>NW_020837947.1:30548535-30955969 GCF_003676395.1 Aethalodelphis obliquidens | reverse complement strand
TGCGAAGACTAGTTTACTTTCAAGCGTTAAGCCCCTTCTAGAAGGGGCCTCTTAGAAGAGGCAGTGGGGAATTTGATATGGTCGAGAAGATATATATATATATATATTTATATATATATATATTTTTTGCTGGCCAATGTACTTCTTTATAGCTTCTGCAAGCAGAGGTAGAAACATGATTTTCTGAGAACCCCAGCTGTTTTTTGGTTTAATAATAATTATTCACCATTAATTTAATGAATGTTATTGAAAGTGTACAGTGTGTGCACTTCTCTCAGGTATAATGAGATACAGAGAAGTATAAGACATAGCCCTTAAGAGTGATATAGCGTTGGCGGGGGGAGGGAGATGCAAGAGGGAAGAGATATGGGAACATATGTGTATGTATAACTGATTCACTTTGTTGTGAAGCAGAAACTGGCACACCATTGTAAAGCAATTATACTCCAATAAAGATAAAAAAAAAAAGTGATATAGCGTCACTGGGGAGCTAAGACTATATCTGAGAAATGGAGAGGGAGGAGGAGTAGAGAAATAGGGCTTCATCCCTGACAATAATGGGCTTTGATAGGACACAGTGGAAGAAGCTTTAGCTTCTAGGAAAGTGGGGATGGGGCGCGGCAGAGCTTGGATAAATAGGATGAGGTGGATAGTAGAGAAAGGACACTGTCCAGGAACAATAGGTACAGTTTACAGGGGGGAGAGAAGCAATAGATTGGGAGGCAGGGTTGGGGTAATATTAGTGATAATATTAAGTGATAGGAATAATAGTAATATTAGAGATAGGAGGCACCGTGACTGAGTCTACAGTCTAGTTAGCTGAGGAAGCTACAGAGGGGAGGTTTGTGTGTTTGAGGAGTTGGTGAGGGAGGTGGGAAAGGAGATGGGCACAGTTGAATATACTAAGTCAGTGAGTAAGTGATAAAGGAAACTGAGTAGATAGATGTGAGATAAAAAGAGGGTGAAGTTTAATACTCAAGAATGACTTAGGATTGGATCCTAAAGATAAGACCTTCAATTAGTTCTAACTGTAGAACAGAGGCAGTGAGAGGGTTAGGGTTGGGCTGACCATCAGCTGAAATAGAAACAAACAGGCCTATGCAGATATGGTGATAGAAGAGGACAGGGGTCATAGGCAGTAAGTTAGCGTCATCAGAGCTGTAGTCAGCAGTCTGTAGCCAATGTCAGATAGGTCAGACCAACAATACACCAGACTCAGACTTTATGGGCTGAAATGACTATGGAGAATTCCAAGTGAGTTGAGTCAATGACTTTATTCTATCCAGGTGTCCCTGCTTTTTTAGAATCACTCTTAGACCTGGACAGCTTAGACCAGTCCTGTCAGTCTTAAAAGCCTTGTCATGGTCCATCCAGCGATTCCCGGTGGTCCTGTGTAGGTAGTGGTTCAGCCAAAAGGAAAGTACTTTTTGGGGTTACTTCTAAGGAGACCCTGAGATTTGACTGTGGTGTTCTAACCTTCCATGCTTCTTTACCATTAGGGGTCAGGGCAGAGCTCCAAAAGCTCTGAATCTTGCCCAGTTTGGTATGTAAGCGTGGGGGTCTTCTTTATGGAAGATAATGATGTCAGTGTAATTGACCCATTGGTTGATAGGGTAGGAAGGGGTGCAGGGAAAAGGAAGTCAACAGTTTTTCTTCCTTGGGTGAAAGGCGTAGCTAGGACAAATATCTTTCAGCTTTCTAGAATCCATAAATCTGAGCCTTTGTCATATCAGTGATAAGTAATACATTTCTAAAATGTTTAATTTGAAAATGTTTATGTTGCTAAAATGTCATACATCACTTAAAGGTTTACTTAGTAGGTAGGGGTGTTGGCATTAGATATGTGCTTAAACGTCTGTTTTTGCTGACATGAATCATTTACTTTTTTTTTGTTTTACATCTTTATTGGAGTATAATTGCTTTACAATGTTGTGTTAGCATCTGCTGTATAACAAAGTGAATCAGCCATACATATATCCCCATATCTCCTCCCTCTTGCATCTCTTCCCACCCTCCCTATCCCACCCCTCTAGGTGGTCACAAAGCACCGAGCTGATCTCCCTGTGCTATGCATCTGTTTCCCACTAGCTATCTCTTTTATATTTGGTAGTGTATATAGGTCAATGCTACTCTGTCACTTCGTCCCAGTTTCCCCTCCCCGGACCCTGTGTCCTCAAGTCCATTCTCTACGTCTGCATCTTTATTCCTGTCCTGCCACTAGGTTCATCAGAACCATTTTTTTTAAGATTCCATGTATATGCGTTAGCATACGGTATTTGTTTTTCTCTTTCTGCCTTACTTCACTCTGTATGACCAGTAAAAATGTGCTTCATTGTGCTTACCTTATGAATGATTTAATAGTCTAAGGCTACACTTTTGTTGGGCTTTAAACTCTTATGGCTTTAATCACTATTTCTCGAAGTTTGGTCCATGGATCCCTGGCAGTCCCTGAGATACTTTTAGGGTCTGTGAGGGCAAAACTATTTTTATAATAATACTAAGATATTATTTGCTTTTTCCTCTGGATTATCATTTGCACTGATGATGCAAAAGCAGTGGTGGGTAAAACTGTGGGGTACCAGTGTGAATCAAGGCAGTTGCAAAAAAAAAAAAAAAAGCCAATTTCACCTAAGAATGGTCTTGCTGAGTAGTAAGAATTATTAATTGTATTTAATCTCAATCTTTGAGAATGTGTCTTTTTAATATTTGTGTGACAAAAATGGGAGGTGTTCATAAAGCACCTCTGCATATTGAAGTGGGAGATTAACTCAGGGAAGAGCACTGTGTGGTTGTTTAAGTTGCGAGCTAAAATAGCCACTTTCCTTCATGGAACACCATTTTTTCTTGAAAATTGACCCATGGACATTTCACACTTGGGTGTTCGGCAGACATCTTGAAAATAAATAAACCTGTCACATCAAGGACAACTGACATGATTTACTGCTAATGATAAAATTCAAGCTTTCAGGCAATAATAAGAATTTTAGAAAACTGTAATCTATTACCTTGAGTTGACAGATTCTTAAATTTAAAGACTTTCTCCCACTTTTAAAAAAAATTTATTTTATTTATTTATTTTTGGCTGTGTTGGGTCTTTGTTGCTGTGCACGGGCTTTCTCTAGTTGCGGCGAGCGGGGTTACTCTTCGTTGTGGTGCATGGGCTTCTCATTGCGGTGGCTTCTTTTGTGGAGCATGGGCTCTAGGCACGTGGGCCTCAGTAGTTGTGGCACGTGGGCTCAGTAGTTGTGGCTCGCGGGTTCTAGAACGCTGTCTCAGTAGTTGTGGCACATGGGCTTAGTTGCTCCGCAGCATGTGGGATCTTCCCGGACCAGGGCTCAAACCCGTGTCCCCTGCATTGGCAGGCAGATTCTTATCCACTGCGCCACCAGGGAAGCCCCCCCCACATTTTTTTAATGGAAAATTTTATACACAAAAGTAGAGAACACAGAGTAGAATAAGGAACTCCATTTTTCCAGTTTATCTATCACACTATCTGTCTTTACTTTATTGAGGTATAACTTATCCACGAGACTTGTACCTGTTTGAAGTGTATAACTTGATGAGTTTTTTTTTTTTTTTTAAGAATTTTATTTTTTATTTTTTTTGTGGGACGCGGGCCTCTCACTGTTGTGGCCTCTCCCGTTGCGGAGCACAGGCCTCGGACGCGCAGGCTCAGCGGCCATGGCTCACGGGCCCAGCCGCTCTGCAGCATGTGGGATCTTCCCGGACCAGCGCACGAACCCGTGTCCCCTGCATCGGCAGGCAGACTCTCAACCACTGCGCCACCAGGGAAGCCCCTTGATGAGTTTTTAACATATGTATGCACTTGTGAAACCGTTATCATCATCAAGATACTGAAAATTTCCTTCACCCCCAAACATTTTCTTGCTCCCCTTGGTAATCCATAAAGACTTACCTAATGAGGTGGTGTAATATTAATGAATTTTTTGATGTTATATAATGATATATGTCAAAATATGGAGAATCTGCATAACTCAGTGAATCAATATTTTTAAAATGACTGATGTGTGTTGTTACAAAGACATGCATGGATAAAAGGCCCATTGAAAGGTCAATATAGACCACAAGATTTGACTGTAAAGAGTATGAAAAGTTCATTGTTATGCTTTTAAGATTCCACATTGCAACTAAACTTTAAGAAACTACAACTTGTCAAGTTTTGATGTAATATCAAAGAAGAATATCTGCAGTTATCTGAAAAGGCTATTATTCTCTTCCTTCTTCTAAATATACTTCTATGTGAGGCTGGATTTTTCTTATACTTCAAATGAAACAACGTATTGCAACAGATTGAATGCAGAATCAGATATGAGGATAAAACTGTCTGATTAAGCCAGACATTAAAGAAAATTATGAGAATGAAAAATAATGCCATTCATTTCACTAGAAAAATTTTTAATTTAAAAAATACAGGTATTTTCACAAAATATTTATTATATAGTGGATTTATTATTGATATTTTGAAAGGAATGAATAAATAAAATTTTAAAAATTCTGTTTTAATTTCTAATGTAGTAAATATTGACAACATAATCCAAATAAACAAAAGCTCTTGGTAGGGAGAGATTGTAGATAAGTTTTAAGAGTGTTAAGGGGTCCTGAGGCCAAAACATTTAAGAACTCCCGATTTAGTTCATGTGTCCAAGAAAACTATGAAAAAATTTAATCCTCAGACAACATTCCAAACTTAATTTTGATCAATATTTCCTACTCTTTCTTTGAACAAATTAATTTTGATGGCTACTCAGTTATCTCTCTATAAAATATAAACTAGGTTGATTCCTCTCTCCTTAATGTTTTTGTTTATCCCTTTTAAGTTTCCATTTAAGCATTCTGTGGTAAGAATGTGACAAGTAGAAAAATACCCAAGACTGACAATAGCATAGCTATATGAAACGATGCATTAAAAAAATCATTATTATGTGAAATTTATATTCTATAATATAGGAATGCCTCTTTTGTGGTAGGCAGGACCAGAACATTTTGTCTTGTTTTCTTTTGCACAGGCTGACAGGGAGATGATTAAGAAAATTTCATCTCTAGTTAGACTGAGTAAGATGAATCTACCTCAAGCATGTTAGAAGAGGGAAAAGTGAAAAGACAATTTATCACCTAAGGGAACTGTACATTGTTTTTTTTTACTTGAAAACTTAATTATCAAGTAATTTAATAAGAGCTGAGTGCAAGGTATTTAATTATTTACTCTATGACACACAAATTGAATGGCCATGGAATTTATTACCCTGATGGATACTTGTAAGTGTACTACGCTGGGTTAAAAGAAGAAAACCAAGAGTATCCTGCTTTAAATGGGACTTACATCATCCTACCTAGAAAGCATAGTGTTCTTGAAAAGTGGAACGTTTGATGTGGTAAAATATTATATTTCAAATGCCAGTCCTGTTCCTTTTTGTAATCTAATTGTCTTCTTCTTACAATGTTTCCTTGATGAAACCTGTCTTCTAAAAAGAAAGTGAAGTTTCATTATTTATGCCCCTCATAAAATTGAAAAGCAACTGATAGTTGGAACTCTCAGCTTGTTTCTTTCCATCTGCTTGAGTTAGAGGAAGTTGCAGGGTAAGTAACTGAGCAAATTAATCATAATGATGGCTCACTGTATTTTAACTGGTATATCAGCTATTAATCTGATGCTAACACAGAGTGACAGCTGTGGCTCAGGCTATTTTGAAAATCCAACCATCCGTTGGCCTGGTTTCAAACCTTATGATTTATATTAGATGCCTTGAGAACCTTACCTATTAAAGGGGTAGTGCTATGTGGTAAATTTAACTATGTGACAAATTAAGCATCACTGCTAGAATGATGCAATGATAATTTGTGTTATTTTATGATTTATGTGTACAGCCTCTGATTTTAAGTGTATTTTAGAAAATGTGAAAGAAAATATTGAATTCCAAATAAAAAGAAAAATAAATGAATGAAATGGAGGGCAGATTCTGCAGGCAAAAGAAGCCATTAAGATATAGGGAATTAGTCTTAGGAGAGCCTACCTAAGTTGCCCAAAGTTATGGCTAACTGGCCCATCACATTGCCTAATTGCCTCTGAACGTGTTTTTTCACCAAACTAATTAATGCTTCTTAATGTTTTAAAAGTACTTAACACAGTGCCTGACATATAAAGTTATAAAAATGTTAGTTATTAAGATTAATGGCACTACTAGTTATACTAGAATACTTAATTGCAACAGTATTCTTACTTTCCTAACATCAGAACACCCAGTCAGATTTTTATAAATTTGCCTCATTCCTAATGCTGTCCTTAAATCGGCATGGATTAATTGGTGCATTTCAAAAATAAAAATGCACATATACACAAATATAATATATCTATCAAGTGCCTTTTATGTATTTATGTAATATTTTATATTGCATACACATATTTATATATAATTTATGTATAAAAATACAGTGGTGAAGATGGAAAACTGACTTTTTTGGGGAGCTATGGGAAAAACACAATAAAGCGTTACCTATGTTTTGTATAAAATACCTAAAGCACTAACTGTAGCTAACAGGAAGAACAACATTTTGCCTATTCATGAATTGTGGCTCTATTTGATCTTCTATTGACTAGGGTATTCAGGGGAATATTCTGTTTTGGTTCTGGCTGTGAGTACAGGAAACTACATTTGATTATCATGTTTTATTTTTCCTACCAGGGAACCATAGCTGCTAAATATATTTTCATTGCTAACAGCTCTGATCAAAGCAGAAGCTTTTACTTAAGAAGTCAATCTTGGCCTAATATGGTTTAGAGAAAGGGAGTTCACAGTTTTGCTCCAACTATGCATTTTTAGCAAGAATTTAGTTGATAAGTGTGGCATACATTTATCTATATATGATAGATTTTTTAAAAAATCTGGGCTTCCCTCGTGGTGCAGTGGTTGAGAGTCCACCTGCCGATGCAGGGGACATGGGTTCGTGCCCCGGTCCGGGAAGATGCCACATGCCACGGAGCGGCTGGGCCCGTGAGCCATGGCCGCTGAGCGTGCATGTCTGGAGCCTGTGCTCTGCAACGGGAGAGGCCACAACAGTGAGAGGCCCGCGTACCTCAAAAAAAATAAAAATAAAAATTACTGTGCCACCCTTTATCAATTCACTTTTTAGGGCTTTTATCGTTTTTTGCTATACAAAATTATTTATAGACCTTTTCAAGAACTTTTCTAAGTTGAATTGACCAAACAGTAGATACCACATTTTTATTAAAAGTTAAATATAAAACTCGTCTGAGTTTTGCCTCTTCTGAGTCCATTCTTTTCCCACCCTGATTGCTGATTGGCAGAGCTGTCCCTTCCCTGTGAGGCGGTGGGCTTTAGGGCACGTGGGCTCCACTTTTGCCCTGATTGTTTCCATTCTTCTTGCCAGTGATTAGTTTAGGAAGTGGCACGTGACCCAGTTCTGATAAGTGAGGGGAAGTCTGCTTGGGACCTCAGAGAACAGTTTTCTTGATGATGCATAATTTATTGGGAAGAGAACATCATTTTTTAGCTGGAAATTATTGAGTATACATGCGATCCCTGGACTTAGCAGCATCTTAACGACGGGGACACTAGGTGACTTCAAGCCCGTGTGCTGAGTATGGGAGACTAGTAGGTGAATCTTGATGATCTTAAGCCACAGAAATAACCAACCCAAATGTCATAGGAGGTAATGACATTTTGAAAAATTCGTAACCTCTTGAATCAGGAGTTTTTTGTTACTTGCAGCTGAATGCATCCTAACAGATACACATTTTGAATGTAAATTGCAAAATGTATTAACAGAAAAGAGACTCAGTGTTTTGGGTTTTTAAGCACAGTTCTGGTAGTTACTAAAACTTGTTAGATGAATCCGTAAACAGAATGAATACTGACATAGTGTATCAGAAGAGTGTCAGCCTAGACCATGGTGGATCATAACAGATCCTGAGACCTGCTGAAACCAATCTTGATTTAACTGCATTTCATCTAGTATAAGAGAATTTTCTTTTCATTATCTTGGGGATTCACTTTCATTCTTCTGTATCACTTTAAATGTTATTAGAGGAAAAAAACTTCAATAATTATATACTGAGTTATTAAAGCACCTTTTATTTGAAGTCTTCAAATGCTTTACATAGCAGGAAATGTGACTGTTGTCTTGCCCAAGACAAACAGTGAACCACTTTCAGAACTACACGTATTGAGGATATTCTACATAAAGAATTAGGACCTGTGAAAACCCCCCAATAAGTTGGGAACTGTAGAACCAAATTTTGTGTTGTTTACATTGTTAAACTACAAATAGAATCTACTTATTGGGTCCTTTTTGGCTTTTTGAAATACATGTTTTCTTCCTATGAAGGATGTTTCTTTCTCTCTGAAAGGTTCAGGGCATTAAAGGATTAAAGACACTTGAATAAGAAAGCAGCCATAGCGGATAATACGAATACTGGCCAGCAGATTAAGTGTATTCTCTGCTTTTCTTTCTTTCTTTTTTTAAGTAGGTTTTAACATGCAAACATTTCACTTGTCCATGAGTAGGTAACTCATGTCAGTTTTTGTGAATTCATTGTTAATGCCTGCAAAGAAGGACAGACCGTAAAAAAGCAGGCCTGAACAGTATCTGTCCAGGGTAGATGACTGTCACCGGCCTTTGTCCTCCGGTACTGCACTGCCTTCCTAAAACTGTCAAATGGGATTTACCACAATGCAAATGCTGGGCTTCCTTCTGCTCCTTTCACGCGTGCCTGCAAATGTGGGCCCCCCACCTTCCTTTGACCCAGACTTTCTCTCTCACCTCCTCTGGCAGCACCCCTCGACTCAAGAGTTAACTTCACCCCAAGAGCCGACGTGCTTATCACATTAGCACATACTCAGTGTGTAATAAATAGCACCTGGAATCAAATTGAATTGATAAAATGGTATAATACAAATTCAAGGTGTCCAGGTACACACTGTAACTTCTCAGCCCTTCTCCCAGCCCTGCTGCTGTCTGTTCTCTGAGCAGGGAAATAGATTCTCTGCCCTAATTGATTTCTCACCATTAAGGAAAGGGCTTCAATTACATACATTGTTTAAGGTTTGGCCACATACATAGAAAAGAACTGACTGAATAATAAGCAGGGTGGAGGCATTTGAAGCTTGGCACTAAGCTGGCATGTGTCAGTGGAGATTGGGAAGGTCATTATGGATTGGTAAGGAAGGACTTCCTTTGTACCTCTGGTCATCTGCTTGTTTCCTCTCCTTTCCTAAGTGCACATGGTATATTATGTTTTTCTCCTTGTGTTTCATATATAGGAAAAAACACATTGTCTTTCCAATTACATACTGAAATTGTACAGCATATGGCAGTTTCAAATACAGATAACTATAACTTTCAGTTTTTGAGAAAAACGGCTAAAGCACTGCAGAGAGAAGTTAAAAAGTCTTTGTTGAAAATATGACTAAAGTAGGAATAATGTTAAAAAACCTTGGCTCCCAAATTTCTGGTTGGTCAAGATTCTTTTAGCTGGTAATTAAAAAGGACTTTACTGGTGAGATTTACAGATTATCCTTAAAGTTTTTCAGTTATAATTTTTCAGTCTCTTTCCTTTGCAGACAGACACTCATAAGAACAGCTTTCAAATATCAATATTTAATGATGTAGTTTCAGAACCTTGCCCTTTGGGTACAAAATGGCTACGTAGATGTAGCATGAGTCAGAATGGAGTAGCATCTATGTGGTAGGTATATGCTTACTGTGGATTGATTATTGAGAATTAAAATTTGGTTTTACAGGAACATAGAGAAACAGAATACAATATTAAGTCCATCTAAACTTCTTCAAGCCCAGAGTAACTGCTTGGTTTTTGGTACTCTGATGTCAACATAAAAAAATTGGGATATATTCCAGAACATCCCAGTTTTCATGAGTTGTGTTTCCATAAATTGTCAAGCATTTCTTTTTTTTTTTTAATTTATTTTATTTATTTATTTATTTTTGGCTGCGTTGGGTCTTCGTTGCTACGTGTGGGCTTTTCTCTAGTTGCGGCGAGCAGGGGCTACTCTTCATTGTGGTGTGCGGGCTTCTCATTGCGGTGGCTTCTCTTGTTGCAGAGCACAGGCTCTAGGCATGCTGGCTTCAGTAGTTGTGGCACGTGGGCTCAGTAGTTGTGGCTTGCGGGCTCTAGAGTACAGGCTCAGTAGTTGTGGCTCACGGGCTTAGTTGCTCCGCGGCATGTGGGATCTTCCCAGACCAGGGCTTGAACCTGTGTCCCCTGCATTGGCAGGCGGATTCTTAACCACTGCGCCACCAGGGAAGCCCCAAGCATTTCTTGAAGTTATGTAACTTTTCACTGAAACTGTGACATTTCTTGGTGTAACAGTTTCTGTTAAGAGTGCTACCTGCTTTATAAGGAAATCTTCCTGAAGTGTGCCTTCTGTGCTTAAAGGCATGTCTCCTAAGGCTTGGTTCCAGAATTTGGAGGGATAAAGCGTTTTCCTCCTCTTTTTACACTTCATGATTTGATGTCCTCTTTCTCTCCACTCTTTTGAATACAGGAACATTTACTTTTTCTTTTCTTTCTCATTTGCTTCTGTAAGTTGTCAAACTCAGATTTCCTTTCTTAATGAATGGGAGATCTCAGAAGAATTGGTAATCTGTACAGTTTTACAGAGTCAGAATATTACAGTGAGATTTTTTCCCTTAGAGTCAGACTTTTATAGCAAGGTTGGCCAGAAATCCAAATATACATGTTTTCAGTTATAGATAGAAAATAAAGCCAAACAGTGACAAAGAGAATAGAGTCTTTGGTCATAGTTAAGAATTATATTTTCCCATTGGAGATAGTAATCAGAGCTGATATTTCAGAGTACATGAAGAAGAGGCAGCTGCTGCCCCCTCATACTTTTTAGTTTTATTCCTGCCATTTCAACCATTCTGATAAAAATTCAAACAGCTATAGCAGATATGGGCAACTGTTTTAACCATGATTTTTTTGTAGCAAGGCCTGTGAGAAAAGAAAACATGAAAAGGTTATGGTTTTAAATTTATGAACATGGTATCAGATATTTTTTCTCATTGATGTTAACCTTACTTCTTTTTCTAATCTTCTAGTTATGGTAGATCTCTATATATTACTGAAAGGAGTCTGTTAACCCCCTAATAAAACCCTACTAATATTTTCTAGGATTACTTGTGAATGGTCCAAGTTGCTCTTTTTCGTGGAAGGTGAATGCTTCCCAGGGTTGTTCTGGTGCCCGTGTTCTCCCTTGAGTCATTTCCCCAAGGCATAGCAGGCAGCAGGGCCAGGCTCCAGCTCCAATAAAGGACCTGTCTTTAGGTCTTTGTTTTAAAATAGGATTTTAAATACTCCAGCACCATTAATAAAAGGATCTGGTGACAAAACATGAGAAACCAAGGCATTTACAACATATTACCATAGAGCTTGATTAAATAACTATTTTTCTGAACATTATTCTGAAATTGGAAGAGGTTTCATAAAGTATATACCTGATACCACACACAAATTGTGTTTAATAATAAGGAACTCAGCAATGAGATGCTCAGGGCTTATGCAGCCAGACAGATTGAATTCAAATCCCATTATTGTTCCAGTTCTCTGAGAGATTTTGGCCAAGTTACTTTCCTGAGGTTAAGTTTTTCGCCTGTGCAGTGGGGATAGTAATTGTACCTGCCTCAGAGCCGTGGTAGGGATTAAATGAATGATTAAATGTAAAGCCCTTAGCAAGTGCCTGGTATATAGTAGGTGTCCAGGAAATGTTAGCGATTATTTTTAATTTTAACTTACCACTTGATTGTTTTGTGAGATAGGGATGGGTGAGGAGGGGCTTACATCTAAACTATTCAAGTTAGTTACATACTGACATACTGTTGTATTTCTAAATAATTGGGTAAAAGATGGCTACTTTCTAGGTCCTTCTGAATGATAGCTACTCAGATTTGCGGGGGGAGGGCGCATGGAATGTCAGGGAAACGGATCTATTTTTTTCACCAGAATTCCATATATATAGCTTGTTTCCTAAATGAAAACATACAGACACATGAATTTCTTAGTTATTTTTGAGTTGAAAATTTGTGTATATGAAAACTTATGAAATCTGTAGAAGGAAAATCACATTTAATTGTATGTTGAAGGAATCATCTTTATTGAAAAAATCCAAAACTATGCAGTGTGAAAACCATTCTTGGAAATCCTGAGCTAGGAGTAGTCATAAACCTACAGGGTGAAATTACAGCCTTTCAGAACTGAGAAAAATCTTAGTGACCCTGGACTCAGACTCCATCCCCTCTTTGAGGTTAAACGGTGTGCTAATTATTTGCACAATTAAAAGCAGTTTTAAAACTCCTGTCTTCAATTTCTCAGTTGTTTTCTAATCTTTTATTATGGTTAATTCACTTTTAACGCTTATAAAAAAAAAAAGCCTCTAACATAGCCACGCCACCTGCCCACCCCACCTTGGATCGCAGGATATCCTGAGATACACACTGTTACTTAGCTAATGATACAATTTATATCTTTCATTCTTAATTGTATGTTTTCAGTAGTAGTGCCAACAGGGTCTAATTAATAAAGTGAAGTTGGTAGGGTTCACCACAGAATGTTATCCCCTGGATGCTGCACTGGAGTGAGGGGTCTTCTTGTTTGGAGTTTCCATGGATAAGCAGTAACTCAAGATGGCAGCTAGGGGGGCCAGAAATTTGTAGAGGAGGAGGTGAGATTGCTAGCTGGTGCTGGAAAGACTGAGGTGCATGTAGATACACTGCTTCCACAGTCTGTTCTCTTCTCCTTTCCCTCCTCCCAAACACTACCTACTTTGCAACAACAAATTAAAACTTTATATTGGGGCTTCCCTGGTGGTGCAGTGGTTGAGAGTCCGCCTGCCGATGCAGGGGACACGGGTTCGTGCCCTGGTCCAGGAGGATCCCACATGCCGCGGAGCGGCTGGGCCCCTGAGCCATGGCCGCTGAGCCTGCGCGTCCGGAGCCTGTGCTCCGCAACGGGAGAGGCCACAACAGTGAGAGGCCCGCCTACCGCAAAAAAACAAACAAAAAAACCAAACTTTATATTGAACTTACCAGATTTACAGATGAAGAAATCAAAACTCAGACAAAGAGGTCAGTGTTTCAGAACTGTTAATACCTGCTGTCAGGTATTAGGGTTAGGGTTAGGGTTATATCTGAGATTCAAACCTCTGGCTTTTTATTTCTAAAGGTTCTATCACTACACCAATGCCGGGATCGGGGGATGCCAGGAGTTGCTCATTTTCCTCAATGAAGAGTGTTCACTGCAAGTATTTCTTTCTTTAACACAAAAATTAATGCTTAGGATTTTAAAAATTGACAGGTTTTATTCTTCCAGACTGCACACTCTTTTTGTTCAGATGAATAGGGAGGTAGACACACTGCCTCCAGAATTGCGGGCAGTTTTCATTATCATCCACTGCCCTCTCCTTTCAGTGCCTGGTGAATGGGTGTGAGTGCTTAGCTGGGAAGTCGAGGAGTAAAGTTAAGAATTTGGGTGGTAACCCTGACGCTATGAGCAGTCTTTCCTTCTCATGGTGTCATAAAATAAGGCTCTTCCCTAGATAAGATAACAGATTTGGAACGATTTCATGAAATCTTATGTCATGAAGTTCAAAATATATCATCATGTCTGGAAATCAATTGCTTTGTTGTCCCTGAATCTGCCTAACCACCTTGTGTTTTCATTAAGAAAGATGCTATTATCGCTGATCTTTTTCTCAGCGATGCTTCTAGATTTGGGGCATTTTCTGGGCTACTGACATACTTGATGCTCTAATTTTAAAATTCATAGTATTGGTTTAATGCTTTAATAGAGGAAGAAAGCAGTGTTTCAGAAAGCAGGTATTTAACTTTAAAAGATAAGATGTAAAGTGCAGACGACACCTGATGTTCTTTTACCCCCCTACACCCCACCCCCACCCCCCCACCACCCCCGCATTTCTACCCTTACTGCAGCTTGAAGTTCGTGGTACTTCATTCAAGTTGTGTTTTCTGTGTTCTGCAAAGTCAGGTTCCCTATTCCTAAAACAAAGAAAGAAAAATCTCCTGGGGATGAAAGAAAGCTCTTCCTCTTTAAATGCAGACAGAAAATCTGGGGTTTTTTTTCCCCTTTGAATTTCCCTGTGCAATTACCGCATTTGTCTGCAGGAGAAAGGACCGGTTGTGGTTTGTTCTCGATTACCTTTCTTAAAGACACGTCCGCAGAGCCACGCAGCGCACGTGGCACTCACCTCAGGGCGAGAGAGCTCCCAGTTTTGCGAGAATTAGGCGAGCGGAGGGCCACCTCTTTCCCCGAGAGCCAGTCCCAGAGCAGTTGCGTGGGTCTGGAGCCCGGGGAGGCGGAGCCTTTTTGCTCCCGGCGGCGAGTGCCCCCTCCTCTGCCTGCCTCCCTGCCTGCCTGCCTGCCGGCTGGCCGGGTATCCTGTGCAGCCACTCGTCGTGCTCCTGTGCTGCTCCGCGGACCGTGGGATAAACCGCAGTCGCTCTTTGGGGAGCCCTGGGAGAACACCAGGAAGGAGAGAGAGCGCGCTAGTGCCATGGGCCAGCTCTGCTGCTTTCCTTTCTCAAGAGATGAGGAAAAAATCAGTAAGTGTGATTTGTTCTGTGCCACATCCTAAGTGGCTGGCTATTTTATGTGGCTGTCTTCTAGGGATAGTTTTGGTTTTTTCTTATGGGAAACATAGCAGACTAATGAGCTGTGATTTTTCTTGTGCATTTACTGAAAGGATTGGTAGATGTGTAGTTAATAATTAACTGTCGAAGTACAGCAACTCAATGAATAGAGCTATGTTAAAGATACAGAATACCGAAGTCATTTTTCATTTTCTTCTGTTGGTATTTTACAGCTCGTTTTTATCACACTATCTAGAGTCAGAATTTAGTTTTGAGTTTCTTTATATCACTGCATACAATTTGATAAATTGTACATGCCAGACTTCATTTTTCTTATCTGAAATTGGGATGTTTTCAGAGCAATGCTCAATAATAACATATAGAGAAGTAAAGCTGGCTCGAAAATGACATATATATACATTTGCAGATATTTTCATGTGTCCTCTGCTTTGTTCTCCATGGAGGGAATTCGGGTGTAACTGTAAGATCCCTCCAAACAAGTGATGCCACTTTAATTTCTGCAAAAACTTCACTGAATATTTTTAAACTAATGTCAGGCAGGTTCCACATCTGCTTATGGCTGAAAACAGAACTTAAATTGATGACATTGCACTGAAATTTCTTACTCACTGGCTTATGTGTGTGCACTTACATTTCAACTTTGTTAAAAACAGTACTGGCATTGCAGTTAGTTTGCTGAATAGAATTTGCCTTAAGGGCAGTTGCCCCCAAATGTTGAATTTTTACTTCTTTTTCAGTAAAATGTTTACAGACATACTAATGAAAATTTGCAGCCACATTTATGTCACATCAGTGCTTTATTTAAATAAATTTAAATAGGTCAACAGAATCTCTTGATATCTGATTCAGATACTCAAAGATACACATCTGGCTTGTATTTCCTGCTGCTCATTCCTCAGGAAACTAGCCAGGGACAGGTTTAAAAATAATTAATACATATCTTATACATATTCACTTGGGAAAATAAGCCAGGTTTTTTTTTACAAGAAATCTTCTGAGAATGCTGTGGGATAAATGTTGGGAGGCTTTGGAGCGTTTGCTTATTAACAAGAGCCCATAGCTGTGCTCTAAATTTTACTTGTGAAAATGATACTGTACAGTAGGCGATGGTCCTGCGCTTAAAACCTGAGGTGATTTCACAACAGAATTGTTCATTTTCTAACAATGAGCATTGGTATTCATTTGGCAGCGTGAAACTTTTCAGATATTTGTCAGAATGATCCATTTGTAGTTTCTGAGGGTTTTGGTTGATTGATTCCTTGAGGAAGATCTCGATCTGAAAAACCTTGGTCTGGACAGATGTAGGGAGAGTGGATTCTTTCCTTACCTTTTTCCACTTCCTATTCCACTGCTCCAGGTTTTCTTGGAGTTCCTGCTTTCCTTGTGTTCTCTTTCTCTTTGTCCCCTGTCTGTAACTGAAGAAATCAAGTTTCACCTCAATGAGGAATTTGCTCTTTTCTGTCTTTCTCATCTGGGATCCTTGGAGTGCAAAGTCTTCTGTTTTACATACAGCCCTTCTCAGTATTGATCGACAGGAAGTGCTCTTGGGGGTTTACCTTCTCAAGTTACAAAATTTTAAAAAGAAAATGAAGATAAGACACTGTGTCTGAAGCAAAGTTCAAATCTGAAAGTGCAAATTATGGTTAGAATCAATGCATTTGTGCCCCGTTTCCTCTTCTTCACCGCTACTGGCCCCACATCTTTCCCGTTCTCTCCTCATTATTCTTTCATCTGTCTTTGATTTTGTCGTTACTTCACTGTTTTTCTCCTAATCTGCTCCACGCTCTGTTCACATACCACATCAGCTGTTTTCTGGTGCTGTGTTTAATTTCTCTGCTACAGGATGGTCTAAAGAGAAGGTTCTCCGCCAGGCACTGCTGTGCTGCTGGTAATACATGTCTACCAGTACTTACAAAGGGAACTTGGAAAAAAAGGCAGAGAATTCCTTAGCCAGCATGCTTCAAGAAACATGTAAATTAGCACTGACTGTAAATATCCAGTTCATAAGCTGTGTTGATTGCATGTAAAAGAACCCATAGTAGACATTTGGGAGGGCCCGATCTTGCTAGTGGATTGTACAGTAACCTTCTGGGTCTTATGCATCTTCGTGACCCCACCTCGTAGCCTTGTTAGCCTGCTCTGGGCCACATGCTCAGTGAGGACCTCCTAGCCGCAGAGCACAAAAGTGCTTATGCCCACACCCTTCTGATTCTGCTGTAAAGGGTGATGGCCGTAGAATGTATCTTCTGAGAGCAGCTCAAGTGGAGAATTAAACAAGTTTTTGGTGAAAGTTGAAATTTATGGTTGTCATTCTCAAAACACAGGTGAGTTGGGAAGCCCATCCTCTGTAGCCCTGCAGAGATACAGAAAGGAGGTACCCAGCTGGCCAAGTGGTAAGAGTCAAGTGGTCCCTCTCCCCTCCTGCTGTTGTTTTATCCTGCTTTTGTCCTTGGTGGTGGTGGTAGATAGAAAGTATTCTCGTTTCACTGATTTATTAGTGCTACCATTTTAATCTATTAAGAGCAAACAAAGTGATTTTTAAAAAATCAACTAGTTGTGTAAGGGCTATGTTTGTGTGGGAAGTTAACTGTATGCACAGCCAGAAATCTTGGTAATGGGGTGAATAGTCAAATACAGTAGAACTCGTCATGGTTTATTTCTCAGTTAATGCAGCACAAAGCAGCTAGACCCTTTTTGTTTAAATCCCAGCAGTTGAACATTTTCTCAAACTGTATACTTTTTGGCCACAAAAGGTAGAATAGACTGACAATAAATGCATATTTCTTGGTAGATTAAGTACTTTCTATTGCTACACAGGACCATATTTAACCTGAAACATTCCCGTAGATATTGTAGGATTAACAAATGTTGTAGATAGTCTCCAATATAGTTTTTGCTGAATTCTTCTATAGCGCTCGTGTCCTTTGAATTACCGCATGTCTCATAGTGAACTTCCAGAAGGGAATGTTCATGAGTAAGAATGTTGTTGCACAGGCTTACTGGCCCCTGCAGTTTATCAGACTCACTAAATAAACCTGAAAAGGAAACTTAATCACTAAAGAGATAGCCCTATAACTAATTTAGAAGACATTTTACTTGCTCCTTTCCTAGTGCAAATTTTCTTTTCTTTTTTTTTTTTTTTGTGGTATGTGGGCCTCTCACTGTTATGGCCTCTCCCGTTGCGGAGCACAGGCTCCGGACGCGCAGGCTCAGCGGCCATGGCTCACGGGCCCAGCCGCTCCGCGGCATGTGGGATCTTCCCGGACCGGGGCACGAACCCGTGTCCCCTGCATCGGCAGGTGGACCCCCAACCACTGCGCCGCCAGGGAAGCCCCAGATTTTCCCATTTTGAAGTACATTTGTTTTATGTAGAATGAAACAGGTGAATGTCCAGAGATGAACCAAGCCTCCTCCCATGGTAGTTTGTCAAAGGGATGTGTCATAGGGGAGAATGGGACAGCTAATGAATGGATGCACTGACAACTCAGTTACTTTCTAGCCCTGATCTTCTGTGATGCTGAAAATGAAAGAGTATTAGTATGTATTTTAACAAGAAACATATCTTAATTTTATAAGTATGTGTTTAAACAATACACAGACATTTTACTTTTATATATGAAATATGTTTCAATATAGTCTTTTTATTTTTTATTTAAAAAAATTTTTATTGGAGTATAGTTGATTTAAAATGTTGTGTTAGTTTCAGATGTACAGCAGAGTGAATCAGTTATGCATATACATATACCCACTCTTTTTTCTTTTTTTTGACTTTTTTCCATATAAGCCATTACAGAGTATTAAGTAGAGTTCCCTGTGCTATTCAGCAGATTCTTATTCATTATCTATTTTATATATAGTGGTGCGTATATGACAATCTCAATCTCCCGATTTATCCCCCCTACCCCTCCTGTAACCATAAGTTTGTTTTCTACATCCATGACTCTACTTCTGTTTTGTAAATAAGTTCAGTTGTATCCTTTTTTTTAAAGATTCCACATAGAAGTGATATCATATGATATTTGTCAGTCTGACTTATTTCACTCAGTATGACAATCTCTAGGTCCATCTATGTAGCTGCAAATGGCATTATGTCGTTCTTTTTTATGGCTGAGTAATATTCCATTGTATATATGTACCACATCTTCTTTATCCATTCCTCTGTTGATGGACATTTAGGTTGCTTCCATGTCTTAGCTATTGTAAGTAGTGCTGCAGTGAACATTGGGGTGCATGTATCTTTTTGAATTATGGTTTTCTCTGGGTATATGCCCAGTAGTGGGATTACTGGGTCATATGGTAGTTCTACTTTTAGTTTTTTAAGGAACCTCCATACTGTTCTCCATAGTAGCTGTACCAATTTACTTTCCCACCAACAGTGCAAGAGGGTTCCCTTTTCTCCACACCCTCTCCAGCATTTGTTGTTTGTAGATTTTCTGATGATGCCCATTCTAACTGGTGTGAGGTGATACCTCATTGTAGTTTTGATTTGAATTTCTCTAATAATTAGTGATGTTGAGCATCTTTTCATGTGCTTCTTGGCCATCTGTATGTCTTCTTTGGAGAAATGTCTGTTTAGATTTTGCACCCATTTTTGATTGGGTTATTTGTGTTTTTGATACTGAGCTGCATGAGCTCTTTGTATATTTTGAAGATTAATCCCTTATTGGTTGCTTCATTTGCAAATATTTTCTCCCATTCTGAAGGTTGTCTTTTTGTTTTGTTTATGGTTTTCTTTGCTGTGCAAAACTTTTAAGTTTATTTAGACCCTATTTGTTTATTTTTGTTTTTATTTTCATTACTCTAGGAGGTTCAGTATAGTCTTTTTGTGTGGGATGAGTTAAATGGACCGTTTGTAGTATTTTATAAATATGAGTCAAATCTCAAGGTGGTTTGTTTCTGATGATTTGGAATTTGATGATATAACATTAATATATAAATTGAGGTAAGCAGTTTGTTAACTTCATGCCTGATGAATGCTTTCATTTTTTGAACTGGTGGTTATTGTTCAGTTATACTCAGAGAAGCATTTAGATTTTCCAGTTTTCCAGAAGGCTTCCTATAAATCCTACAGCCATATACTGTGCTCTTCTCACTTGCACTTAGATACACTGACTTTAGTGTTATGTTTCATACATGTGCTCTGTTTCATCTCATAGATTTCAAGCAGGACCCAGGTCGTATACCTCTCTTCATAGCATCAGATCCCAGCAGGTTCTCCCTTAGACACTGCAGCATGGGCCCCAGGAAACGTGTGATAGGGAACCCCACATCAGTGGACAACAACATTCATTTTCCTTCCTTAGAAATGTGTTTCTGCAGGGGATACAGCGTGACTCCAGTCTCTTGCTGCCTGTTGAATACAGATGGCCCACCCCTTGGCATGCAGCTTTTACTATAGAAAGAGTACAGGACTAGGAGAAAGGAGACTTGGGTGATAAACCCAGCTCTGCTCCTAACATCCGGTCTGACACTGGGCAAGTTGCTAATATCTCTGGGCCTCAATTCCTCATATTTAAGAAGTGGGGGTTGAACTACCATGATCTTGAAAGTTTCTTCATTGTCCCTTAGAGCTAAGAGTCTAGGAAATAAATATTATAGATGCAGTTCTTCTTCTTCCTGGTCTTTCTCTCCACCTCATCCTCATTCTCTTCTTTTTAATTTATTGAATGCTTACTGTGTGCTAGGTACTCTGCCAGGGCCATTTGGAAAACTGCTTATAAAGTGAAACTGTTAGAAAAAAATGCTTCCCATCTGTCCCATTTAAGAGGGGAAGTGGCTGAAAACTAGTAGTTTGAGGGACTTCTCAGTTACGGTCCTCCAGGGGTGCTGTGGGGCCAAGAGCTGGTAGGAGGCTGGGACGCCAGGCAGCCCATTATCTGCTACCTCGTTTCTGAAGCAGTGAAGCACAGCAAAGCCAGTGGTGCTCCGTGTAACCTGAGACGACATTGTGCCTAAGGTTTCTGTGGGTAACATTGTGGTAGCAACAGTAATGTGCAATATCAAACATTTAACCCTAGTCACTAAAAATTAGATTTTTCCTTCATTAAGTAATGTATACCCAAGAGGTTTATGTTTCCAAAATTAAGTATTGGAACATTAGAGCAAATGCTAATAGTTACTATGCCTGGTTCCCTTTGTTAATTCATAGGCTATATGGTAACTGAATTTTTTGTTGCTGATTCTATGATCAAATGCTGAGTAATTTTCATTGGGAGTGCAAAGGTTGTAGAATTTTTCCCAGCCCCTAGTGCAGTCCTTGGCTGTTGTGAGCTCTGCCTAGATGCCCTGTCAAACAATGTGATGCTACCTGTCCCTGTATCTTCTTTCTTGGGGGCCATGTGAAAAAAGGAGTGGGGAATCTGATGTACATAAAGGTCTCGGTAAACAGAAGAAAGCCTCGAATGTTACCCCTTCCTGAGACATATGCATTTAACAAGACTGAATTATTCCAAGTGACCTTGGGAAGTATTTGTAGTAAAATAATAAATTAAGCTTCCGTATTGACTTAGCCCAAAGTAACCTCTAATGAAGGAATTTCAGGCAACTAGTAGACTCTTTCAGGGCATCTGATAAGTCACTTCCTATAGGTAGTTGCCTTCTGTTTAACTAAGTTGACCCTGCCTAATATGTAGATCTTTGAGCTTTCATCCACCAACTTCTGATGCCCACAGTAAAGAAACTCAAAAGAGCCCCTGAACTCTCAGTGCTGAAAGCAGAGGATTTTGGAGGCAAATGGACTCGGTTTGCATCCTTGACTCTAGTATTTATTATTCTAAGTAACTTCTCAAAGCCTCTGTACCCTCATTTTAAATGTCTAGTTATCATAAGCAAATGTCTGTAAAATGCCTGACACAGTGACTGGCTAATAATAGACCCAGTAAATATAATTTCCCTGTAGTGAATGAGAATGTACTGTACAACCAAAGTCACCTTAGAAGGCAACCTGGAAAACTATGGTTTTATTTCCATCATGCCCAGGAGGGGAAAAAAGGGACTTAGAATTTCAGACCTTGAATTGTTTAGCAGCCTTACAACATTTATCTTTGTAGCTTCCCTCCTCTTCTCCTTGGGGTTCTGTCCATCATGATGCCATGCTTCCCTGCCCTGGGAGAGACATGTGGTCCATGTGGAGTTAACCATAGCCTTCCCTAAGATTTGATGGAGGATCTGTCTTCCTTTCGGGTTGTGAGTGGAAAGGATGTAAGCGTAAGATTGCTAGCTGGTAGGGAGTGAGGGGGAGTCTTCCTGAGAATGAAGCACAGAAGGAGGCCAGAGGAGAGAGAAAGAGATAGTCCTGTTGATATTGTTTGAGCCTCTGAGTTCAGCTTTGACTGAGACCTTATATTATGAAGCAATAAATCCTCCTCCTTTTCTTTGTTTAACTTGCTTGGGTTAAATTTTTGTCACCTGCAACCAAAAGGCTTCGGATATATTCTAGAAGACACTCAGTGTGTCTCAGGGTACATCCATTCTGGAGCAAATATTTCTAAACCTAGTGAAGAGGTAAAAAGTCTTTGATTTCTTCTCAACTTTCATGTTTCATTTTAGGCAATGAAATTTAGCCTTAAGTGAGAGCTGTTATGAAGAGTAATTCACTTCACTTCAACTAATAAATATTGTTGAGCATGTCGCATTTGGAAAGCCCTGGGCCAAGTGTTAGGAAGATACAGTGATGATACATGGTCCCTATTGTTGGAGGATTTCTTTTTAATTTACATGACTTTTTAAAAAGAGATGTTTTGGGTCCCAGTATTTATCATGCTCTGAAGGGAGAAAGCCGGGATGAAAGATCTTGATGCTCTCAGTCTAACAAGCAGAGCCACACCCCTTCATTCCAGGAAAGTTAGAGCTGAGTCAGCCAAGTCCAGTGAAAGTGAGTTAATTACCGCTCAGAGTGGAAGTTACCTCAAGCTCCTATCACAGGCAGCAGTTACAGCTTGACGCAGGCAAACACAGTTTCTACAACAAACATTTTAGCAAATAAAGTTTCCCTTAACAAACATTTATAATGTCAGAGGTACAAGTTAACGGAACTTAGAATTATTAACACCAACCTTTCTGTTGTGTAGTAACGTTCTTTGCCCTTAACAAATAGCCGTAGGCAAAAACTGAACTATATGATGAAAATATAAAGAATGAGTATAGTTTTAACTATGTAATGAAAATATAAAGAGTAAGTATAGTCTATGCTAACTAGGATATAAGTGATGTTAATTTTACTAAAGGCTGAGTCAAAGATATTTGAGGCTTATAATTTTCTGTTTTTACACTCCCCCCCCCCAGAAACTTAGGTCTTTAGTCAAGGTCATTTGTAAACCTCAGATATATATACAGAAAAATTATAGTGCCGGGAGAAAGTGATGTAAAAACAGGTTGCTTGGAGTACATGGCGAGAACTCACCCAGTTGGTAAGAATCTGATGGACAAGGGTGATTCACTTTTTTTTTTTAACATGTCTCTTCTCCCCCATCCCCCCAACTTTGTGGTTAGATAGTTGGTGTTGGCATTTGCCATGTGAATTACACCAAGTTTCAGTTTGATACCTCACATCTGACTGTTAGAGCAAAAATAAAATTCACACTTTCTAAGCATTTAAAACATCCAGCTAAAGTTAGCTGTGAAACTCAGCTTTTTGAGTTTTGATTGATGTTTATGATAACTAATAAACTGGCAAGCAGTTGATCTGTTAATCTAAAACTTTCTATCTAGATCTATAGCAGTCAGACCTTATTTAGAATTCTGGCAATCAGGAGTATGTCCTGAGGAGGGAGGCCAGGATGGTGAAGAGGCTGGAAACCACATCGTAAGAAGAAGGCTGAAGGACTGCAGCAGCTTAGCTAGGATGATAAATTAATTGTCTTAAAATATTTGTAGGATTCTTTAATGTGGAAGGGAAAGAAATTATTCTCTATGGCTCCAGGGTGGCAGAATTAGGACAGTGAGTGTTCATTTTAACACATTTCTTTTGGTGATTTTAGGAGCCAAATGGTAAAGATATATTTATCCAGTAGTATTCTAATTATGTTTGCATAACTCCCGTTTTAAATAACGAAAATACTGAAATGGAGCCCTAAAAGAGAAAGAAGTTATCACAGTCAGATCTTACCTTAATACTTCTTAATACATTGCCTGAACGAAGATATTTTAAGGTAGCGTTTTCAACTGTTGTAAGCCATCAAACTCTTTCTTTAAGTGGAAAACCAAAATTTTTATGAAGAAAATGTATGCCTCATTATTATTTCATATTTTATAATGACTGTTAATGCCTATTTTAAATGAGTACCTTTAGGATCAACAAACTTTGTTTAAAATAGAAATGTAACATACAACTTTGAGTTCGGGTCTAGGTACACTGTTGTATCACCTAAGCAGCACATAAAATGTTGATTACTGAACTCTGTAGTAACAGCAGGCAGTTGGTATCAATAAGTCCTAGAGATAACAAGCTAAGGTATATGGCCTGTTGTATGATTGTCTTTGTGAATGAAATTTTTATGAAAACATTTTGTCCAAATTTACATCTATTTTAAATTAATTTCCATAATATGGGTATAGTAAATTTAAGATAAAAATTCATTGTGATGCTATTGTATACCCACTACTGTATAATATACACTATCCTTTACTTAATCTTCAATGTAAAGTTAGGTATACAGATTTTTAGATTTTATAAAACCTAAAAAGTATATGTAAAACTATATGAAATTTGAATACTAAATTAAAAGATAGTAAACAAATTATTTATTTTTTAAAATCTTTTTTTTTTTTTTAATCCCACATTTGTTTATTTATTTATTTTTTTGGCTGTCTTGGATCTTCGTTTCTGTGTGAGGGCTTTCTCTAGTTGTTGCAAGCGGGGGCCACTCTTCATCGCGGTGCGCGGGCCTCTCACTATCGCGGCCTCTTGTTGCGGAGCACAGGCTCCAGACGCGCAGGCTCAGTAGTTGTGGCTCATGGGCCTAGTTGCTCCACGGCATGTGGGATCTTCCCAGACCAGGGCTCGAACCCGTGTCCCCTGCATTAGCAGGCAGATTCTCAACCACTGCGCCACCAGGGAAGCCCAACAAATTGTTTTGTAGGGAAGCAAGTTCATGAAGTATGCAATTTTTAGCAATATTTTTTAAAAAATTAGCCTCATAGCTGCTCTTAACTTTGTACCCTTTGCCTTTGTCATTTATATCTTAGTTCTCTGTAAATGCAGCATTGTGAGGGGAAAAATACAGAAATAGTTTGTGTCAGTTAGGATCCAGTCAAGAAAGTCAGAGTGACACCAGTTATTTTAACAGAGAGAATTTAACACAGGGAATTCATTAAGTTTTGGAGGAACTTTTTAAAAATTACATGCTACAGTAATTCAAATTAATTGTTGATGTTTCTAGGGAAACCCCTCACCCAGATCAGTTTAACACACTTGAGGCTTTGCTTGCTGGTGGTGGCTGTGGCTTCCGGCATCCTCTGTGTCCTCACCTTCTCAGGTTTTACTCAGTGGTGGGGATATGACTTCCAGCAGCTCTGGGGAGTATTTTTACTGTTCAATGTTCAAGTAGAATGAGTTCTTCTCTTCTAATTCCCATATGTAAAATCTGAGGGAAGGTACAGGTTGTAAACTACACAACCCTGGAGGGCACTATACATATCAGAGACATTGTAATTTATATATTATGGCACAAAGTACTTTTGTATATTATGAAAAATTTCCAAGAGATAGAAATGAAGTATCTTGAGGAAGAGGCACTTTAAAAAAAATTATACATGTATCATGTGAACCAGTGTAGCTCTGGCAGATCAGCAGCCCCACTGGAGCCATATAGAATATGAGATGGGCAGTTACCTGGAGGGGAGAAGTGAAGTGGTTGTTTTTACCAGAAAGGCTGGAGGGTACGTGTGGAAGGGGTTTGGGGAAGTGGATGTGGCCTGGAGCCCTGTGGGAGTGTCAGCAATGGAGCAGTCACTCTGATCCTAAAGGAACCATGATTTGCTCTTCCTACTTCTTTTTTTTTTTTTTAATTATTTATTTATTTAGGCTGCACCGGGTCTTAGTTGCGGCATGTGGGATCTTTAGTTGCAGCATGTAGGATCTAGTTCCCGAGCAGGGAACGAACCCAGGCCCCCTGCATTGGGAGCGTGGAGTCTCACCCACTGGACCACCAGGGAAGTCCCTGCTCTTTCTACTCTTGACAAGAGGAACCACCATGTTTCCCTTTTCACTCTGAGTATCAGGAAGCTCAACTCCATTTCATGGCTCTCATGACCTGCACTTCTGTGATCCATATTTCCCTCTGTTCTTTACTTGTTACTGTAATCTATGTTTTTTCTTCATCCTGATTTTTACTTTTCATTTGTAGTGTACCTTTTACTATATATTTTTTTCTTGCCATTAATTATCTCAAGTCTTGTGAGTATTTGACAATGAATGGATGAATGGATGGAAAGAAGCACTGTGACTGAAAGTATGTAATGGCTCTACTAGGAAGACAAGAGCAAACCTGAGGCTACGAAGGATTGTGACGTTTACCACATGTGCATAACACACGTTCTAAAGTTGATATGTTCCTGGGAGGTTGCATATATACTAAACTTGATATGATTGTTTTTATCTATTGTGATTTTCAAGTACAGAAAAATCACTATTTTCAATGCTTCGCCTTTCAGTTTGGTGCATCTAGAAACCTAAAACCATCTGTATCTCACTGTTTTGAGTACTGTCTGTTCATATGTCTGCTTGGAGGCCTTTTACAAGATTAATTAGCAGTAGCTCTTCTCTTTACCTAAGAAGGAACATCATTTAGTTGCAGAAGAATGTAAATGTAAACTATATAGAACAATGCATACATTTCTTGTTTGCAGTTATTCCAATTGTATAACGTGAATAGGTTGCCCATATCATGTTTGCTTACAGAGCCCTATAGCAGGGACCTCATAAACAAATAGCCTTGTAGCCTTATAAATTAAAAGAGGGTCATAGTATCCCTTTCATTTAAATCAAAACAGTAGTAATAGTAGCTAATTTTGTTGAATATTTACTGTAAGGGGAGCACTGGGCTAAGTGCTTTGTGTTATTATCTTACTTAATTTTCACAACAGCCCTTTAGTATAGCACTACTGTTATCCCTGGTTTACAAATAAAAAAAGTGACCCTTAGAAGTGGTTAAGCAAATTTCACAGAGATACAGAGCTAGTGAATGGGGGCGCTAGGATTCTAGTCCAGGTATTCTGACTCTATAACTAAACAGGAAGCATTATAAATATTTTCTGGTTGGAAGTCTCATTTTAGAGCTAAAAATATCATAGAACATAAAAATAATTTCCAGTTGCTAGACATAAAGAAGCATGGTGGTATAATGGCAGAAGTGTGTTTTCTGAGTCTCAACTTGGCCATTCTTCAGTTGTGTAGACGCGGGCAAGTCTCATGGCTTTTCTAACTGTTGGTTTTCTCGTAGGTAAAATAGCAATAATAATAGTAAGCTTTTGATTTAAATGTGTAAAGAAAAAAGGCACATAATAGGCAGTTAATTGTAGGTTTATTATTATTAAAAGGATCCATAAATATAACTATTACAACTAAAGTTATGTGCTACGTGTCATGGAAACATAAGTATTGCAGAGTCTTGGGACTTGATATGCAGGACTTAACTGGGTCTTAGAAGAAGTTGGTGATGAAGGAACGTGGCTATTCAGCCTCTAAGGCTCCTGGGAAGAGTCTCTAAGCAGTGGTGATGGGGGCAGCTCTGGTTTCATCCTCAGAGAGGAACAGTGGACACCGTGGAGATCATCTCTCATCTCCTTCTAACCATCTTTTTGGTGCCCTGCTTTCCCCAGGGACATCAATCTTGCCTTCAGGGGACCTGGAGAGGAAGCCCAGTGCAGTAGTGATTGTCGTTTGTCCACCCCGTACCACATGTGTGTGTTTCTACCCGATTCTTGAAATTCCTTTGACTGGGAGCAATTCTTCCCTATTTAGACATCAAGAGCTTAAGAAGCAAACACCCACTGCTGGAAGAAATGAATTTACACTTACAGACCACCAGCAGTTAATTACTCAACAAGTTCAAATGCTCGTTCAGTCTCCTCTAGGAGGAATTCACATATTCAGAGAACTTGAATGAACAGGGGATACCACCAAAGAGAACTTAAAACATCATTTGAGTTTTGTCTGAATACTTTGTGGAAGCCTCTAGTAAATTGATAGTCTTAGGTCGAGAAAAGGAAAGTATATCCTAAACAATTACTTTTCTCAGTCATTCTTCCTGAGGCGAAAGCAATAAATTTAGGAGTTCACCAAGCTTCATTTTTTTTTTTTTTAATATAACGAGACCGTGTGTACTGAACACAGTGGGCAGCACAGGCAAAGGGCCGTGGGGGCTCAGGCGACGGGGTGTTTATGAGGACTGTAGTGGCCAGGGTGGTGGAGCAGCGCCTCTCCCCTCTCTGTGGACTCACACCATCCCCCTCAGAGCCTCTCAAAAGTTCTGTGGGGACAGCAGAGCAGATGACTCGCCGCATTTTACAGTTGGGGAAACGGTATCAGTGCTCGGAACTCAGTGCTTGAACGCGTGCTCGGTTTCTTTATGCGTTTTTATTATATGCCCGGCAGAATAGCCAAGGATGACTGTAAATGATCAGGTTTCTCCTGATTTTATTTTAACTCTTAATCATCTCATCTTCAAGTTTTCTTTAGCACAGAACACTCTTTATTTGACCCACCATCGTTGCTGGTGTGATACCCACTTGACGGGGTCCACAGTTTTCTCAGTACTCACAAGCCAAATACATTGGCCACATCGTCCTGTGCACCTGGATTTTCATGGCCAGACTTTAAAATTTAGGTCTTGGAAGCCATGAAAGGAAATGAAGAGAGGCAGTTTAACCTACTTTATGTGTTCGCCAGTTGAATAACTAGATGGTACATTTTATAACATAAAACGTACTCTGCACGCTTATCCCAAAAGCGTTTGCCTTTGGATTGGGCAGCTAGCTGCGTTAAAGTGAGCTACGTTTTGAATACTTGAAAAAAATGGGATTTCTTTCAGCCGGTGTGTGATATTTCAAGTGTTTGTGATGTTCTTGATCACATTGTAGTTATGCTTAGATTTCGTCCCTGTCACTAAGTTTGATGACTTGGAGGCATTAGCAGGGTTGTGAAAATCTAATTTTCTTTAACATTATACCTCATGAGTCGAAATAAGCAATTCCTTGAAGACAAGCCTTAGTAATTTGTGTATATCTCAGAATCTAGAAGTGTCATTTGATGATACTAGATGCTCTAGAAACAAGACATGTACAAACTCCACAGCGTGTCCTACAGGAGCCTTCGTGGTCTCTCCTGTGTACATTCCCAGCCTCATCATTCTCCCTCCTTGCCACCTCCTCCGTCACCTTATACTAGGCCGAGTTCTGCAGTTTCCCAGACAGGCCAGCCTGGTCTTCCTTCCCTGTCATGCCTGAGAAACACTCATTTCACAAGATCCAGCTCAAGCATCACCTCCAGCATGAAACTTTCTTTTGATATTTTCTCCTCAGTAGAACTGATCCCTCTTTTCTTTATGGATCCACTCTGTATTGTACATCTTTCCTTCAGAGCATTCATGAGCCCTTATTTATGAACACACACTTGTACCTCTACTCAGTTGCAGGTTCCCTGAAGGCAGGGCCCATTTCTGTATTCACAGCAACAATGCTTATCACAAATAGAGGGTGCTCAGGGACTGTGTGGATGGAAAGATGGAAGGAAGGAAGGAAGGGGGAGAGCAAGGGAGAAGGAAGACGGAAGGAAGGAAGGGATTGTACTACATTAATCAACATCCATTATTTAGTCTAAAATTTTCCAAAAAAATAAAATAAAAATTTCCATCTGCTAGCGAAAGCTTCTGAATCTTTCTCTTTTCCAGTCAACCAATCATTAAATGAGGTGGTGTTTCTCACATGTATACCTTCATTTCCCCAGGATGAGGGTGCACCAGGAGCTGTGGAGTATCTGCCGGGGTGCAGGTGCCCTGGATGAATTCATCTTCCTCATTTCGAGTGGGAGCTGTGGATTCCCATCACTTTTGTGTGGTATTGTTAGGCAATTTATGTAGCCTTTTGTATCTCATTGTTCTTACTTGTAATATGGAAGAATAATACTTATTTTACCTCGTAAGATTTCTTTGAGGACCAAATGAGAGAATGTTTCTGAAAGCACTTTGGAAAGTATGAAGTGTTACCTAAACAGATGGAGGGATGCATTCCTGCTATTGCTATGTAGTGACCTGGTACCGTGGGGTTTTCCTCAGCCTTTGGAACCTTCTGATCAGGGTGTGTCTTTATTGCTTATAAAAGAGGTAAAGTGATATCTACAATTATGATTTATTTCACCAGTTAGATTAATGGCAGCATTTATGCTGCTGATCTACGTTGGTGAACATTGCCTTCAAAACAGGAAAGTGACCTTTATTTCTGCTTGAATCAGCTCCCAACCTGGAACGTCAGCCTAGAAACAAAAGTATATATTATCATGAGAAGGTGTGTTCGTCAAACAAGTGAAAATTAATTCTAGTTAGTCGTACTTTTAAGTTTTATGTAAAACTCTCTTAAATAGAAGATAATAAATTACATGACCATAATAATTTTAAGATTCAAGGCTCATTTTAAGGCTCATTTCCTAGCCTCCTTGTTTTTCTGCCAGACAAGAGCATGATTATTTGAAAATCTATGCTTTTGACATGTTTGAAACTTATTTATTTCTTCTTTGTCGTAAGAATAATTTTCCAGTGATAACTGTACTTCTGTTGATACTTCTTTGCACCAGGACTTGTGTTTGGAACATCTGCTTCTTTTATCACTGCTCAAATTGCACTCCTCAATCTCTTTGCATAAAATGACATATAGTGGTCCTGAGCAAACAGTCAGGGATATTGAGAACTCCTTATATTCCTACCTGAACAAATACAGGAATCAAAATTTAGGGAGGAAACAACCACGGTTTCCATTGAATAGAGAGCAATTTATGATATAGAACAGCAGATAGACAACTACAAACAATACAAGGCAAAACAAGTGAACAAAACAAACCACAGTGAGTACAGTGCCCCTTGGAAATAGATTTCAACAACAGAGTGACGGTAATCACTTGTCAGTCAAGTACTGGGTACCAATTTAGTTTGCAGTCTTTGAGCAGATTGGAGCAAGTGATACGTGTCTGATACGCTGAGGAGGAAAATTAAAATGATTTGGCTTTATTCATGCTCAGAAACTACCCCAGTCTCTTTCACTGGAAATTATTTTCAAATTTTGATGTTGAGCACAAGAGAAAAAATATGATTCAGAAGGAAAGCACCTGAGAATCTGAGGCCTGCAGCTGGGAGAGATTGCAGATATCACAGTTGAGATGTGTATCTTAGAACAGAGAGAGGAGCTGAGAAAGTCATCCTTATTACTAGCTACCATTGCTAATTGCAAAGAGTGATAGGGTGCCAGTCCATTCAGCGAGTCCACATGTTGAATAAACCTCTCCATAGCTCCTCATCACGGGGAAGAAATTGTTCTCATTAGTATTTTTTTAATTGAGGTATAATTTACATAACGGAAAATTCACTCTTTGTGTGTGTGTACAGTTCTGTGAGTTTCAGTCAACACATAGAGTCGTATAACCACCACCACAGTCAAAATTGGGAACAGTTCCATCGTCCTTCATATGCTCTCATGCCCCTTTATAACTCCTGTTCTCATCCTCAGCCCCTGGTAACCGCTGGTCTGTTTCAGTGCTGATGGTTTTGCCTTTCCCGGAATGTCAGAAAGATGAGATCATGCGGCGTGCAGCCTTTGGACTCTGGCTGCTCTGACTTAACATAACACACCTTAGATTCATCTGTGTTGTTGCACGTATCAGTATTCATTCCTCTGTATTGCTGAGTACGATTCCATTGGGTGGGTTTACCACAGCTTATTGAGCCATTCACCAATTGAAGGTATTTCAGTTGTTTCTAGTTTGGGGCATTTATGAATAAAGCAGCTACAAACATTCATGTGTGGGTTTTCGTGTGAGCATACGCTTTCATTTCACTTGTTTTCAATTCTAGCTAGGAATGAGATTGCAGGGTTGCATGGTAAGAATATAGCCAACTTTCATAAGAAAAACTTTTAATAGAGGTGTCCAAACTTTTTACAAACCAGCTATGCCATTTTTGCATTCCCACCAGCAACGGGAGTTCCACTTGCTTCACATCCTCACCGGCACTTGATACTGTTTATCTTTTTTTTTTTTTTTTTTTTTTTTTTTTTGGGGGGTACGCGGGCCTCTCACTGTTGTGGCCTCTCCCGTTGCGGAGCACAGGCTCCGGACGTGCAAGCTCAGCAGCCATGGCTCACGGGCCCAGCCGCTCCGCGGCATGTGGGATCTTCCTGGACCAGGGCACGAACCCGCGTCCCCTGCATCAGCAGGCAGACTCTCAACCACTGCGCCACCAGGGAAGCCCGATACTGTTTATCTTTTAAATTTTAATTTTAGTGGATGAGTAGTAGTATCTCATTGTGACTTTAATTTGCATTTCCCTGATGGCTAATAATATTGAGTATCTTTTCACATGTCTATTGGCCATCTGTATATCATTTGTGAAGTAATGCTTCAATTCTTTTTGGCTGTTTTTTATTTTATTTTATTTTGTCTTTATTGTTGGAGTTATTTTTGAATTCTGGATACACTTTCTTTATATGTATTATGTATATATTTTTGCAAATATTTTCTCCCAGACTGTAGTTTGCTTTTTTTGCCTTAACAGTATCTTAAGAAGAGCAAAAGTTTTACATTTTGATGAAGTCCAATTTATCCTTTTTAGGGAATATATTGTGCTTTTCATGTCCTATTTAAGAATCTTTGCCTAATCCAAGGTTACTGAGAAGTTCTATATTTTCTTCTTAAAGACTTTATAATTTTAGCTCTTATAACAGGTCTGTGATCCACTTTGAGTTCATTTTTATATATGGTATGAGATAAGGGTTGAGGTTCTTTTTTATACATACCATTGTCCTAAGCACCATTTCTTGAAAAGATTATTCTCTCTGTTGAATTGTCTTGGTACCTTTGTTGAAAATCAGTTGGCCATATGTTTGTAAGTCTGTTTCTGGATTTTGTTTTGTTTCATTGATCTATATGTCTGTCTTTATACGTATACCACACTGTCTCTATTTCTGTGGCTTTATGTGAGTCTTAAAAATCAGGTAGTATAAGTTTTCCAACTTTGTTCTTTTTTAAAAAATTGTTTCAGCTGTCTTAATTCCTTCACATGTTCATATGCCTTTTAGAATTAACTTGACAATTTCTATGAAAAGGCCTGGTGAGGTTTGGATTGCAAAACTCTGTAGTTTTGCATTTATAGAGCAATTGATGGAGAATTGACGTCTGAACAATATTGAGTCTCTCGATCAATGAGTGTAGTTTATTATCTCTATTCAGGTCTTATTTAATTTCTTTTAGGAAATTTTGCAGTTATTAGTGTTTAGGTGTTGCATACATTTTGTTGAATTGTACCTAACTGTTTCACATGTTATGCTGTTAAAATGATTAACTTTGAAAGATATCTTTCTGTTATTGATTTCTTATTTGACTCCGTTGTGCTTCAGTCAATGCTCTGGATGAATGTAATAATTTAAAATTTACCGAGACCTGTTTTATGGCTCAGAATATGATCTCTTTTTGTAAAGGTTTTCTGTACACTAAAAAGAATGTGTGTGTTTCTGTTGTTGGGTGGAGCGTTCCATAATTATCAGTTAGGTGGTTTTGGTTACTAGTGTTGACATCTTACATGTTCTTATTGAATTTTTCTCTCCTTGCTCTGTCAACTATAAAAGTGGCCTTGCAATCTCAAACTGTAATTGTGGATTATCTTTTATACTTTCAGTTTTATTGGTTTTTGCTTCAGATACTTTGAAGCTCTTATTATTAAGTGCATGCACATTTAGGATTTTTATATCCTTCCTCTTGATGAACTGACTCACTTATAATTGTAACATATCCCTCTTTATGGCAGGTAATATTTTTTTTTCCTGAAACCTGCGTTGTCTGGTATTGATTCTCTAGTTTTCTTTTGATTAGTGTTAGCATGATACATCCTCTTCCATCCTTTTACCTTTAACCTTTCTAAGTCTTTATATTTGAAGGATTTTTTTGTTGACATCACTGTTGATTCATGTTTTTTATCCAAATTAACAATCTCTGACTTTTTATTGGAGTATTTAGAGCATCTTATGTTTTATATGATGATAAATATGGGTGAGTTTATTTTTTTCTTTTTATTTATTTTTTAAACAACAGGTTCTTATTAGTTATCTATTTTATACATATTAGTGTATATATGTCAATCCTAATTTCCCAATTCATCCCACCACCATCAACACCCCCCTCACCCCCCTAGTTTCCACCTTTGGTGTCCATACGTTTGTTCTCTAAATCTGTGTCTCTATTTCTGCCTTGCAAAGTGGTTCATCTGTACCATTTTTCTAGATTCCACATATGTGCATTAGCATACGATATTTGTTTTTCTCTTTCTGACTTGCTTCACTCTGTATGACAGTCTCTAGGTCTGTCCACGTCTCTACAAATGACCCAATTTTGTTCCTTTCTATAGCTGAGTAATATTCCATTGTACATATGTACCACATCTTCTTTATCCATTCCTCTGTTGATGGACATTTAGGTTGCTTCCATGACATGGCTATTGTAAATAGTGCTGCAGTGAACATGGGGGTGCATGTATCTTTTTGAATTATGGTTTTCTCTGGGTATATACCCAGTAGTGGGATTGCTGGATCATATGGTAATTCTATTTTTAGTTTTTTAAGGAACCTCTATACTGTTCTCTATAGGACTGTATCAATTTACATTCCCACCAACAGTGCAAGAGGGTTCCCTTTCCACCACACTCTTTCCAGCATTTGCTGTTTGTAGATTTTCTGCTGATGCCCATTCTAATCGGTGTGAGGTGATACCTCATTGTAGTTTTGATTTACATTTCTCTAATAATTAGTGATGTTGAGCAGCTTTCCATGTGCCGCTTGGCCATCTGTATGTCTTCTTTGGAGAAAGGTTTATTTAGGTCTGATGCCCATTTTTTAATTGGGTTGTTTGTTTTTTTAATATTGAGCTGCATGAGCTGTTTATATATTTTGGAGATTAATCCTTTGTCTGTTGATTCATTTGCAAATATTTTCTCCCATTCTGAGGGCTGTCTTTCCATCTTGTTTATGGTTTTATTTGCTGTGTAAAAGCTTTTAAGTTTCATTAGGTCTGATTTGTTTATTTTTGTTTTTATTTCCATTACTCTAGGAGGTGGGTGAAAAAAAATTGTGCTGTGATTTATGTCAGAGTGTCCTATGTTTTCCTCTAGGAGTTTTATAGTGTCCGGTCTTACATTTAGGCCTCTAATCCATTTTGAGATTATTTTCGTGTATGGTGTTAGGGAGTGTCCTAATTTCATTCTTTTACATGTAGCTGTCCAGTTTTGCTAGCACCACTTATTGAAGAGGCTGTCTTTTCTCTATTGTATATCCTTGCCTCCTTTGTCATAGATTAGTTGACCATAGGTGTGTGCGTTTATCTCTGGGCTTTCTATCCTGTTCCATTGATCTGTATTTCTGTTTTTGTGCCAGTACCATATTGTCTTGATTACTGTAGCTTTGTAGTATAGTGTGAAGTCAGGGAGTCTGATTCCTCCAGCTCCGTTTTTTTCCCTCAAGACTGCTTTGGCTATTCGGGGTCTTTTGTGTCTCCATACAAATTTTAAGATTTTTTCTTCTAGTTCTGTAAAGAGTGCCATTGGTAATTTGATGGGGATTGCACTGAATCTGTAGATTGCTTTGGGTAGTATAGTCATTTTCACAATATCGATTCTTCTAATCCAAGGACCTGGTATATCTCTCCATCTGTTTGTATTATCTTTAATTTCTTTCATCAGTGTCTTATAGTTTTCTGAGTACAGGTCTTTTACCTCCTTAGGTAGGTTTATTCCTAGTTATTTTATTCATTTTGTTGCAGTGGTGAATGGGATTGTTGCCTTAATTTCTCTTTCTGATCTTTCGTTGTTAGTGTATAGGAATGCAAGAGATTTCTGTGCATTAATTTTGTACCCTGAAACGTTACCAAATTCACTGATCAGCTCTAGTAGTTTTCTGGTAGCATCTTTAGGATTCTCTATGTATAGTATCATGTCATCTGCGAACAATGACAGTTTTACCTCTTTTCCAATTTGTATTCCTTTTATTTCATTTTCTTCTCTGATTGCCATGGCTAGGACTTTCAAAACTATGTTGAATAGTAGTGGCGAGAGTGGACATCCTTGTCTTGTTCCTGATCTTAGAGGAAATGCTTTCAGTTTTTCACCATTGCGAATGATGTTTGCTGTGGGTTTGTCATATATGGCCTTTAGGATGTTGATGTAGGTTCCCTCTATGCCCACTTTCTGGAGAATTTTTATCATAAATGGGTGTCGAATTTTGTCAGAAGCGTTTTCTGCATCTATTGAGATGATCATTCAGTTTTTATTCTTCAGTTTGTTAATGTGTATCACATTGATTGATTTGCGTATGTTGAAGAATCCTTACAGCCCTGGGATAAATCCCACTTGATCATAGCGTATGATCCTTTTAATGTGTTGTTGGATTCTGTTTGCTAGTATTTTGTTGAGGATTTTTGCATCTGTGTTCATCACTGATATTGGTCTGTAATTTTCGTGTTTTGTAGTGTCTTTGTCTGGTTTTGCTATCATGGTGATAGTGGCCTCATAGAATGAGTTTGGGAGTGTTCCTTCCTCCGCAGTTTTTTGGAAGAGTTTGAGAAGGATGGGTGTTAGTTCTTCTCTAAATGTGTGATAGAATTCACCTGTGAAACCATCAAGTCCTGGACTTTTGTTTGTTGGAACATTTTTAGTCACAGTTTCAATTTCATTACTTGTAATTGGTCTATTCATATTTTCTGTTTCTTCCTGGTTCAGTCTTGGAAGGTTATATCTTTTTAAGAATTTGTCCATTTCTTCCAGGTTGTCCATTTGATTGGATAGAGTTACTTGTAGTAGTCTCTTAGGATGCTTTGTATTTCTGTGGTGTCTGTTGTAACTTCTCCTTTTTTTAAAAAATTTTATTGATTTGAGTCCTCTCCCTCTTTTTCTTGATGAGTCTGGCTAAAGGTTTCTCAATTTTGTTGACCTTCTCAAAGAACCAGCTTTTAGTTTTATTGCTCTTTGCTATTGTTTTCTTTGTTTCTATTTCATTTATTTCTGCTCTGATATTTATGATTTCTTTCCTTCTACTAACTTTTTTGCTTTTTCTTCTTTCTCTGGTTCCTTTAGGTGTAAGGTTAGGTTGTTTATTTGAGATTTTTCTTGTTTCTTGAGGTAGGATTGTATTGCTGTAAACTTCCCTCTTAGAACTGCTTTTGCTGCATCCCACAGGTTTTGGATCATTGTGTTTTCATTGTCATTTGTTTCTAGGTTTTTTTTTTTTCTTGCGGTATGTGGGCCTCTCACTGTTGTGGCCTGTCCCGTTGCGGAGCACAGGCTCTGGACGCGCAGGCTTAGCAGCCATGGCTCATGGGCCCAGCCGCTCCGCGGCATGCGGGATCTTCCTGGACCAGGGCACGAACCCGTGTCCCCTGCATCGGCAGGCGGACTCTTAACCACTGCGCCACCAGGGAAGCCCTTCTAGGTATTTTTTGATTTCCTCTTTGATTTCTTCAGTAATTTCTTGGTTATTTAGTAACTTATGGTTTAGCCTCCATATGTTTGTGTTTTTTACATTTTTTCCCTGTAATTTATTTCTAATCTCATAGCCCTGTGATTGGAAAAGATGCTTGATATGATTTCAGTTTTCTTAAATTTACCGAAGCTTGATTTGTGACCTAAGATGTGATCTATCCTGGAGAATGTTCCATGTGCATTTGAGAAGAAAGTGTAATGTGCTGTTTTTGGATGGAATGTCCTATAAATATCAATTTAATCTGTGTGGTCTGTTGTGTCATTTAAAGCTTGTGTTTCCTTAGTAATTTTCTGTCTGGATGATCTGTCCATTGGTGTATGTGAGATGTTAAAGTCCCCCAATATTATTGTGTTACTGTCGATTTCCCCTTTAATGGCTGTTAGCATTTGCCTTGTGTATTGAGGTGCTCCTATGTTGGCTGCGTATATATTTATAATTGTTATATCTTCTTCTTAGATTGATCCCTTTATCATTATATAGTGTCCTTCCTTGTCTCTTGTAATGTTCTTTATTTTAAAGTCTGTTTTATCTGATCTGAGTATTGCCACTCCAGCTTTCTTTTGATTTCCATTTGAATGGAATATCTTTTTCCGTCCCCTCACTTTCAGTCTGTATGTGTGCCTAGGTGTGAAGTGGGTCTCTTGTGGACAGCATATATATGGGTCTTTTTTTTGTATCCATTCAGCAAGCCTGTGTCTTTTGGTTGGAGCATTTAATCCATTCACATTTAAGGTAATTGTCGATATGTATGCTCCTATTACCATTTTCTTAATTGTTTTGGGTTTGTTTTTGTAGGTCCTTTTCTTCTCTTGTGTTTCCCACTTAGAGAAGTACCTTTAGCATTTATTGTAGAGCTGGTTTGGTGGTGCTGAATTCTCTTAGCTTTTGCTTGTCTGTAAAGCTTTTGATTTCTCCACTGAATCTGAATGAGATCCTTGCAGGGTAGAGTAATCTTGGTTGTAGGTTCTTTCCTTTCATCACTTTAAATATATTGTGCCACTCCCTTCTGGCTTGTATAGTTTCTGCTGAGAAATCGGCTGTTGACCTTATGGGAGTTCCCTTGTATGTTATTTGTCGTTTTTCCTTTTAATAATTTTTCTTTTCTTTAATTTTTGCCAATTTGATTACTGTGTGTCTTGGCATGTTTCTCCTTGGGTTTATCCTGTATGGGACTCCGTGCTTCCTGGACTTGGCTGGCTGTTTCCTTTCCTGTGTTAGGGAAGTTTTCAACTATCATCTCTTCAAATATTTTCTTGAGTCCTTTCTCTTTCTCTTCTCCTTCTGGGACCCCTATAATGTGAATGTTAGTGTGTTTAATGTTGTCCCAGAGGTCTCTTAGGCTGTCTTCATTACTTTTCATTCTTTTTTGTTTATTCTGTTCTGTGGCAGTGAATTCTACCATTCTGTTTTCCAGGTGACTTATCCATTCTTCTGCCTCAGTTATTCTGCTAATCCGTTTTTCTGCCTCAGTTATTCTGCTGTTCCTTCTAGTGTATTTTTCATTTCAGTTACTGTATTGTTCATCTCTGTTTGTTTGTTCTTTAATTCTTCTAGGTGTTTGTTCTTTAATTCTTCTATGTCTTTGTTAAACATTTTTTGCATCTTCTTTTTTTTTCTATTTTTTTTTGTGGCCTCTCCCGTTGCGGAGCACAGGCTCCGGACACGCAGGCTCAGCGGCCATGGCTCACGGGCCCAGCCGCTCCGCGGCATGTGGGATCTTCCCGGACCGGGGCGTGAACCCACGTCCCCTGCATCGGCAGGCGGACTCTCAACCACTGCGCCACCAGGGAAGCCCATTTTTTGCATCTTCTTGATCTTTGCCTCCATTCTTTTTCCAAGGTCCTGGATCATCTTCACTATCATTATTCTGAATTCTTTTTTCTGGAAGGTTGCCTGTCTCCACTTCATTTAGTTGTTTTCTGGGGGTTTTATCTTGTTCCTTCAACTGGTACATAGTCCTCTGCCTTTTCATTTTGTCTGTCTTTCTGTGAATGTGGTTTTCGTTCCACAGGCTGCAGGATTGTAGTTCTTCTTGCTTCTGCTGTCTGCCGTCTGGTGGATGAGGCTGTCTAAGAGGCTTGTGCAAGCTTCCTGATGGGAGGGACTGGTGGTGGGTAGAGCTGGGTGTTGCTCTGGTGGGCAGAGCTCAGTAAAATTTTAATCTGCTTGCCTGCTGATGGGTGGGGCTGAGTTCCCTCCCTGTTGGTTTTTTGGCCTAAGGTGACCCAGCACTGGAGCCCACAGGGTCCTTGGTGGGGCTAATGGTGGACTACGGGAGGGCTCACAGCAAGGAGTACTTCCCAGAACTTCTGCTGCCAGTGTCTTTGTCCCCACAGTGAACCACAGCCGCCCCCTGCCTCTGCAGGAGACCCTCCAATACTAGCAGGTAGGTCTGGTTCAATCTCCAATAGGGTTACTGCTCCTTCCCCCTGGGTCCTGATGCGCACACTACTTTGTGCGTGCCCTCCAAGAGTGGAGTCTCTGTTTCCCCAGTTCTGTCAAAGTCCTGCAGTCAAATCCCACTAGCCTTCAAAGTCTGATTCTCTGGGAATTCCTCCTCCCGTTGCTGGACCCCCAGGTTGGGAAGCCTGACGTGGGACTCAGAACCTTCACTCCAGTGGGTGGACTTCTGTGGTATAAGTGTTCTCTAGTTTGTGAGTCACCCACCCAGAGGTTATGGGATTTGATTTTACTGTGATTGTGCCCCTCCTACCATCTCATTGTGGCTTCTCCTTTGTCTTTGGATGTGGGGTATCTTTTTTGGTGAGTTCCAGTGTCTTCCTGTCTGATTGTTCAGCAGTTAGCTGTGGTTCTGGTGCTCTTGCAAGAGGGAGTTAGCGTACGTCCTTCTACTCTGCCATCTTGAACCAGTCTCCCAATATGGGTGAGTTTAAATCACCCAGTTTGCTTGTTGTTTTCTAGTTGTCTCATCTGCTCTTTTTTCCCTTTTCTCCTCTTTTATTGCACTATTTTATATTAAGAAGTTTTAGGATTTCATCTTAGGTTCATTATTAGTTTATTTAGTTATGCCTCTTTTTTATTTTTACTTTAGTGCTTGCTCTAGTTTTTCAAAATATACATCCTTAACTTACAATTGTGTGCCTTCAAATAATATTATGTCACTTCACATTTAACATAAGAAGCTTATGACAATTATTTCCATTTTCCCTTAGTCTTTGTGCTGTTGCTACCATATACTTTATTTCTACGAATTTTATAAACCCCATTTAAAACAGTTATTTGTCTTTTAAGGAGATTAAGAATGAGGGAAAGTCTTTTATTTTCATCTATATGTGTACAGTTTTTAGTTCTCTTCTCATCTTTGAATAGATCCAAATTTCCATCTAGTCTCATTTTCCTGCTGCCTTAACTTTTTCCTTTAACATATCTTCTGGTGCTCTTTGGCTGATGATGGATTAATTCAGCATTTGTATGTCTGAAAAAAATATTTCTGTCATCCTCACTTTTTTTTTTTTTTTGCGGTACGCGGGCCTGTCACTGTTGCGGCCTCTCCTGTTGCGGAGCACAGGCTCCGGACGCGCAGGCTTAGCGGCCACGGCTCACAGGCCCAGCCGCTCCGCGGCATGTGGGATCCTCCCGGACCGGGGCACGAACCCGCGTCCCCTGCGTCGGCAGGTGGACTCTCAACCACTGAACCACCAGGGAAGCCCTCAGTCATCCTCACTTTTAAAATGTAATGTGTCCAGATGAAGAATTCTAAGTTGCCTTTTCTTTTTCTTTTAGTAAAGATGTTGTACTAGTGTATTTTGGCTTGCATTGTTTCTCATGCATAAGTCTGCTGTCATTCTTGTCTTTGTTCCTCTAATGCATCCTTTTTCCTTTGGCTGCTTTTATGATTTTCTTTTGTTATTGGTTTTCAGCAATTTGATCATCAAGTTCCTGGCCCATTGATGGGAAATTTAAATTTGGAGAGATTGTGAACAAGCCTGTGCAGATAGAAAATGGCAGAATTGTATTTCAAAGTCATATGTATATCATATTTTCCCCTCCTTGCACACATATTAGGAGTTCTGCCACATCACCACTGATAGTTCTATCACATCATCAAGATTTCTAATGAGAAATGACAGCATGACAGCAGAAATTGTGTAAAGAACAATGTGGATCATAGTGTGGACTCAGAAAACTGATGTTACAGACCGAAATGGAGAAGTCTCTCTAAAAGGCTATTGTGTATGTCTGGAAAGAGTTCTCTGGTAGACTGTTTTTGGCCTACAAACATCCAGGCCATATGTCGTGTCCCACCTCTGATATGACCATATGAAGGGCAATCTTGAGCGTACAAGTCATAGAAATCATCCTCAGCCATGTGATTTGGAGGTTCCTGCAGGGATGTGTGAGGGGTCTGGCTTCAGGCGGTGACTCGGGGAACAGTGGAGGAAAGGGAAGTCTCCGGAGGTACCAGCTGTGTTAGCAAAAGACTCAAGGGGCTCAGAACCCTTAGTCATCATGACAGCTTTGCCTGGGGCCGCCCGCATCATGCCTCTGCCCACTGAGGTTGCAGGTCACTGCCTTTTGGACCTTATCTCCTCTTTGGTTTCCCTCAAGGCTACTATTGATATTCAGTCTAATTGCAATCAACTCCTACCCCTCCGATTTAAAAATAGTGAGGGTGGAGTGTTGGAGTATAGTGCTCTCCAGAACCCCTGGGGGTTGTCCTTTTGTGCATAAAGCATCATGATTTAAAAAAACTCTATGCTGTGCTAGTAAGTCAAGAATAAAACTTACAAAGGCGGGATTCTTTCCTCTTTGGACTTTATATTCTAGAAAATATTTAAAGTATGGTTTTGTTGTTTTAATTCTAACATTTTCTGGTGTGTTTGTGTTGGGGGTGGGGGAGAGTTCTGGTATTTGACAAGAAGAGGGGAGCTTTCTTCACAGCAACTCTGTTTTCCGCAGTGTTGGCAGACAAGTGTCCGAGGACGGTGTCAGTTTAAATGTGTACTTGGGGGCAATTCTTGACCTGTCCCTCATCTCCAGTGAGTTGCAGGTGGTGTGCAAGGAAGCTGAGCGTGCCATCTCAACTTTCTGAATAGCCTATAGATCTATATTTAGTGTTTCTTTCAGTCTATGTAGGTGAAAGAAAAGGTAAGCTCAGCTAAAAAGAATTTTGCTTCTAAGGAGGATACATTATGCTGCAGGAATGAGAAGGGCAAGATGGTGCAGGTGATGGGAAGGTGCTTAAGAAGCCTTGGTTCAGATACCAACTCAAGTTTTTTGATACTTGGGATGTCAGCAAGTGAGAATATTTTTTTTCTAATTAAGACTTTATTATTTTTAGATCCGTTTCAGGTTCACACAGCAAAATTGAGAGGAAGGTACAGAGATCTCCCATGTACCCTCTACCCTTACACATGCATAACATCCCCATTATCAGCCTCCCTCACCAGAGCAGTACATTTGTTAACAATTGATGAACCTATGTGGACACACTGTAATCACCCAAAGTCCGTAGTTTACATTACAGTTCACTCTTGGTGCTGTACATTCTGTGGGTTTGGACAAATGTGTAATGACACATACCCATCCCTGTGGTATCATACAGAGTATTTTCAGTGCCCTAAAAGCACTCTGTGCTCTACCTATTCATCCCTTTCTCCCCTCTCCCAACCCCTGACAACCACGGATGTTTTTACTGTCTCCATAGTTTTGCCTTTTCTAGAATGTGACATAGTTAGAATCATACAGTAGGTAGCCATTTCAGATTGTCTTCTTTCATTTAGTAATATGCATCTAAGGCACTTTCGTGTCTTTTCATGGCTTGATAACTCATTTTATTTTAGCCCTGAATAATATTCCATAATCTGGATGTACCACAGTTTATCTCTTCACCTAATGAAGGACGTCTGGGTTGTTTCCAAGTTTTGGCAATTATGAATAAGAGTGCTATAACATCCCTCTGCAGGTTTCTGTGTGGACATAAGTTTTCAGCTCTTTGGGGTAAATACCAAGGAACATGATTGCTGGATCATATGGTAAGAATATGTTTAGCTTTGTAAGACTGCCAAACTGTCTTCCAAAGTGGCCATACTGTTTCGTCTTCCCATCAGCAGTGAATGGGAGTTCCTGTTGCTCCACATTCTCACCAACATTTGGTGTTGTCAGTGCTCCCGTTTTTGCCATTCTGATAGTTGTATAATGATACATTGTTTTAATTTACATTTTCCTGATGGCATATGATATGGAGCCTTTCTTCATATGCTTATTTGCCATCTGTATGTCTTTGATGAGGTGTTCATGAAGGTCCTCAGACCATTTCTATAAATTGAGGTATAATTGACATATAACGTTATATTAGTTTCAGTTAGGCAGCATAATGATTTGATATTTGTATATATTGCAAAATGATCGCCACAATAAGTCTAGTTAATGTACATCACCACACATGGTTACAGGATCGTTTTTCTCATGATGAGAACTTTTATGATTTACTGTCTCAGCAACTTTCAAATGTGCAGTATAGTGTTGTTAACTATAATTGCCAGGCAGTACATTACATGCCCATGACTTATTTATAGCTGGAAGCTTATGCCTTTTGACTCCCTTAACCCAATTCACCTATGCCCAGCCCCCCGCCTCTGGCAACTGCTTATCTGTTTTCTGTATCTATGGGTTTTGTTTTTTTAAAATTCCACATATAAGTAATATTGTACAGTATTTGTCTTTATCTGTCTGACTTATTTTACTTAGCATAATGCCCTCTAGGTCCATCCGTGTTGTCACAAGTGGCAAGATTTCATTCTTTTTTTTACTGCTGAATAATATTCCACTGTATGTATGTACCACAGTTTCTTTCTTCATTCATCCATTGATGGACACTTGGGTTGTTTCCTTATCTTGGCTATTGTAAATAATGCTGCTTTGAATATGGGGGAGCATATAATCTCTTTGAGTTAGTGGGTTTTTTTCTTTTGGATAAATACCCAGAAGTGGAATTGTTAGATCAGTAGTTCAGTTTTTAATTTTTTGCAGAAGCTCCATACTGTTTTCCATAGTGGCTGCACCTATGCACATTCCCAACAACAAGGATTCCCTTTTTTTTTTTTTTTTTTTTTTTTTGCGGTCCGCGGGCCTCTCACCATTGTGGCCTCTCCCACCATGGAGCACAGGCCCCGGACGCGCAGGCCCAGTGGCCATGGCTCACGGGCCCAGCCGCTCCACGGCACGCGGGATCCTCCCAGACCGGGGCACGAACCCGTGTCCCCTGCATCGGCAGGTGGACTCTCAACCACTGCTCCACCAGGGAAGCCCCAAGGATTCCCTTTTATCCACTTCCTTTCCAACACTTGTTATCTCTTGGGTTTTTTGATAATAGCCATTCTGTCAGGTGTGAGGTGATATCTTATTGTGGTGTTGATTTGTAGTTCCCTGGTGATTAGTGATGTTGAGCATGTGTTCATGTACCTGTTTGGCCCATTTTTAACCAGATTGCCTGTCTTCTTGCTGTTGAGCTTTTAGAGTTCTTTGTACATTTTGGATAACAGTCCTTTATCAGATGTGTCTTTTGCAAATGTTTTCTCTGAGACTCTGGCTTGTCTTCTTATTCTCTTGGCATTGTCTTTCACAGAGGAGAAGGTTTTAATTTTAGTGAAGTTCAAATTATCAATTATTTCTTTCATGGATCATGCCTTTGGTGTTGTATCTAAAAAGTCACTGCCACCCCCAAGGTCATCTAGCTTTTCTCTTGTGTTTTCTTCTAGAGGTTTTATAATTTTGCTTTTTACATTTAGATCTGTGATCCATTGTGAGTTAATTTTTGTGAAGAGTTTCAGGTCTGTGTCTAGATTTATTTTTTTGCATGTGGATGTCCAGTTGTTCCAGCACCATTTGTTGAAGAGATTGTCTTTGCTCCTTTGTATTGCTTCTGCTCATTTTTCAAAGATCACATTGATTACACTTGTCTGGGTCTATTTCTGGGCTCTCTGTTCTCTTTCACTGATGTTTTTGTCTGTTCTTTTGCCAATACCACACTGTCTTGATTACTGTAGCTTTATAGTTAGTCTTGAAGTTGGGTAGTGTGAGTCCTCTGCCTTTGTTGTTCTCCTGCAATATTGTGTTGGTTATAATGTTTATTTTTGCCTTTCCCTGTAAGCTTCAGAATCAGTTTGTTGATATTCACAAAATAATTTGCTGGGATTTTGATTGGGACAAATGAGAACTTTTAATGTGTTTGCACTCTTTCTCTCAGAGCTTACATGGCATTGTTATGAAGATTTTTTTGGTTCTCTTTTAAAAACTATTAATATGATTTATTCTTGTCAGGACAAATAGGCACCTAGATATTGGCATTGGGTGGAGGGTGGTAATGGTTTCTGGAGCCCTTCATGTGATATCAGTTAAGCAATTATTGGGTCAGCTCACACATAAAAACAGCTGACCCACATTAATATTGACCTTAAATTATCACAGTAGGTAGCACATATTCTTGCTACCACAAAGAAGGTCACTTATTTTCTTTTTTATAATCACAGATATAAATTTTATCTATGTGCTGGCTTGGTATCAGCGATCTCAGGTAATATAAATAAAAGCTGAATCTTGGGTACATACCGTGGATTAATTATGTTACAACTCTTACAGAGAGTGGAATTGCTTCCTTCAAATTTGTTGAAAAGTTTCTTAAGTCTGTTCTTTTAGGGACACTACTATGTTTGGTGGACTTGATAGCATTTCTCATTCCCTTTCTTTTATATTTTTAGTATTCTCCTAAGAAATTGATTAAAAATTTTCTGGGGGGGGGATTTCTAAAAAAACAGTGTCAAAGAGAAAGATTAATCTGTCATTTCAAATAGGTATGATAGTAAGTAACCTTGGTAGACCAAGAAAGAATATTTTTGTCGAGAGGGTGCTGCATACACTGGGAATATTTTTTAACATAAAAAATGCAGACATTTTATTTTATTTTTTTTAACTTTTTATTTTGTACTGGGGTATAGCCGATTATCAATGTTGTGATAGTTTCAAGCACACAGCAAAGCAACTCAGCCATACATATACATGTATCCATTCTCCCTCAAACTCCCCTCCCATCTAGGCTGCCACATAACATTGAGCAGAGTTCCCTGTGCTGTACAGTAGGTCCTTGCTGGTTATGCATCTTAAATATAGCAGTGTGTACTTGTCAATCCCAAACTCCCTAACTATCCCTTCCCCCAACCCTTCCTCCCTGGTAACCCCAAGTTCCTTCTCTAAGTGTCTATTTCTGTTTTGTAAGTGAGTTCATTTGTATCATTTCGTTTTATATTCCGCCCACTGGGAATATTTTTTGTGTGTACTTTTGTTGGAATATCGAATGATAAATCATGTACCTTGCGGTGACACATTGAACTGCCATTGTTAACTAGGCTTCAGGTAAAATGAATGCAGTCGTTTATCTTAGAGGTCACTGTGGGAGACAGATGCCTTTATTCAAGTAGTGGTCAAAAGAAAAATACTTTAATCTGAAAATGCCTCTTTCAAGTAAGCTGAATTAAGTCTACTGAAAGTGGGAACACAAAAAAATCTCACTGGAACGAAGATATACATTTCTTGAATTGCTGCGTTCTAGCAGGCCTCTGTGACGAGCCTTCTAATAGGCTTTTCCCTGGGCCAACGTTGATAGTCTGAGGATGCCTTTGTGGAAATCATAGGTGGGGCAAGAATACAGGACAGATCTGGAAGATTCATTTATAAATTTATTTTTTGTTGATTGGTTAATTGGTTTGTTATTGTAGCTAGTTAATATTTGACCCATAGGCTGGATAGAGTTAAAGATGGTAATAATCTTGTTTTGAGCTTGGTTGTCTTGGTTAATAGTAAAAGCATAAACATATGAAAGTCAGAAGGGAAAGTTAACTTTTTGTGGGAGGATTTTTGTGTTTTAAATTTCTTAATGTTTGAAGTAATGGGACACTTTATTGTGTACTGAGAGAAATCACTGAAGCACACACTTTCTGACCTGAGATGCTTCTTGGAGACTGAGTGATGTTTAGACTCAAATCCAACCCTATTATCTTACTGGTGATGTATCAGTAATGTGACGAGTGATGTTATCTTAAAGCTGACTGGGGTCAGGAAGAGTTGCAAGAATGCAATCTCTGGCCTAGATGCAGAGCACAAATAGGGTGGCAGATGTAGAGAGTCGTTTCCAGTGTATCGAAGGGTACTTGAGACGTATTTCTTCATGTGAAGTTTGATTTTCCCTCGTAAATTTGAAGAGCCACTAAAAAATAGTTCCAGGTAACACATCTGGAGGTACATCTATACAGTATAAACACTGTGTTGTAAGATTAATAGAATTCTTTAAATACTAGGCAATATACGCATTCATTCTTACTAATAAAAATAGTTTTAACTTGCTCCCAAGTGTGGTATTAGTAATGAATTTCTTTATCTTTCTTTTAACAATATCTTAACATATTTAGTTTAGTAAATTCTGTATAGAGATCAGTGAGTTGAAGCTTACTATCCAGGACTTTTGATCATGGGTCTGGAGTACCATACTGTCACTTTTGAGGGGAGAGCAGTTGCTAAGGCCTCCCACTGTAGCGTGTCCAGATGGGCCTTTAAACCATCCCTCTTCTGCTTGGATGTTGCTAGGAATGATGGTTATAAGCATAATTGGCCTCGGACATGTGTTAAGGAGAAGTGGTGGGACTCAGAAGGAGGGTTAGGAGCCAGTTCTCACCCTTGGCGTATATGCTTTTGTATTCCAATCCCTGTTACATGGGACGTTAGAAAATAATGTCCATCTTCCAGTTCACACCCTTTGTGTCTGCCTTTCCCAGACCTGAGGTCGTAAGTGTGGCATTGGGCTTTTGGCTTCTGGAGATCATGGGTGATATTCCAAAACTGAGCTGAGGTTTAATGTGTGAGCGTTCTAATTACTTCTTTTTTTTCAGCTTTATTGAGATATAATTGACATATAACATTATATAAATTTAAGGTGTACAGTGGTGATGATTTGATACATTTATATATTGTGAACTGTTTGCTACATTAAGATTAGTTAACATACCCTTCACTTCACATAATTATAATTTTGTTGCTATGCTGAGAACTTTAAAGCTTCACTCTCATAGCAACTTTCAAGTATAGGATCCAGTATTGTTAACTAGTCACCATGCTGTACATTAGAGCCCCAGAACTTATTCACCTTATATCTGAAAGTGTGTTCCCTTTGACCAACATATTTTCCAAGCCTATCCCCCTCAGTTCCTAGCAACCTCCATTCTCCTTTTTCTGTAAGTTCAGTGTTTTTAGATTCCATATGTAAGTGATATCATACAGTACCTGTCTTTTTCTGACTTATTTCACTTAGCATAATGCCCTCAAGGTTTATCCATGTCACAAATGGCAGGATTTCTTTCTTTTTAATGGCTGAATAATATTTCATTGTATATATATACACCACATTTTCTTTATCCATTCAACCATTGATGGACACTTAGGTTGTTTCCATGTCTTGGCTATTGTGAAATATGTTGTAGTGAACATGGGAGCACAGATATCTCTTTGAGATAGTGATTTCATCTTCTTCAGATATATGCCCGGAAGTGGGATTGCTGGATCGCATGGTAATTGTATTTTTAATTTTTTTGAGGAATCGTCATACTGTTTTCCATAGTGACTGCACCAATTTACATTCCTACCAATAGTGCACAAGGGTTCCCTTTTCTCTACATCCTCACCAGCATTTGTTATTTCTTGTTTTTTTTCCATAATAGCCATTCTAACGTGTGAATGTGTGGTTTTGATTTGCATTGTGGTTTTGATTTGCATTCCCTGATGATGAGTGATTTGAACACCTTTCCATGTACTTGTTGGCCATTTGCATGTCTTCTTTGGAAAATGTTTATTCAAGTTCTCTGCCCATTTTTAAATAGGATTTTTTGTGTTTTTGCTATTGAGTTGTATGAGTTCCTTATATATTTTGAATATGAACCCTTTATCGGATATGTGATTTGCAAATATTTTTTCCTATTCTGTAGGTTGCCTTTTCATTTCGTCGATTGCTTCTTTTGCTGTGCAGAAGCTTTTTAGTTTGATGTAGTCCCACTTGTTGATTTTTTTTTTTTTTTTTTTTTTTGCGGTACGCGGACCTCTCACTGTTGTGGCCTCTCCCATTGCGGAGCACAGGCTCCGGACGCGCAGGCTCAGCGGCCGTGGCTCACGGGTCCAGCCACTCCACGGCATGTGGGATCTTCCCAGACTGGGGCACGAACCCGTGTCCCCTGCATTGGCAGGCGGACTCTCAACCACTGCGCCACCAGGGAAGCCCCCACTTGTTGATTTTTACTTCTTTTGCTTGTTGTTTTGGTGTCATATCCAAAAAAGGCATTGCCAAGACCAAAGTCAAGGAACTTTTCTCCTCTCCTGTGTTTTCTTCTAGGAATGTTATAGTTTCAGGCTTTAAGTCCTTAATTCATTTCAAGGTAACGTTTGTGAGTGGTGTAAGATAAGGGTCAAATTTCATCCTTTTGAATGTGGATATGCAGTTTTCCCAGCACTACTTATTGAAAAGACTGTCCTTTCCCCATTATGTATTCTTGGCTCCACTGCCAAATATTAGTTGACCATACACGTGTGAGTTTATTTCTGTGCTCGTGATTCTGCTCCATGGCCTGTTATATGTCTTTTTTTATACCAGTACCATATTGTTTTGAAATCAGGAAGTGTGATGCTTCCAGCTTTGTTCTTTCTCATCATTGCTTTGGCTTTTGGGGGTCTTTTGTGGTTCCACATGAATTTTAGGGTTTTTTGTCTATTTCTGTGAATAAATGCCATTGTAATTTTGATAGGGATTGCATTGAATCTACAGATGGCTTTCAATAGTATGGACATTTTAATGATACTAACTCTTCCAGTCCATGAACATGGGGTGTTTTTCCATTTATTTGTGTCTTCAGTTTCTTTCATCAGAATCTTATAGTTTTCAGTATATAGATATTTCACTTCCTTGGTTAAATTTATTCCTAAGTATTTTATTGTTTCTGATACTATTTTAAATGGAATTATTTTTAAAATTTCTTTTTCAGATGGTTCATTGTTACTGTATAGAAATGCAACTGAGTTTTGTATGTTGATTTTGTATCTTGAAACTTTACTGAATTCATTTATTAGGTCTTAACAGTTTTTTTGGGTGGAGTCTTTAGGATTTTCTGTACACAAGATCATGTTATCAGCAAACAGAGACAATTGTACTTCTTCCTTTCTGATTTGGGTGCCTTTTTTTTCTTATTCTTGCCTGATTGCTCTTGCCAGGGCTTCCATTACTATGTGGAATAAGAGTGGTGAGGGTGGGCACCCTTGCCTTGTTTCTGATTTTAGAGGGAAAGCTTTCAGCCTTTCACCTTTGAGTGTGTTAGCTGTGGGTGTGTCATATACGGCCTTTATTATGTTGAGATATGTTCCTTCCGTACCCAATTTGTTGAGAGTTTTTATTACGAAGGGATGCTGAATTGTGTCAAATGTCTTTTCTACATATATTGAAATGATCATATGATTTTTATCCTTTATTTTGTTAATATGGTGTATCACATTGATTTATTTGCATATGTTGAACCATTTTTATATCCCAGGGATAAATATCCCTTGATTGTGGTGTATGATCCTTTTAATGTGCTGTTGAATTTGGTTTGCTAGTATTCTGTTGAGGTTTTTGCATCTAAATTTATGAGGGTATTGGCCTGGGTTTTTTTTGTTTTTTTGTTTTTTTTTTCTTATAGTATCCTTACCTGGCTTTGATATCAGGGTAATTCTGACCTCATAAAATGAGTGTGGGAGTGTTACCATGTTTTTGTTTTTGTTGTTGTTTTGGTGTTTTTCTTTTTTTTTTTGGCAGAGCTTGAGAAGAATTGGCATTAATTCTTCTTTATTTATTATTATTTTTTGCCATTTTACGGTTTTATTAACACAAAACGTGCACACGAGCTGTGTATTCATTTTCTTTGCTGCGCAGCCTGGCGTTGGGCTTGGTGACTCTGATGGCCAGCTGGACTGCTCTCTCCACAGTGGCTTTGCGGTTCTTGGAGGAGATGTTGTGTGCAGTCTCAGCACAGTAAGATTTATTGCACATCAGCAGTTGGTCAGATTCACCCATAAAGCCATACTGTCCTGAGCTTTTATTTGTTGGAGGTTTTTGATTACTGATTTAATCTTAAATTTGTCATTGGTCTGTTCAGATTGTCTGTTTCTTCATGATTCATACGTGAAGGTTGTACGTTTCTAGGAATTTATCCATTTCTTCTGGGTTGTCTGATTAATGACCTGTAATTGTTCACAGTAGTCTCTTATGATATTTATTTCTGTGGTATCAGTTGTAATGTCTCCTCTTTCTTTATAATTTTGTTTGAGTTCTCTCTTTATCTTGGAAGTCTAGCTAAACGTCTGTTGTTTTTGTTTTATCTTTTCAAAAACACAACCCTTATTTTCATTGATCTTTTCTACTGTTTTTCTATTTCATTTATTTCTGCTCTGATTTTTATGTCCTTCCGTCTGCTAACTTTGGGCTTAGTTCTTATATTTTAGTTTCTTGAGATGTCAAATTAGGTTTTTTTTTAAGAGTTATTTATTATTTATTTTTGGCTGTGTTGGGTCTTAGTTGTGGCACGCGGGATCTTCGTTGAGGCATGCAGGATCTTTCGTTGTGGCACGTGGGCTCTTCGCTGTGGCCCGTGGCCTTCTCTTTAGTTGTGGTGTGCAGGTTTTCTCTTCTCTAGTTGTGGCACACAGGCTCCAGGGTGCGTGGGCTCTGTAGTTGTGGCGTGTGTGTTCCAGAATGCTTGGGCGCTGTAGTGTGCAGCACACAGGCTCTCTAGTTGAGGCACGCAAGCTCAGCAGTGTGGCGCGTGGGCTAGTTGCCCCGTGGCATGTGGGATCTTAGTTCCCTGACCAGGGATCTAACCCACGTCCCCTGCATTGAAAGGCAGATTCTTTACCACTGGGCCACCAGGGAAGTCCCAAGTCCGGGTTGTTTACTTGAGCTCATCCTTTTCTCTTAGTGCAGGCATTTATTGCTATAAACTTCCCTTTTAGCACTACTTTTGCTGGATCATAAGCTTTGGTATGTTGTGTTCCCATTTTTGTTTGTTTCAAGATATATGTTTTTAATTTCCCTTTTGATTTCATCTTTGACTCATTGGTTGTTCATGAGTGTTTGTTTAATTTCTATATGTTTGTGAATTTTCCGGTTTTCCTCTTGTTATTGATGTCTGGTTTCATACCATTGTGGTCAGAAAAAGATACTTGGTATGATTTCAATTTTTAAAAATTTGCTAAGACTTGTTTTGTGACCTAATATATAATCTATCCTGGAAAATGTTCCATACGTGCTTGAGAAGAATGTGTATTCTGGTGCTGTTGGATGGAATGTTCTTTATATGTCTCTTAGGTCCATTTGGCCTCAAGTATAGTTCAAATCCAATGTTTTCTTATTGATCTTCTGTCTGGATGATCTATCCATTGTTGAAAGTAGAGTATTAAAATCCCCTACTATTACTGTAATGCTATCCTCCCTTGAGATTTGTTAGCATTTACTTAATATATTTAGGTGCCCAGATGTCTTTGCTTCCAGTCATCTGCCTTCCTGGATCCGTAGCTCAGTGGAAGGAGATGAAGGACTGACTGGGCATGAGAGATGAGCCCCTTAGTTTTTTTTCCTCAGTTAAGGGAGACAAGAAAGAGAATGAGTGGGAAATGTGCAGCATATGAACAGATGGCAACCACCCCTTTTACAGAAAAATGAAAGGATAATTTAACCTTGATCATCACTAGCAGGGAAGCAAAATGGCCATAAAATACTAACATCTAGGAATTTACTGTCATAATCCTAACTCTTCCTCGAAGAGTTTCCTATTTCTTAAATTGCAGTGATAGCTCTGAAATTAAAAGGAATATTAGTTTTAGAAGCTTATTTTAACCATTTCCTAGCAGTAGTAATTGCTTTTGTCTTCATGAGAGGGCTGAGACTTTAACAACGATCCAGGCCAAGGGTTATAAAATTGCTGATCCATGTGGCTAGTTGATTAGGAAATCTCAATTACCTGACGTTTGGTAGTGGTGAAGTAGAAGCAGATACATCTTGTTGGTGATTTCACATGTCTGAGGCTCCAGGGGGTGGGTGTGTGGACTTTAGTAGTAGTAATCACTTTTGGATGAGAGAAAAACAAAAATCTCATGTAGAAATGGGGAACTTCCAGCATTGCTAGGTAGAATATTTTAAGATTGGGGCTAATGAACTGCTTTTCAATCTGAAGTCTTCAGGAACAGGCAGTCTCCTGCTTCTGCAAATACCAAGTGAAAAGCCAAACCAGTATTCTTGGATTTATAGATCCAGTTTACCAGACTGAAGGACACTTGCTCTTTGTAACTAACTGAACTAGCCGGCCCCTGCATGCTGAGTTTCTGTGGCAATATGATCTCAGTGACCTGTCTTCTCTATTGTGGAATGTAGGTGATAAGAATGGAGGTGAGCCCGATGATGCTGAACTGGTAAGGCTCAGTAAGAGGCTGGTGGAGAATGCGGTGCTCAAGGCTGTCCAGCAGTATCTGGAAGAAACACAGAACAAAAACAAGCCAGGGGATGGGAGCTCTGTGAAAACTGAAGAGGCTGATAGGAATGGCACTGACAGTGACAACCACAGGAAATGAGACCCGAAGGCAGGCAGGCCCCCGCTGCTCCGTGAGAAGCATCCCTGCTCCCCTCTGCCGGGTCAATGGACTAATTTGCATTGTGCTATTTAAGTGTCTCTTGTCCAATCTGTGGAGATTGCCTAATACTTTCATGATCGATGTGTTTGCATTCCTGAAACACAGCAGAAGAGAAATGGAGTGCTGGGACTATCAGAGGAAATTAATTCATGAAGGAAGAATGGCCCAGGTTTTACGTGCCCTCAGCCGAGGCTCTGGGAGAGAGTATTTTGCGTGATGCCTCGTGGACTCAAAGGCCATGGAAGGGGCCTTGCCGTAAACGGAATACCACCATTTATATTGCTTAGCAGGGCATCTGACTACTTTATCTGAGGCCAGAACACACACAGAGCTAGCAAGTGCTATGATTAAAATGATCACTGTTGAAATTATTATCCATGTAGCTAGTCCATAATGTTCCATGTTTGTCCTATGTGTGCTGTCGCTATGCAGTGATCTTTATTTACAGTAAGTTTGTTTCACGTAAATGATATATTTTTGGTGAAATGCAACCTTTTCTATAAAATGTGGGCAGCATTTTAAAGGTTTCTTTTTAACTCTCTTTTGATAAGTCAGTGTACCATGTGTAATGGTTTTCATTGGCATTTGTATGTAAAATGTATCATATAATTTTTTTTCCATAGGCCAGAAACCTATTGGAATCCGGGACTTAATTAATGAAGCTTTGCGTCGAGAGAGGATGGGTCTGCAGTCCAAAGTGAAACAGATAAAGGAACTTTTATTAAAGCCTGAGACTCAGGCCAAAATTAGGAGGGAGCTTTTTGAAGGAAGATTCATTAACAACAGTAATGAAGGAAATGATGTTGATTTCAGCGCAATTTTGACGTAAGCTCTACGTTGCTATCATGGTACCAGAGTTTATGAAATCTTTTCAGCTCATTAAATAGCTCTTTGGTAAATACCACAGAAGTGTTCTGATAGAGTCTGCACAATAGCAAACCAACATTGGTAAGGAGTTAACAGTTTCTTACCAAAGAAAACTGATTCTGCACTGTTATTTTTAAGCTAGACTTGTGTTTTAGAATGTTTATCTCTATAATACCGAGGTTCATTTTATAGAAAGGACTTCTTAATTAGCCATTGTGAGATGTTCGTTGGGTCCTCACAAATAAAATATACAGACTGTGGAAAATCATTTACAGACAAAAAGAAAAAACAGTATTTTAAGGGTAAGTTGTCTCCTGTTGACATGATTTTTGTTGTTAAATCAAAAGAAGCATTGTTCACATGTATCTATGCCTATTGTTACTTTTAATGAGACTTTGAATGTTTATTGATCACTAGTACTTGAATGAACATTTATAAATGTAATTATTGCAGTCACTGGTTAAGAATGTTTTATAATGTCCGTATGTATTACTTTTCAGTGATCAAAATGTAATTTGCTTTTTTTGTTTTTTTTTGTTTTTTTGCGGTACGCGGGCCTCTCACTGTTGTGGCCTCTCCCGTTGCGGAGCACAGGCTCCGGACGCGCAGGCTCAGCGGCCATGGCTCACGAGCCTAGCTGCTCCGTGGCATGTGGGATCTTCCCAGACCGGGGCACGAACCCATGTCCCCTGCATCAGCAGGCGGACTCTCAACCACTGCGCCACCAGGGAAGCCCTGCTTTTTCATTTCTTAATGAATGTTTGGGATTTTTATTTTCTACTTTTCTGAAGATAAGCCCCCGGTCTTACTGTATCCCTCATAATCTGAATTTGTTTGCACTGGTTCATTTTTAAAGAAAATTCTTGAAAAGTTTCCCTCCCATACGATAATCACTAGTAACAGCTTTTTCTGTAGTCAGTGTAAAATTGCTGCTACTAAGAGATTATGATGGAGGGGGAATTATTAGAGATCAATTATGTAATCATTTTAAAGATAAAATCCAGTTTACTCATGGATTTTAGCTATTTTTTCACTGGGTAAATTATACTACATTTATTTATAAGTGAGTTTATGCATTTTCATGCCCGTTAATAAATGTATTGTTTTCCCTTGTTGCCTTTCTTCATTTTTTTTTTTCCTCACTCTTAGAAGCTGTTGGATCTTTGTGAACATAGTGAAGTCAGAAACAGGCACTCTGATAGCTTAGTGTTTCTTAACTTTTACGTTTTTGTCCTTCATGCTAAGATAGCACAGCTGGGAGAGCACCTTTAACCTGAGACTTTTAAAGCTCTTCAAATCAGTCAGCTTCACAGAGAATTAACAACAGAACATTGAAGGCAAAGAAAATCTCAGTAGCATCTCATCAACTGCTAACAGTGGGTCACTGAAGTGATATCAGTAGCAGAGATGAAGAGAGAGGGTCCATTGAGATACAAAGACCTGGGAGCTGCTTACCAGGAGTCCCTCCTGGGGGCGGAGGGCTTTACTGTTTGTAGCCGGCTTCCTTAAGTCAACCCTCGAAGTGGGAAGCAAAGATATTTGGGGGCTTGCCTTGTCTTTTAAGTGAGGAAACAGTCATAAGGAGATCAAGTGCCGTTTCCAAGGCCATTCTGCTGCTAGGGCACAGGACCTGAACTGCAACCCAGGGCTCCTCCCAGAACCTAAGTTAATAGTATTTCAGGAAAAATAGCACTTCTTAACATACACCTATAAACCTCTTTATCCTCAAGGAGCTACTCCAACCCTTCCCAACAATTTGAAAGGCTTAAAAAAGTATCCTTTCTGCAGTCTGAGGTTACATGCCCTCCTGTTCTTTTATTTAAGAATCATACCTCCCATCTGTGAAGTACCTGGCTGTGAGCGAGGCGATTTGGGCACATTATTACATTTCTTCCCTTCAGTGAACTTGTTAGGAAGTTACTGGTTCTCTTTTACAGATTAGGAAACTGGGGCTCTAAATGGTTAAATGGGTATTTATAAAGCTAATAAAAGGTAGGGCTAAATTTAAACTTGGGTCTATTCTAGTTCAAAACCATGCTCTTTCCACAATGCGGCAGTTCCTCTCTCGACCGAGTACAAATCATTACACAAGTTAAGGATGTGGAACAAAGGGAAAGTCACTTTCTTTTGACCAGACCAGCTCCCTTGCAGCCCTGAAGTTCTATGAACATAGGAGAGTGGTCAGCTGATATGATGGAACTGGAAAAAAAAAAACCCAGATATTTAATTTAGGGATTAAAGATTCCAGTTTTGATCAGTGAAATCTTCATTTAAGCAGGTTTACAAAGACAATGGAAAGTGTACAGTAAGATAAATCTTCCTCTTGTTTCCATTTAAAAAATCTAATTAAGACATTAATTTGCAAAAATCAAAGTTTGGAATCGGAAATAATATGAAATGACTTTTTCCTCATTAGTCAAAGTCATAGAAGGATTGCTTGTTGGGTCACATAGATATACTGTGTTGTCCTAAATTGGTATAGTATGTTATGTAGGCTAGTCTCTGAGAGGGAGGCTGCGTGGTTGGTGAAAGAGCATTGGTTTGGTCCAGTGGGTGGACCTGGGCCCACCACTGACGATGATTCTGAACAAACTGATTCACTTTTTTGTATTGAAACAGTGTGGTGCCAGGTGATCTCCAAGGACCCTAGACTCTTTTTTTTTTTGCGGTACGCGGGCCCCTCACTGTTGCGGCCTCTCCCGTTGCGGAGCACAGGCTCCGGACGCGCAGGCTCAGCGGCCATGGCTCACAGGCCCAGCCGCTCCGCGGCATGTGGGATCTTCCTAGACCGGGGCACGAACCCGTGTCCCCTGCATCGGCAGGTGGACTCTCAACCACTGCGCCACCAGGGAAGCCCGACCCTAGACTCTTTGTGACTATACTTCGATGCTAGTCCTGCTGATTCCATGTCTGGGACAGCTACCCATGGGGCCTTCTTGACTGGGCTGCTGTAGTGCATCTGTTGTCTACAAGAGAATTAGAATTCTAGAAGGCTCTGTCGACGTCACATAGGGAAACCTAGTGGCACATATTGTCATTTATAACCAGATTCCCACATTTTCAGTCACTGGTAAAATAGTAGATCCTATATAAATAGTTTAAGGGATGTCAAAAAAGTAATATTTTCAACAGCAGGGCAAGATTCTGCCAGCTTTGAACTTGGTCCCATTTATACTAGATCGTTATTGTATTAACCTACTTTTCAGTCTAAACTAACTATAAGCCTTTGAGATATTCTAGATTTATAGCTAGAGCATACTTAGGATTCAAACTATTCACTCCAGAATCCCAAATGTGCTTCTCTACCTGGTCATCCCAGCAACCAGATGCTCCCGTAGGGAGGTAATTACAGTAGTTTTGACTTCACACTCTAGATGCCATTTCAGACATAAGACTAATAAGGCATGTTGGTACCTCTATACTTGATCATCAATTCATAAACTAGCTATCAGATTATATAACAAATTAAGAATTTATTTCATTATATAATCAAAGAAAACGAACCTATAGTATCTCCAAACCTAAATTGATGAATGGATAATCTATCATCATCCATTATTTTCATCACTTTCAAATAACGGTTTTATCATTGAACATTGTGGGTGCATTCCTGAATAACAGGTTTTCCAGGTAGTCATATAAAAAATAAATAAACCCAGTGTACTTTAAAAAGAAGTTTCCAAGCCCCTACATGAGTTTGATGGCAGTACACATTCTTAACAAGACAAACCCCTGGATTATTCATTCACAGTAAAAATGAATATTAGTGTAACCCACCCTGAGTCAGTGAATTTAAAATTCTGATACTAGCTAGAGCATTTCTTTCCTGGATCACTATTTTGGGGATAAGAAAGCTTGTTTACAAAGTAATTTGAGAGCAGATGGAAGGTGCTATTATCAGCTCTAGTATAATATCCTCAAAACTACTTATTTGCATTCATTAAATGTAACTGATAAATTCAGGCAATTTGGGATTATTTTAAAATGTAAACTGCAATACTTATTCCCCTGTGTAGTCCACAATTAGTTACTCATTGGAAGGCCATGAAGTTCTGTTATAGCATCAAAGATAGGAATAATTAAACTGAGAAATCGATTCATTGTTTCTGGGAAACTTATGTTGCTTTCCCTTTAGTGGTTCAAGTGACTTCTGAAAAGCCACTGTTCTGTGGCACTGCCCTATATATTTATGTGTAAAATTCTTTGACCCATTTGCTTACAGTCCTGTCCACTTAAGCTGCTATATGGTATATGGAGCTCTTGTTCTTAGGTAACCATACAGCAAATGGGTACAACACTTTTGATTACTCCCCACACTTCCTGCCAAAAACCACATGGACACAAAGTCACCATGATTATGCCTTTGAACCAAAGTGCACTGTACTTTTTTTTTTGCTTTTTTTAAAACCACATACATGTTATCTTACCCCATAATTAAAAGCATTTTTTTTTTTTGTAAATGCTCATGTGAGATATGTAAAGGTGTAAGAGGTGAGAGGACAAAGAAATAAGAGGCGTAGAGCTGGACAGGAATTGCCATGCTGGGACTTCACTGGTGGTCCAGTGGGTAAGACTCCACGCTCCCAATGCAGGGGGCCCGGGTTTGATACCAGCTCGGGGAACTAGATCCCAGCAGCTAAGAAGTCTGCATGCCGCAACTAAGAGTCCTGCGTGCCACAGCGAAGATCCTGAGTGCTGCAACTAAGACCCAGTGCGGCCAAGATCAATCAATCAATTTTTAAAAAAAGGAATTACAGTGCTGAGGAAAGAAACAGCAGTGATAGGTAAGCATCAATCCAGAAAATATCTGATATGCTAACTGAGGTAGGGAAAATAGAATGAAAGTGCAACAGTGGGAGAGACTAAATGTATCTTTTTAAGATGCTATAAGACAATTTTGGAGGCTGTTTTTATCAGGTCCATGCTTGGGAAGTATCTTTATGGAGGGAAATGAGATGAGGGCTTTTGATGATTTTGTGGACATTTGTCACAGTGACTGCTCAACATCTTTTGAACACCCTGTGTTTGGGGAACCTCCTACCCTGTGAGCCCTGCTTCCCTGGGTAGAGACCCACAGTAGAGGCCAAGAACTCACCTTCTCAGCCTCCTTTGTCACTGGGGTTCAGATGTGATCTGGGCTCTACCAAGCAAGAGGGAGACCTTGCGTGAAATCAGTCCATTCTGGTGAAGATGGTGGAGGGAGACCCAGGTCTCAGAAACTACAGTGGCAAAGGTGCTATCTGGGGGATCCCATGACCTGCATAGGTGGTACATGCTGGCAGAGGCTGGTGGCAACAGCATTTCCCTGGCGCATCTGGCAGTGAAATGAGGCATTTTTCCTGCTACTTGGCCACCCAACCTGATTCTCTGGACCTGCTGGGGATTCTGTGAGCTACCAAATATCCTTTAATGTAAAGTTCCTTTTCCACTTAAACTAGCTAAGTTATTCTGTTGTTTGCAACTAAAAGTCCTAATACAGGATGTACTCCGCTAAGTCAGTATATCAACACAAGGCACAACTGGCATTTTGAATTGGACACCTCTCTGTAGTGTGAGCCTGACCGCTAGGCGCTAAATGCCAGCAGCAGACTCCAGTTACTGTGACAACTAAACATGCCCCCCACACTAACCATCCCCTCCAGATGAGGGCACCATAGCCCCCAGCTGGGGAGCACACTATATGCTCTCCTAACAGCATTAAAGAGTTAACAATGCTTCCTCTCCTGCCCATTCTGTCAAGAAGTAATTTAGGCCTTAAAAAGGATGTATTCACTTGGGCTTTCTTTGTATACATTTATCATGTCTCTGGGTAGAAATAAGAAAATGAAACCACCTGCGTATTTTAAGTGATATGGGTCAAAACACCTAGTAATTGCACGAGGAAGATGGCAGAAAGCATCAATTGTGATGGTAATGACACCATTGTTGAAAGAATTTTATTGGTTTATGTAATTTCAGGGGGCAGACTTAGAGATTGAAAACAGTTGACCTCCAAATTCTAAAACAATATGAGGTGATTGACATTATTATGATAGGGCTCTGTCTTATCCATTTTATTAAAAAATAAGTATTTTACATATGCTTAAGGACAGAAGTTTATAATAAATAGATGTAGGGATATTTTAATGTAAGAAATGTTAGAGATATTTTAGAAATATAAAAATGTTTTAATATACCCAAAATATTAATATTCCCTGAGAGAATATGGTAGAAAGATTTCAGCTATAGAATGGGAAAGCACTATTCCTATAGGGCTCTACTGAAACCTGGAGAAAGGTGGATTACTGAGTTAAGTGACGCACGTAGAAATACAGACAAAAGTTCAATGGAGCATTCAAATCAAAGAAATGTAGTAAACAAACTAAAAATGAGTACATTACTATAGATTGTGGAGAATTCAAACTTCCTGTTTTAAGAGAAATTACCAGTCTTTAGTGCATTCAGAATGTGTCTTTCATGTTTATACTAAATAAATGTTTGTTGCTTAACATAATCAAACATTACCGAAGATCTATGAGTATCCTAGACCTAACTACAAGGAAATGATAGAAAGAAGGATGTTTAGGCCTGGGGTAGACTGGATTATTGTTTCCAGTTCTTCTCCTTTCCCCGTATCCTTCACATGTGACTGCCTGTTTCATGTAACTTTACAGTGAATCCCACCAAAGGCATAATATATTTCTTTGCCCTACTGATGTTGGGCTTGGCCAAGTGACTTGCTTTGGCCAATGGGATGTATGTGGATATGAATCAAGCAAAGGCTTGAAATTTTGGGGCTGTATGGATTTCATATCATATAATTTAGTTTATTTTTGTTTTTGAATAATATACATAATATATGTTTATATATGCATATAAAATGTTAACAGTGATGAGTTCTGAGATTACAAGTGACTTTACTTCCTAATTTGTGCATTTTCATATTTTCAAAATGTTATATGTTAAACATTTATTCTTTTTTTTTTTTTTTCTCGGTACATGGGCCTCTCACTGTTGTGGCCTCTCCTGTTGCGGAGCACAGGCTCTGGATGCGCAGGCTCAGCGGCCATGGCTCATGGGCTTAGCCGCTCTGCGTCATGTGGGATCTTCCTGGACCGGGGCATGAACCCACGTCCCCTGCATCGGCAGGCAGACTCTCAACCACTGCGCCACCAGGGAAGCCCTAAACATTTATTCTTATAAATCAAATCTTAAATGCTATTTTAAAATAAAACTAACCTATTGAGATATCAGACAATTCATTGCATTGCAGCCATAAGGAAGTAGTACATAATGATTGCCTTACTCAGAAATAGGGCCCATTCATTCATGCATTCGTTCATTCACTCACTTTTTGAACATTTCCTCTGGGCCAGATACTGGGCTGGGTGCTTGGTATGCAAAAAACCCATGTTGAAATGATACATGATGTATTGATATAGGTGTATTTATTCCTTTCTCTGTAATCTTTGTTTCCCCCATTTCAAATAAGACCCTGTCTTTGGTGGGAGGCTACCACCAAAATAGGGAAACAAAGGAGGCTGCTTTTTATAGCTTTGGCTTTTGGGCTCCCAGTGCCCCAATTCTTGGTATAAACCACAGGTTTGGCTAACAGGATGTTGGAGTTGGTCTCTGTCTGCTGTCATTTCCACTGAGGCACTAGTAAGCTGATACAGAAGAAGGATGTGTGTGTGAGAGAGACCCTTCCCCTTATCATATGTACAAAGGGAGTGACACCCGGACCCGTCAGTGGGGTCAAGGACACAAGAAAGGGATAAAAAAGCATCTTGTGTGGAGGAGGTATTTGGAGCAAGCTGTGCTTTATACCTTATGCTCTTCCTGGTGGGGACGGCCTGCTGAGAACTGCAGAAACTTTTAGTATAGACAACTTCATCTAAACTTCATCCAAACGCCTGCACTAAGAGACGTGACCAAACTCCGCCATGACTTCTAGTGGCCTAAGGTTATGTCCCTGCGATGACCTAGTCCCCCTTGCAGTTCCTGTCTGGAAAAGGTCAAGGCTGCCAAAAGAATTTTACCATTTGTTCTACCCAACACCTGATGTAGGCCCCTGACCTCCCGTTCTTAGAACACTGACTAAAATGCTACTAAACTTATAGCTGTAAATATTTCCTCAGTCCCTTTGAGAAATATTTGTATCTCTTACAACCCAGGAGAAATTTCTCAGAGACCTGAAAGCCATTCCTTTGAATTGTACTCATCAGGAAGTAGAGGGCTTGTTCCCCATCTGTTGGGAGGGTAGAAACCTGTCTTCCGTAAGCGCCAGTGAGCAGACACAGCTGGCCTGATACCTTCATACTGACCCACCCTCTGCTCACCTTCTGTAAAGGTTCACTTCGCCAACTCTGCTCAAGTCCCCGCTTTGCTTCCCCTTCCCACTCCCTCAGCCTCCCTTTAAAATGCCAGTGACCTCTGTGCAAATAGGACTGGAGCTCAGCTGTCTCCCCTGCTGCAGTAGTTACCAAATAAAATCGTGGTTACCGCTTTAATCTCTGTCCAGCTTTGTTTATCCTTGAAGCTGCCCCCTCGCCTCATTCTCCCTGGGGGTTAGAGGCACAGAGGACCCTGCCTCAGGCATCTGAGACAACGAAGCCCACTGTGGCTGCGTTCGCTCCCCGTGGGGAGTGTAGAGGATGAGAAAACGTTGACTCACCGCCTTGGGCCTGGCCTGGCCACCCAGGGTGCTGGAGAGGGTGAGAAGGCCTCAGCCAAGGAGGCCTGGGGAGGGACCGCTGGGCCTTCTCAGACGGAGCTGTATCCTCTGGGCTGCGGGGAGGGGCTCGGCCAGGAGCCCGAAGGGGCCCCCAAAGAGGACACTTCCATCACCTGTTTTCTCGCTTGGGAATGCCAGCTTGAAACAGGTCTTGAGGGCATGAAGCCACCCAGGCCAGGACGTACTGTTTTCTCCCCTCGTGTCTCCTCCTGCCTGAGCTGCTACTGTTATAGGGAGCGAGGAAGTCAGAGGAGTGAGTGGGGGGCGCAGGGGGAGGACCGTGCCTCCTTCCCCGCTCCTGGCTTTCAGCCCCCAGCAGCCCAGGCAGGGGCTGGGCGTGGAGTTTGACTCTCACCGGGACTGGACATGCTGATGACTGAAAAGAGATGGCGTGTGTTCCTCAAAGTGACTATGGGAATATATATATTCCTATATAATTAATAAAGAGAAAACACAAAATCCCCAAGGGATTTGCAAATATTTTTCCTGGAGAAGGAGAAGAAGAAGCATGGGCTGAAGTTTAAAGGGATGGGAAAAGAAAAACAAAGCTCTGCTGGATAATGTCACCAGTTCTATTTGTTCAACAAACTGCTCGCAGCAGGATGACTGACTGAATCCGGCTCTCATCTTCTCTGCCCAGGCCAGATAAGGGCCTCAAAACTGGGGGTGGGCCGGGGAGCAAGTGGACAGCGCTGTGTCCTCCACGCCTCTGCTGTCTTGCTCTGCTTGGGGTGATGCTAGGACCCTTCCCCTTTTTTTTTTGGCCGTACCACTTGGCTTCCGGGATCTTAGTTCCCCAACCAGGGATTAAACCCAGGCCATGGCAGTGAAAGTGCCGACTCCTAACCACTGGACCGGCAGAGAACTCCCCCGACCCTCCCCCACTTTAAGTTTGGGGTCTGAGAGTAGAGGCACCCTTGGCCCCGTATTTGGTGCGAGTGCCAGAGGTGGACAGCCTGACATAGAAGTGCCCCTTTGCTGCGGTCCTGGACGCCATCTGTAGGAGTAGAAATGGTGATGGGGTTTGTTTGGACTTGAGGCAGAAAAGAGCCCGTGGCCCACTGTGGGATGAATTTTCTGAGGACTCACAGCACCATGAGAAAAGATCTGAATCGATCCCAGAATGGGCAAAAATATACATCGGCCAAAATCAAATATTGTATACAAAGTTGTAGACCTCACTAATAATTAGGTCAAACAAGTTAAAACAATAATGAGGTATCTTTCTTTAACCTATCGAAGAATAAAGATTTAAGTAAAGATTTAAAAGTTTGGTAACATATTAGCTTGGTGAAGTGTGAATCAGGAGCTCTGGCATCCTTTTGGTAGGAATATAAATTGATACTATATTTTGGGAGGATGGTTGGTGAAATTTATGAAAATGAATAAACTGAAAGTGTTGACCCAGCAATTAATTCCACTTCAAAAAGTTTTCTATAATTACACTTGCATGTCTTTGCAAAAATATGAGTACAAGGATGTTGACTGCATCATTGCTTATGATGGTGGCAGCAACAAAAATGAATAACTGAGAATCAATAAAGGTGTGATGAATAAGTTATGGTACATACCAATTATGCTGCTGTGAAAAAGAATGAAGGAAGTATATTTATTTTGAAATACAGAGATCAGGAAGCATATTAAGCAAAATGCAAAGCACAAGACAATATGAATAATATGCTTCTATTCGTGTGTGTTTTTCAAAAGGGTGTGTGTGTGTAAAGCATGTATATACAGGGAAAGTTCTGGAAAGATACCCAAGAAATCATTGAAGATGCTTCCTTTGGAGAGATGACTGAGCGTCAGGAAGCACACTGAGATTCGCGTTCCATCCGTGCACACTGGGTAAGATAAGCAACTCTCAGACCAACAGACTAGGAAACCAGAAGACAGAAGTCTGAACAGGGACGCCTTCGAGAAAAGTTCAGAGTCCCTGTTGTAGGGAATAACCGGAGTCACTGTGATGGACAAAAACAAGAAAGCAAGGGATGGAGGGCAACTGGGAAGAGGTAGAGATGCAAATATTAAGCTCTAAGAGCCAGTGATGGAAGGTGTCAGAGATCCACAGTGAGAGACCTTGCGAACCACGATGAAATGAGTTTCTCTCCTAAGGCTTACCTTAGGGATCTGCTATTTGTACAGGATTTATAGGACATGGCTTGTAAATGGAATAAGGTGTGGATACTCCTATTCCAGAAACACAGCAAAATAGAAAATGCTCAGCCAGGAAAGGGTTTTCAGGTGGAGGTGATAGAGTGTGGACACCTAGACCCACGGTACACTGAAGTGGGAAGTCTTCCCTCTGAGGACTCTAGGTTTGAAGACAGTACTCTCTATGGCAATTGTGTGTGTTCAAACATACAATACCATACCAGGTTCCATTAACAACTTGACCATGGCAAAGGGGTAAGGAAACCAAGGAGAATGAGGAAAGGAACTACTAGTATACGAAAGTCTTTTTCAGATGCTTTATTCATGGCATCAATTTTGAACTTAAAAGTTGGTTTTATTTTAGTTTTTCCAACTTTATTGAGAAATAATTGACAAATATAATTGTATTTAAAGTGTACCATGTGGTGATTTGAATACATATACATTGTGGAATGATGACTGAGATCAAGATAGCACATCTGTCACCTCACATGGTTAACTTTTTTTGTGTGAGAATGCTCGAGATCTACTCTGAGCAAATGTCAAGTATACAATACAGTATTAACTATAGTCACCATGCTGCAAATTAGATCCTCAGATCTTATAACTGAAAGTATGTGTCCTTTGACCTACCTCTCCTTATTTCCTCCTTCCTCAGCCCCTGGCTACCATCATTCTATTGTCCATTTCTATAAAATCAGCTTTTTAAAAAAAAAAAAAGACTCCACCTGTAAGTGATACCATACAGTATTTGTCTTTATCTGGCTCATCTCACTCAGCAGAATGTCATCCAGGTTCATAGGTCCTGGCATTATTGATACCCCAGTTACAGGATAAACCGCTTCTCAAAAATGTGTGAATAGTAATTGTTTTATCACAATTTCTGGTTATTCTTTTAAAGAAGGAAGAGGGAAGGAAAAAATTAAGGGAATTTGTGGTGAGGCATACATTTTTGGTATAAGATAACAAAAATATCCTGTTATTTATGTATCTTGCTAGTTGCGTATTTTAAGATAGTGGCCTCAAAGTGAGAGAAAAAAAGTGAAAGCAGGAACATGGGAAGAGTGCTTCACACCAACCATTAGTTTGATTTATATTACTTAGGTAAGAGGCGTAAGAAGCTTAAGTGACGCTGAAATAACAACGCTCTAATGATACAGAAAATAATGCTGTAATAACGTTCTAGTGATGCTGAAACAATAATGCGCTATAATGATGCTGATTAAGACTGTAGGTGAGATGCTGAAAATTCAGCATCATTATAGCAAGGAGAATCTCGTTGTATTGCTACAAAATAGACACTAAAATTACTTCTAAACTAATTAAAAATTTTGCAAAATTCATTTTTTGGTGTACAGTTTTATAAGTTTTTACACATACACGGATACTTATAATGACCACCATAGACAAGATAAAAAATAATTTTAATACCCCGAAGAATACCTTCCAGCTGCCCCTTTCTATTCAGACCCTCCCTTCACTCCAAACCCCTGGCAATCACTCATCTGTTTTCTGTTCCTGTATTTTTGACTTTCCAAAATGTCACAGAAATGGAATCATAGAGTATGAGTTCGAGACTCATACCCATTCGAGACTGAGTTTTTCACTTAACATAATACAGAAAGATTTTTTTTTTTTACTATTTTTGAAAGAATGTTTATCTTTGCTGAATACAAGATAAGGAAAGAAGACAAAAAAGATTCAGTTACTGCAGAACTCACATGGATAACATCTTGACATTCTAAAAGAAATGGAGAAGTAATTAAGATACTGCCAAAACACTGTTTTCCTTCGTATATAACGAGAGCTTCGTCTATTTAAAGCGTATGGATTCAGATTTGCCTTTTCTATTTTGGGCATGTTCAAATATATGTCCTCTAGAGGCACGTTGGAAGAAAATTCACCTCCCTACAGGCTTCCCTTAGTCTCTGCATATGGAAACATCATTATTCAGAGCTTAATTAAGTTTTTTATTTAGTTGGGCACTTGAGCTTATTCTATTGCTAGTGAGATGATCCTTAGCAGCATATTTTCTTGTTCCCTGGAAAACCATTGACCTTCCAGACTATCATAGGTTTACTCAGCCCAGGCTATGCGGCAGAGCACAATTACATGCAACGCAAAATTGAGTTGGATCTATGAGAGTTGAGAAGAGCCATATTTTACTGCCTGAGGGGTATTGCCAGCTTCCATCAGTGTGCTCCCACTGCGGGTATAAGCAATGCATTCTCTTTGCTGCTGAGCTCTGCTCTTTCATACGATGGAAACCATTACTTACGGAGGGAAGTAATATTGTGTTTTGGAATCTCATGGAGATGAACTTATTTAGCAGATAGTTCATACATATTGAGTAAAAAAAAGCAACAACCTCCATTTCCAGCTACACACACACACACACACACACACACACACACACATACAAACACATTCATATGTGCTGTCGGAGTCGGGGAGAGGTGACTTTCAGGGAACAATCTGCATTGCAAACAGGTTCACTACTGCGTTTTTATTAGTATGCTTCCATAAAGAAGCAGATGTGTGTGAGATGTATAAGATGGGCTAGAGCCTAGAGAATGGCTATATGAAAGCTTGATGGCTTTCTTCAAATGGTTAATATCAGACCATTTGAATTGATCAAGTTTTGCAGTGGGCTCAATTCTGTACTTCCTAGGGCTTTCTTTAAAATGTGTTATAATTACCATGAATTTTAATTTTCGATTGCATTTCCTCTGAGGTTGATTGTATTCTCTATTTGCTTATTAAAAACTAAAGTTTGAAATTATGAAAAGTTTGTGATCAAGAGGCAGAGTCGTTGAATAACCAAGCAGAGCATTGAAATACAGTTTCTATTTTTATCCCCATTGTTGTGCTGAGCAGACTGGGAAACCCTTCCCTGGTTTGTCTTTCACACAGGAGAAAGATAAGGTACTGCATCAAAAACTAAAACATGACTAGATCATTGTCTATATTTCGTTGGGCAAATCAGATTGACTGATTTCTTCTGGCTGGGCTATCCTGTTTTGAAATCAGGAATGTTGTCATGAAAGATCTGTTTTGAATTGTATAGGTTTGGCTTTTACCCAAACAGCAAAAAAAATGCTTCATCTTTGTGCTCTGATTACACCTTGAACATACTCTTATAAGCATTGGCTTAATGTAGCTGTTTCTCCCTCGGTTGTCTAGGAGGCCTTCAGTGACAGGAACTTTTCTTTGTACACGTAGACATTCAATAAATATTTTTGAATAAATATTTACATATTGAGAATTATAGCTTTTCCATTCTTCCTAGTCTTAAAAGTCAATATACTATGGCTATGAAAATGGAAGTTTGGGGGCTTCCCTGGTGGTGCAGTGGTTGAGAATCTGCCTGCCAATGCAGGGGACACGGGTTCGAGCCCTGGTCTGGGAAGATCCCACATGCCGCGGAGCAACTGGGCCCGTGAGCCACAACTACTGAGCCTGCGCGTCTGGAGCTTGTGCTCCGCAACAAGAGAGGCCGCAACAGGGAGAGACCCGCGCACCGCGATGAAGAGTGGACCCCGCTCGCCGCAACTAGAGAAAGCCCATGCACAGAAACAGAAACGAAGACCCAACACAGCCAAAAATAAATAAATAAATAAATAATGTAAAGTGACATGTCATTTGAAAAAAAAAATGAAAGTTTGGAAATCTAGTCTGCTATAAAAATGAGTCAGCCATTTTCCAGGTCATCGCTTCCTATATTGCAAGAACTTCTGAGAGGGCTTATCCAGTATTTTCTGCCCTAGCTTCTGTTTATTGCCATTCTTCTGCCAGGAAGATGCCCAAACGCCAGCGTCTAAGGCTCTATCATTCACTCCTGTGCTCTGCCATGCATGCCTCTGTTGCCCCTTTGGAAGAATGTTGCCCTGAGCAGGGTGGTGTTGTTTCTTCCATTCCCATGGTGGAAACCATTGAGGTGACAAAATGGTACTGCCTTCCCTTCAGTCCTCACTGGGTGGAGCCATGATTGTTCCTCAAGAAATAGAGAGCATGCCCCTTACCTCAACAATGTGGCATACTTCATCATCTAGACTTTTAAACACATTGCCTAGTCTCACAATGTCATCCATGAAAAACTACTCCAAACTTCCACTTTTGGCCATGATGAAATAGCAATGAACAGACATAACTTTCCCCCCAAAACAACTTGAAAACTGGACACAATATATTACACAACTGTTTTCAGACATTAGACAATAGGCAGCATAAGGTTGAAACCCCGAGGAAGAGAAACAAATCCTAAATGTCTCAGCTTTCACTCAAAGGCAAATTCCAGACTGGGCAGGGAGCCCCTTCAAAACACTGGTGGCCTGACTGAGTTGAAGATGGCAATCAAAGTTCAGGGAAGCTGACTGGACAAGTCTCAATAAATTTAAAAGGACTGATATATTGTAGAGTATATTCTCTGACCATTGAAGAATTGAGGTAGAAAGAAATAAGAGAAAGCTATCTGGAAAATACCTAAATATTTGGAAACAAAAAACCAAATTTACAAATAATTCATGGGTCAAAAGATATATTACAAGGGCATTTATAAATTATTTGGAACTGAATGAAAATAAAAATGAAGCATATTAAATTTTGTGGGTACATCTCAAGTTGTGATTAGAGGGAATTTTATAGCTTTAAATGTTATAGTAGAAAAAAGAAAGGTCTCAAATCAATGATCTAAGCTTATACCTGAAGCTAGAAAAAGAGAAAGAAATTAAACTCAAAGTAGAAGGAAATAAGAAAACAAGAGTAGAAATGAATGAAATAGAAAATGGAGAAACAATTGAGAACATTTTGAAAAACAACAAATCCTCATTCTATGTTTAAAAACCCAGTTAATTGGTAAGGCTGTTGTCAGACTCACCCAGAAAATAGAAAGAAGGTGCAAAAATGACCAACACCATGGGTGAAATAGGAAACATCTCTACAGATTTTATAGATATTAAAAAGATAATAAAAGAAAATTGAAAAATATATACCAATAAATGTAAAAACTTAGATGAAATGGACAGATTCCTTGAAAGATTTACATTACCAGAACCGACTTAAGGAAAAATAAAAAACTGTGTAGTGCCATATCTATTAATGAAATTAAATCCATAATTCAAACTTTCCCACAAAGAAGACTCCAGGCTCAGATTGCTTCACTATTGAATTCAAGCAAATATTTAAGGAAAAATTCATACCAATATTACTCAAACTCTTCCAAATAATGGAAGAGAGGGATTTTTTTTTTCAATTCATATTATGAAGCCAGCAAAACTTTGATTCCAAAACCACAGAAAATACAAGGAAAAAACCCACTACAGGCCAATATCTCTCATGAACAGACACAAAAATAACAAAAACTTAGCAAATAAAAGCTAGCTGTGTGTGTGTGTGTATTAAGTATGACCAAGTGTGGTTTACATTAAAATTGAAAGGTTGATTTAATATTTGAAAATCAATGTAATTTACCATGTTAACAAAATAAGGGAGAAAACTATATGATCATTTCAAGAAATGCAGAAAAAGCACTTGACAAAATTCAGTACCCTTTCGTTATTAAAAAAACGTACCTCTCAGTAAACTAGGAAAAGAAGAGAACTTTCTTTTTTTAAAAAAAACATTTATTAATTTATTTGGCTGTGCCGGGTCTTAGTTGCAGCACGTGGGATCATTGTCGTGGCATGCGGGATCTAGTTCCCTGACCGGGTATCAAACCCGGGCCACTTGCATTGGGAGCCCAGAGTCTTAACCACTGAACCACCAGGGAAGCCCTGAGAACTTTCAGATAAAGGACATTTATTAAAAAGCTATCACTAATGTCATACTTAATGGTGAAAGACTGAATGCTTTCCCCATAGGACCAGAAATAAGATAAGGATGCCCTTTCTCATGATGATTTCTGTTCATTATTGTACTAGAGGTTCTAGCATGTACAATAGTCAAGGAAAAAATAAAAGGAATACAGATGGGAAAGGAATAATTAAAATGATTTTAATTCACAGAAGACATGATTAAATACTTAGAAATTCATTTAGAATCTATTAAAAAGCTGGAAGAACTAATAAGTGAGTTTGGCAAGGTCCTAGGATACAAGGTCAATACACAAAATTCAATTGTATCTTTAATATATTAGCAATGACAGTTAGATACTGAAGTTTAAGATGTCGTTTAGAATAGCATTCAAAAACATGAAATACGGGGCTTCCCTGGTGGCACAGTGGTTGGGAGTCCGCCTGCCGATGCAGGGGACGCGGGTTCGTGCCCCGGTTCGGGAGGGTCCCACGTGCCGCGAAGCGGCTGGGCCCGTGAGCCGTGGCCGCTGAGCCTGCACGTCCGGAGCCTGTGCTCCGCAACGGGAGAGGCCACAGCGGTGAGAGGCCCGCGTACCGCAAAAAAAAAAGAAAAAAGAAATACTTAGAAATAAATTTTATAAAATATGTATAAGATTGGTACAGTGAAAACCGCAAAACTTTGCTGAGAGAAATTAAAGAAGACTTAAATAAATGGAGAGATATACCATGTTTATGAATTAGAAGACTCAGTACTGTTCAGATGTTAGTTTTCCCCCAATTGATTTATGGATTCAATACAATCTTTTTAGGTAGCGTTTGCTTTCACTTTAGGCAGGGGGGATTTTCCCTCTGAGTTGGTTCATCTATATGTTCTGCTGAGCTGGAATGCCAATGTTGAGCTCATGGTCTCTGGAGTTTGTGCTGCATGTAGAACATGATATTTTTTTACTTGGCTTCTATTAAATTTGATATCTTGGAAATATGCTTGTCTGGGTGGAATATTTCCTTTGGTAGCAAAGGTGAGGATATTGCAAAATTAAATTTTGTAAGATTTTCTGGTTTTAAATTAGCTCTCCACAGAAACCATTCAAGAAGTAAAAAGGGTGAGCGAACTAGTAATAAGTATCTGAGCTCAGTTATTTCAAGGTCATTTGTTACACTAATTGCCAAAACATACCTTTATTCCTCCTTTTCATAAAACAAGTCCAATAACTGGGGTCTCAGTTGGCAGTGGTTAAGTTCATAGTGATTTAAGATTCAGGATATTGTCATTGGAAATGGAGTTGACAGCAATGACCCCTTCTTATTCTTTATTGCCTTACTTCTCAAAGGGCAGTCCATAGACAAGAAAAATGGACAACCCCAGGACACATGTAGAACCTCAGACCCCAACCCAGGTCAATTCAAATAGAATCTGCATTTTAACATGATTCACAGGTGATTCCCATGTATGTTAATATTTTAGAAGCATTGAGCACTTATTTTCCATTACAAAGCCTCCAGCGAATCTGGGCTGGCCCATTTTGTCCTGGAGAGGAATAAATAGCAGGGATATCACCAATAAGTATTATAATCTCACTGGGACAACTTCTCAAACTTAACACATGAAGTCTCAAATGACTCTGATTCACTATCTTCCCTGACAAGATTTAGAATCATAAGGAATTGCTTTCAGTTAATATATTATTGAGGTTTCCCAAGCCTTACGTTTTGGATTTGACTATATATATATAATTTAAAATTATACATGCTTTAACAAATTCACTACATATGATTGGGACATAGATAATGAAAATAATTTTATGACTTGCCTTCTACTTTAGAAAGGAACAATTAAAAAATTTGTGTACATCCTAGGTAGCAGTTCACTCATTCATTCATTCATTCATTCATCTATTTGTTACCTTGTTCATTCCTTGATTATCTATTCATTATCTACAGTGTATCAGGTACTGTATTAAATGCGAGGGATATGAAATGGGGTTAAAACATGGTCCCTGCCTTTAAGAAAGTAACAGCTAAGAAGGAAGGAATTGCCATAAAGCATTGGGTACTATGATGGAGGCATCAACAGTGTCCTGGGGCTAAGGAGAAATTCTACCTTGTGGAGGCAGTGTTTAGGAGGGGCTCAATAGAGGAGATACAGCTTGAGTTGACTATTGAAAGGTACATTGAGGAGGGGTCAATTACATAGAAAAGGTGACCATGTTTTTTATTTTTTTAAGATTTGTTTGCTGTGGACCATTCTTAAAGTCTTTATTGAATTTGTTACAATATTGCTTCTGTTTTATGTTTTAGTTTTTTGGCCACTAGGCATGTGGGATCTTAGCTCCCCGACCAGGGATTGAACCCACACCCCCTGCATTGAAAGGCAAAGTCTTAGCCACTGGACCGCCAGGGAAGTCCCCAACCATGTTTTTTAAGAGCCGTATAGTGTTAAAGTCCATTCATTTGAAATAACATGTGTGTGTGGGGAGTGGGTATGTGAGTGGGTGAGGGGCTTTATAGACATAAAGAGAGTCATGAAAGGATGGCCATCAAAATGTTAATGGTACTATCTCAGGGTGCTGGCATTTAAGGGGAAAATGAGTAGACCTAGAAGTAAAACATTTCTCATTTTAAGAACAGGCCAATTTCTTTCCACTCTTTAATACTTAACAGTTATATACCCTTTTAAGACATTCCAAACAGATTACTTTTCTTGATTCTCATGTCAACTCTATGAATCTGGTAGCATAAGTGTTGTTACTTTTATTTTACAGATGAGGAGACAGAGGCTCATAGACTCTAGTGCCTTATATAGGGCCACATAGATAGTAAATAAAAAACTATTTACACTCTCCTGAATCTCAGCCTAGATAATCTTGTAAGAGTGGTCCCTGACTTGTAGTTAGCAGACTGGAAGCTGGTTCTAACAATATCCTGTGAGAAAGCAGGGTATGCTGTGAAATAATACATCTAAGCACTTGTTAGAATTTGAAGACCATTTTACGTACATTACAGCAAACTTGTAAAATAGTTTTCTATTAACCATGTTTTACAGAAGAAGAAACTGAAGCTGTATGAGGCTGACTGGCCTAAAGGATGCAAAATAAGTGTGCGGCAGCCCTGAAACTCCATCTTGGTCTCCTGCTCTTTCTGTTACATCATAGTTGTAGAACCTCACTGATCACTCTTAGGTCACAGCACTGACAAGACCCAATCTTTGGAAATAACCATCATCCAGATGAGTAAATTTCAGTGAGTAACTTTCCTTCTTTCTTAGGATTTCTTCTCTTCTGTCTCACTCTTTTGCTGCAGATCTTTAGATTACATGCTTATTTACATCCTGATATATGCAAATTGCTTTTTCCTTTCTCATTTGTTTTCCAAGTTTGTCGAAGACTAGACAACATCTCACACATCTTCATATCATGCATAGCAGCCAACACAATGTCCTGCAAATATTAAGTGCTCAAGAGAGGGCTGTTAAGTGAGCAAACAAGTGAAAGAATGAATGGGTGAAGGAACACTGTGGTGATATGTCTAAGGTCACACAGAGACCAGTGTGAAGCAAAAGCAGAACGAAAGCTCCTGGCTGCAAATCTGGAGATAAAATGATGCTGCTCAGCTTAGTAGCAAAATCTTGAGATGAAACAATTGCAACAAATGGTACCAAAAAGCCAAATTTAGACCTCTTGTCTGGTTCTTGTTTTGTGGGTGACACCTGGCAGATTCCATATTTGGGATTCCATTTCCATACAGAATTGAAATTTGATCAAGTTTTTAACCAAAGTAGTCAAAGGAAATGCACAATGACTGCAAATGCAATGCCTATGCCAGTATCCAGCCTCAGTGGTCCATCCATTTTCAACTCTGCCACCCAATATCTACTAGACATTACAGAATCCAGTTAACATTTTCAGACTTCAGTATTCTTCACAGCTGACCAATAATGTTTGTGTGGGGTGAGTGTTGTATTCCTAGATAACTGCTAGGAATTTTTCAGCTCTAGGGTTTTGACCTTATGCTGCCATGTATAACTGCCATTCTCTTTTCAATTGCTCAAAGACCATTTTTCTCAGATTTCATGTGTAATTATGGTGGTGGGTGTGCTGAAATTGAAGAGTTGTGGACAGAGAGGGTGCTCAAAGAAAGACTGCTAGAATAACGACTCCTGCTAGAAGTGCTCTAACTTAAAATATTTGTTTGACAAATATATATTGAATGCCTCTGGTGTTCTAGGCCCTGGGGTTACGAGATGAACAAAATAGTTATGCATGAAACATCATAAGTTAGTGAGAAGCCTCCTAAGGAGGGGGCTTAGTTCAAGGAAGGACAGCAAGTATGAAATCTAGACTTGGAGGAACGAAGGAAGCCAGTGTGATTGGAATGTGGAGAGTTAGGAGAGGGTCATGTGGGATGTGGCTGAGAGACTGATCACAGCTGAAATGACATAAAAGGTGCAGTCTGAAAATGTCCTTGGGGTTTAGCAACATGGTTGAGCTTGAGTGAGCTCCTGTCTTTGGAGGACTGGTGGGGCAGCAGTCACAGCAGAGCAGGTGGAGGATCGTCCAGGAGATGAGACCACAGATGTGATGAAAATGGGCACCATTTTGAGAAATTTGGTTGTGCAAAGGAGGAGGGAAAGAGGGAAATAGATGGGGATGAAATTTTTTGATTTTCTTCTTTGTTTTTAGTGAGAAAACACAGAGTAGAGAGGTAGAGGTTGAAGACATAGGAGAGAGAAGTGATGGGATTCTCACTAGTTGAGATACTAGTTGAGGAATGGGTTATGGGGCACATGTAGAAGATTTGGCCTTAGGTGAAGGGACATACTCTTGTATTGTAAACCCTGGACAGATCATGGGGAGGGGGTGGGGTTCTGAGGTTTTCCTAGTGGATCCCTGAAAAAATGGGTCCTCTAGATGCCAAAGTGATCAACTTGCATGAATGGTCTACATGACTCACCAAACCAACGGAGAACTATGAGATTATGACAGAGCCCCTCTGAGTGTATAGTACGGAAAGGAATGTTGAGAAATATCCGTGTGATACTCTGAGTAGCTGGAATCCTTGTTAATGTAGCTTGTCTTCTGCAGAACATATAATGCTTTGTTAGTTATTTGTCTAGTTTGGAGACTAAAACACTAGTTTGGAGACTAAAACACTATAAACAGAGAGTTTGCAGTAAGATCTAAAGTAAGATAAAGATATTGATTATCCAGTCTCAAATCCAGGGATTATAGGTCTATATCCTGTGATAGTTGAAGGTGTACTGAGTATCAAAGATAATCATTCTCCAGTTTTCCCCATTTCTACCAGATGCTCCTTTTCTATCCCACCCCGGCCTCTCCCGTTGCGGAGCACAGGCTCCGGACGCGCAGGCTCAGTGGCCATGGCTCACGGGCCCAGCTGCTCCGCGGCATGTGGGATCTTCCCGGACCGGGACACGAACCCGTGTCCCCTGCATTGGCAGGCGAACTCTCAACCACTGCGCCACCAGGGAAGCCCGGAAGACACATTTTTTAATGTGACAAAGCATATCAATGTAAAATCAACAAACTAGAGCCTAATTCAATAGTGAAATTCAAAAACATTCTCTTTAAAATTAAAAAAAAAACCCATAGATGATCCTTTACCAAAATTATTATTTAATTAATACTCTGGAATTTCAGGTCAATGTTATGAGATCTGAAACTGGATTAATAATTAGAAAAGAAGTCTCAACATTATTATTTCTGGATGACCTTATCACACACTTATCATACATTTTTGTACATAGACAACTCAAAGGCTTGACAGAAAAATTCTGGGAATTAATTTTAAAGTTCAATGAAATGGTGGGATACAGGATAATCACACCAAAAATCAACTTTTAAATGAATTTTAAAGGTTGCCAGAAATGAATTTTTTTTTTTTTTTTTTTTTTTTTTTTGCGGTATGTGGGCCTCTTACTGCTGTGGCCTCTCCCGTTGCGGAGCACAGGCTCCGGACGCACAGGCTCAGTGGCCATGGCTCACGGGCCCAGCCGCTCCGCGGCATGTGGGATCTTCCCGGACCGGGGCACGAACCCACGTCCCCTGCATTGGCAGGCGGACTCTCAACCACTGCGCCACCAGGGAAGCCCGAAATGAATTTTAATATAATGAAAAAAGAAGTGGCACTCACAATTGCAACCGATACTTAAATTGCCTACCAAAGAACTTTACAGATTTCATAGTATTCACAAAATATCCGAAAGAAGTAGCTTAAGAAAAGTGCAGATTGTCCTCGTAATGATCTCTGGGGAGGGGTGGGGTGGTATGGCATGGATAACTTCCTCAGAATGAATTTGAAAGAAGTACAAAAGCAAATTTTTTCCTCGAGGTCACTTTGAATATTCATCAGGATATTCTAAGTTATAATCATGCCTAATGGTCGTATGGTGAAAACAGTGAAGGGGCCAATAGTATATCTTGAATGTATGGTTATCTGATGGCTTAGATTGATTTAAAGACAGATTAAGAGAGAAGGACCACAGAATCGGCTTGGGAGGAATAACTGTTGGGATTGGGTGACGTGTATAAGGAGGTTCATTATCCTACTCTATTATTTTCTACTCTTGTGAATGTTTGAAATTTTCTATAATAAAAGATTAAACAAACAAAATTAAAACAGCAGGTCTTTATATAGGCTCAACTGATCCATAGAGGGATTTCAGTGGCTCAATAACCCTCCTGGAATCATATACAAAATGTTGTATGGGTGGACATACTTGCATTTTTTTCTAGGCAGGAGGTCCAAAACTCTGATCAGATTCTTAGGAGTCTATTTTGCTAACATCAGAGCAATTAGAGTAAATAGCTTTTCTAACCTTTAGCCAACCCTCCATGAGGATTATTTTTTGCAACTAATGTTTATAACTGCAACTGGGAAATAGAGTCTTTAAGGGTATGATCTCTTGCACAGACCCTGAAGTACAAATGAGACTTGCCAAACCATGAAGATCCTTGAAATTGTGTGATGAAGAATTCATGACTGAGGAACCCAAGACCTTATAGGAAAACAGAGTTGGGGAAATTGAGGATGCAAGTGAAACCACGAAAGCTGTTATAATATGCTGTAAAGTTGTTAAAACAACATAACTGGGGTGACATTAAATAAAGTAACATTTTATAAATCTTAAAAGAGTAATTATGGGCATTATAAAATAAATTTCTATTTACCGTTTCTAACTGGAGAAACTTATTCATCATCCCCCATTGAGCTGCTTTCAAATTCATTTACTTTGCTGCTTATAATGTGCATTCTAAAAAGCTCTCCCCCATCCTACCTCCCACTGCCTGGTTTGTCTCATTCTTGGTCCAAATGTTCAGACCTTTAAATATTGTCACTAGAAGTTGTTGATTCCCACCTCCCAAGCCCACGATGTTCTAAAGACAAATAGAGTGAAATAGCACTTAAGAATGTTTTAATACCCTTTCTTAGAAAAGACTGGATTCTAGGATGATTTTTTTTTCTCAACTTCCAATGAATCACAAATGGTTTCATTAGAAAACTTCTATTCTGTCATTTACTTTGTCTCTTTTCCTTTTATAAGTAAATTGTTTTAATGAATAAGCAAAAGTCCAAAATTACGTCTGTGATAATGATGATCGCTAATGATTACTCTGTGCCAGGCACTTTTCTACGTGCTTTGCGTGTATTAACACGTGCAGTTCTCATGTCAACCCTAGGAGGTAGTATCAGAAAAATTATCTGAAACTTAGAAATAGATAAAAGGGATAAGTGGGTGTCTTTCCAGGGTATTGCTGGACTTGCAAGTTTGATTTTCTATTGCCTAGATAGACTATTTTACACTTTGTACAGGCAGAGGTTGACTTGTAGATTTGTGTTGAGACGTAAATAATTTCTATTGTGTTGGTGGACTCGGGGCGGGGCGGGGGGTGGAGGGTAGTGATAATCCCAAAGGTTATGGTTTATTGTCCTCTTGGACATTAATCAATTTTGTTTCTAATCTGTCTCTTATCTGAACCTTTGTTTATTAAATTGCCCATAAATGCCTACCTTCTCAAATGCCCTTTGGTCCAGTTTTAACGTTTTACTCTTCATTAAGTAATGAGTTAAATAAAACCATTGACAGATTCATTTTTTTTAACCCTTTGAAAATCATTCTCTAACACTAAGCATTTGCTCTATAATTTCTCATGATTGCATATTATGCTGTTTTGTGCACTACAGTCAATTTCCTCAATGTATTCCCCAGTTGTAGGATATTGAGATGGCTGCCAATACTTTTATTTTTAGGGGAAAATGCTATATTAAATATTTTGTGGCTAAATCTTTGTATTTTGTTGAATCATAGCAGTACAAATGAAATTTCTGGGTCAAAATTGTTAGCATTGTAAAGACTTTTGGTAGACACTGCTCAGTTGCCCTCCAGAAATTTTGTACCAGTTTATACTTCAGCAGAATATGAGAATACCCACTTTCATTCCTCAGAGCCCTTCTTCCCTTAATGATCCCCAACAGGAGTGACTCATACATGTATTAAAAGAACTGATGAAAATGTATAATAAAAATTTTGAGAAAAAGGAACTTAGACTTGGGGATAATTTTCTGCATTACGAATTAAGGGCAGATTGTATGATTTGAGAATCAACTGAGTAGGGCTGACAATATTTATTTCCTAACTGATCTAACTAGTATGCCTGGATAACTGTCTAATTCTGCTTTGTGTAAAGATAGGGCAATGCATTACTTGCAGACAGAAGCAAGTTCTTTTCTATCTTCTCTCCCTTCTACCTTCCTTCACTTCTTCCCTTCCTTACTTCCTTTTTTTTTTTTCCTAGAAAACATATCTGGATGCTCTACAAACCATAAATGGCTAATTAAAGGCCACAAATTTTTATCTCATAAAGCACAACACAACGTGGAAAACACAATCTTTATTAGGAACATCTAATTATGGCCTTGCACAAATAAAAAAACTTTGAGAACACCTAAATTTTAGTAATATCACTTCCTTCATATAATTATAATCTATTATTTATTTATTTTTGGCTGCGTTGGGTCTTTGTTGCTGCGTGCGGGTTTTCTCTAGCTGCAGCCAGCGGGGGCTACTCTTCATTGCAGTGTGCGGGCTTCTCATTGCAGTGGCTTCTCCTGTTGCAGAGCACAGGCTCTAGGCGCTCAGGCTTCAGTAGTTGTGCCTCACGGGCCCTAGAGCACAAGCTCAGTAGTTGTGGTGCACAGGCTTAGTTGCTCCACAGCATATGGGATCTTCCCAGACCAGGGCTTGAACCCGTGTCCCCTGCATTGAGAGGCAGATTCTTAACCATTGTACCACCAGGGAAGTCCCCATATTCTATTTTTATAATGAAAGTTAAAACTTATTTCCTGGGGCTTCCCTGGTGGCGCAGTGGTTGCGAGTCCGCCTGCCGGTGCAGGGGACACGGGTTCTTGCCCCGGTCCGGGAAGATCCCACATGCCGCGGAGCGGCTGGGCCCGTGAGCCATGGCCGCTGAGCCTGCGCGTCCGGAGCCTGTGCTCCGCAACGGGAGAGGCCGCAACAGTGAGAGGCCCGCGTACTGCAAAAAAAACAACTTATTTCCTGAAGTTAAAGAAAAAAACTAAGTGATTTTAACAAGTTTTTTTAGTAAATGTTTTGAAGTGCATATGACACGGCAATTTCGTTTATCATATCCATTGAAAGAAAACTTAATCCTATTTTCTAGGCATGAAAAATAGAAATTCTCTAGATTTGCGATTTCTTAAAGTTCACTGCTAGAACAAGTCCCATAACACTGCTGTTACTACTCCTAGTTTTACAAATTTTCAGTGCTTTATGAATGTTTGCTTTATTATTTAATGAGAGATGTCACAAGGTCCAGACAAGGAGTGGGTTACTGGAAACTTATTTAGGGCTCAAAAAGCCAGAGGACGGGGAGGGACAGATGCAGGTATGAGAATCCAGTGCTTCCAGAAAGAACTTAAATGCATTTTCCTCTTATTGGCAAAGACTTTCTAATAGAGTGAAAACATTGACACTTTGTCTTGAACACTTCATAGCTTTCCATTCAGGCCCAAGTGATCTCAAGTTGAGAGGGAACTATATATATTAACTAGTGTAAACTCATTAATATACTCAGGTTTGAACATGAACAAACCTCAGAGTCTGATGGTAGATTAGGCAGCCTTTGCCTCTGTCTCTGGGATTCCCCAGGGAGGTAGGAACCAGGCAGAGAGAAGAGGAGGAGGTAAGCAGGGGATGGCTGAAGAATCAGAGAATCCCAGGAGCTGTGTTCCCATCTCACCAAATGGCTAACCTGATATCAGACCCGTGTTGGGAAAATAATACCCCTGTTATGCTGTTCCAGGAACTGTGTGTTATTCTTTTGTGTGTTTACTGAATTTCCGGTAAAAGCATTTAGCTCTTTCTAATTCTTAATGTTCCAGGCTTTCATAACCATTAAGGTGAACAACAACCGAAGAGTCACCAAAGTCATTAACCTCTGTGCTTGAATATCTAGATGTTGGGGGATGTTTACCAGAAATTTTCCCTAACAAGCCAGGCCACTTTGGCACGGGGTTTTGGGTGTTGTTAGAAAGGCTTTCTTACAAATATGTTCAAGAATATCCTGTTTGGCCAAAGGGCCAGACCTCAGGTCTGAGATTCTAAAGGTTTATTTCTAAACTGAGACATTTTCAAGACAAAAAGGTCTGGTCAGAAATTAAAACTGAGTCTAGAGAAAGGCTTAAATGGCAAAGAGAGTTTGAAGGGTTGAGATTTCTGCCTACTATAAAGTATAGTTTTAGGACACCTGAATGTAGCTTTAATGAAATGAACAGTTTGGGTCAGTGAATAAAACATGCCGTGAGCTATAGAATTCATACCCTCCCCAACTCCAATTGCAAGTACTCTGCATACCTAAATTCCCATGAAAAACATTTTAACTGAAGAAAGCAGGGCACTGTATAATGATTTCCCCAAGCTTCTCTGTCTGATTTCCTTGAGGAAATCTGTTTTCCTTGAAGTTCAGCGTTTGCAGGAATCTGCCTGATGTGTCACTCCTTGCTTCTTCACTCACTAAGACCAGCCCAGTGTTCTAGCCCAGCACTTGAGTAGAAGTGGCATCTCAGGTACGACAGGCCCTGGGGGACCCAGAGAAATCCTGGAACTGCTACAGTTTGGGATCTCCAGGGTGTAGCTATTGTAGTACCAGCCTGAAGCAGAATAGTAGGATAGCCACACGAAGAGACGCTTTAGAGGAGATATTGGGCCAGCCCAGACTCTTGAAGACTTCCTCTGAATGGGATTATGTATAATGGGTTTATAGCCTGAGGGTGTTAGAAATATAATTATTTGTCCTAGGATTAGGTAAGAACAGGATTTGCGTCTGTGAAAGAGGAGAAAGAAGTTGAGATGGCTTGTTTCTCAAAACATATGTTTGAGTATGTTTTATCGTATGTCAGACGTCAGATTTAACTTAACCATAAAGAGTTGGACAATTACTTAATTTCATGGTTGCCTTACACTGTACTGCCTTTCAGGTCACAGAGAAAACGTGTGAAGGATGGAAAATAAAAGGTAAATGGCCCTTTTCAAGGTGGGGTGGTGGAGAAGAAAACTGTGGCTGAGAGGTTGTGGTCAAGAGTCCTTGGGCATGTCAAAGAGGCACTCCAGGTCAGTGCCCGGTGATCCATGGAAGCAGTGAAGCATCTTGGGTAACAAGAACTGGAGACAGACCATCAACTGCAGGCTCTTCCCTGAATATCTTCTCTTCAATCTTTCAAGATCTGATGTGACAAATCAGAAGAAAATGCCAAAGATGTTTTCTTATGAGTGGAGGGTTTGATCCAGAGGACCTTCAGGGAACTCTTTAGAAAACTGTAGTATTTATTAGGTCTAAGAGACTTCCCTGGCGGTGCAGTGGTTAAGAATCCATCTGCCAACGCAGGCAACATGGGTTCGAGCCCTGGTCCAGGAAGATCCCACATGCCACAGAGCAACTAAGCCCGTGTGCCACAACTACTGAGCCTGCGCTCTAGAGCCCACGAGCCACAACTACTGAGCCCACGCACCACAACTACTGAAGCCCACGTGCTCTAGAGCCTGAGTGCCACAACTACTGAGCCCGCATGCTGCAACTCCTGAAGCCCACGTGCCTAGAACCCATGATCTGCAGCAAGAGAAGCCACCGTCCCGAGAAGCCCGTGCACTGCAACGAAGAGTAGCCCCTGATCTCCACAACTAGAGAAAGCCTGTGCACAGCAATGAAGACCCAACGCAGCTAAAAAATAAATAAATAAATAAAAGGTCTGAGATCCATTGTTTCCAAATCATTTTGTTACCAAACTGAACTTGGGTCCGCTCCCCTGCCGAGCAGCAAAGCCAATTTATTGATACTGGGTTGTGGTGAAGGAAAGTACAGTGTTTATTGCAGGGCCCAGCAAGGAGGACAAGCAGCTCATGCACAAAAAGCCCAAACTCCACAGTGGCTTTGAGGGAAGGGTTTTTATTTTATTTTTTTTAAAATTGTATATTTATTTATTTATTTTTGGCTGTGTCGGGTCTTAGTTGCGGCACGCAGGATATTTCATTGTGGCATGTGGTCTTCTCTCTAGTTGTGGTGCACAGGCTCCAGAGCCCGTGGGCTCTGTAGTTGTGGCATGTGGGCTCACTAGTTGCGGTGCGTGAACTTAGTTGCTCCAGGGCATGTGGGATCTTAGTTCCCCCACCAGGGATCGAACCCACACCCCCTGCATTGGAAGGCAGATTCTCAACCACTGGACCACCAGGAAAGTCCCCCAGGGAAGAGTTTTTAAAGGCAACATCTAGGGTGAGAGCTGCAGCATGCACAGCTTTCTTCTGGTTAGTTGGTAGTGAGGTAACAGGGTGGTGTTTCCGGAATATTAATCATCAACCTTCTGGTTCCAACCAGTCTGGGGTCACGTAGTCACCATCCTCCGCCTGGGTGGGGGTCTTAGTTCCTGCAGAAGCACTCAAAGACAAGTGTCAGATTGTTAATATATCCCTTGTGGAGGAACTAGGATTCTGTTTTATTGCCGAACTATTGTCATTACTTTTCTTGCTTAACTGCTTTTCCTTTGTTTCTGCATTCCCTCACTTCCCTAATTAGTAACTGTTTGAGTCTGCTCTTTGGAACTCAGGGAACACCTAGGAGACTAAAGCTTTTTTCTACAAACAAGAAATGCGGGGAAACAGAGGGGTTTTGTTACCCAGGACATCCCGCAGAGTCCTGCTTGGTTTCCGTGTTACTTCAGATACTGCAAATTGTGGTTCTGAAATAATTAGCCTCAGGATAGAAGTAACTGAACTTTCTGAATGAAAGTACCCTGCCTTTTGAAAAGCTATTAACCACAGCTAATTTGATTTTTCTACATGGTCCCTGTGTTCTTTTCATTTCTCAGAAACCAGTTTCAGAGGTAAACAGTTATCTGTCAATTTCACTAGCTTAAACAAATGTAATATAATTGTATAATTCTTCACTATTTCCCAATTACTTTTCCTTTGCTTCAGATTGATGAAGGAGCATTTACGGATGACATTAACTTGTTGATCTAAATCCTATGCAACTTAGTCTCCAAATAAATTGACATTTATTTTCTTTCAATGTGATACTGCAAATGTAGGGCCAATATTTATCATGCAAATAAGTATTTTACGCACATGGGTGTATTTCCAATTTCGTTTCTTCTCATTACTTCTTCAGCCATTTTATTCTGATATCTCTCAAATTACTGCAGACTCTCTATGGAAACTCTTTTCAGATTTAACTTAAGTGTTTTCTACAACAATTTCTAATCCTGGCCAGAAATATCAGATGATGAAATATATAGATTTCAGGCCTTGTTTGGCATCAATATGAAGTGCAATGGATATATTTTTTATACTGGTTCAAAACAAACACTAATAATGTTAGGTTTAAAATGTATATTGGTTATAATCTACAAACTGCTAAGATTTGAAAAAAGCTGTTAAAATTGTTGAGTGCATTGCACAGCTGGATGCCAACAATAGCAATAATAATAGTTCTGTGTCCCAGGAGTTGAAATAAGCTTTTTTCATGCATTCTCCCACTTAATCCTCATAACACATTTGAGGTGGATATTACAGATAAAAACTGAAGTTTAGAGGTTAAGGAATTTATCTGAATCACATAGCTAGTAAGAAGCAGATTCAAGACTTGAACCCAGGTTTTTGGTACTAGTGCCTTATATTCCCAGAAAGCCTCCTCAGTCAGATTTGGAATCATAAATACATAAATGTAGTCATGCTTTTCCTCAAAGTTCATTAGATCTCAGTCTTTGGTTTTCACAATTTTTAAATTTCCGACTTTAAAATTTTGTCTCTATGAATTACCATATGATATTTAGCATCAAGGAAATAGGCTGCTCTTTGGTATGCGTACTCCACTTGCTATCCATAATATTTTAAGAAGTTCATAAGTTTGTCTTTGCAATATACCTAAATTCTAATTTGTGGTTGAAACAACGTGACTGGATACTGAAACTACACTTGTGTCTACCCTACCATCGAATCATTTTATTCTAATTCCTAGGGTTTCCAGATGACATAAACTTCTTTGTCTTATGCCTGACTCCTTCCTGGGTAATTTCATGCAAAAGGGCAGGAATTTTTCACGTCTTATAAATCAAATCGACTTCAAAGTCCCTCTGACCTTGACGGCTTATTCAGTGAATAACACACCTCAGCCACTTGCAGAAACAGGCTCTCTAGGTAACATGCCTCCTGAATTCACTGTTGGCACAAGCCGGCAATGATAACATGAATTGCTTACTCCTGTCTTTTCATCCTATTGTATTATTCTATCCTGGATATGTATGTATCTTTTCGGGGATTAAAAGCTAATTGTACCATTATTTAGTTTGACTTATCAGCAGGCATTTGGATTCTGAATGGTCTCATTTATGATGAATCAGGGCTCTAATTAGTTAACTGAAAGGTGTCAGATTCTAAAGTATGTGTTTTCATTTCTAATTTTGGTCCAGAAATAGAATTTAATGTTCAGAAGAATAAAATTGTAAGGTCGGATCTTAACAAACGGCACCGCGAAACAGAGGAAAGCTTCAAGTGAGCTTTCTTAGGGAGCGCTCCCGGGCGAGGTTCAGTGGTCCGAGAGAAAGGGGCCAGAGAAGTCGCACCCGGGCGAGGGTTGGGCAAGATTTTATAGGGGAAGAAGGGAAAGGGGTGTGGTGAATCTGGGAGGGCGCAGGGTATTCCTTATCTGGTGGTCTTTTCGGGTATCCTGGGGGACCGTTGGTCCCGCCCCTCGAAAGGCGGGAAGGCTGGGCTGGGTTCAAAGTCCCCAGGTCAGCTCCTGGAACTGGGTGGTCCGGAATGTCTCCAGGGCAGTTTCTGGAACTGGGTGGTCCGGAGAATTCGGTCTGATGCAACCTGTGAATCTGATTGTGTTCCCCTGCCTCGGGCCAGTTGGCCTTACAAAACTCACCTCAGCCAGCATTCAGTATGCAACACATTAGCCATTTTGGTTTCTTTGGCTGCTCTGAAGCTCTTTGGATTTGCACAGATTTGATTTTGCTTTCAAGGCTCCCACCAAGACCTGTTCTTATACTATTGTAATTGAGGAATTGAAGGAATTCAAAAGATGACCCTTGAAGGAATTCAAAAGATGACCCTTGAAGGAATTCAAAAGATGACCCTTTGACTTTTTATTTTATATTATTGTCTTGCAATAAAGTATGTTTCAAAGAAAAGCTAATATAGAAAAGAAAATCCACAAGATAATATATCAGAATTGAATCTCATGTTTTTTGCAACTTCCCCAAGGCCGGTTTTCAACTTTCGCTGTTTTCACAATAAAGCAGCTGATTTCACAAAACATCTGTCGCTATGGTGACGACAGGACAATGATAGCTGGAAAACTAATAGTGTTTTTCCAACTTGCTTTCTGGAATGTTTAGCGGACACGGAAGCAGCAGCAATGCAATTACTGAAGGGAGAGTTTAGCAGGCGCTGACCCATCCAGTGAGGCACTGTCTCTGCTCCAAATCAAGAAGGACAAGGGCCTTTTCCAACCATTCCTCTCGAGTTCTTGCACGTGTCCAACCTTTTCCTGTTTGACTGCCTGAATTCCTTGAGAAGAACGGAAGGAAAGAAAGAGGGATGGAGAGATGGAAACATAAGTAGCAATGTCCTGGCTCCAAATGATGTGACTTGAAGCAAGCTCTGTGGGAAGGGAGAGAAAAGCCGTGGGAATGGGGTCTGGGTGTAAATGGGGAGAAAGAAAAGAAGGCATGGAAGTGCAGCTGGCTGTCAGCTGTGTGGCAGTTAACACAGCTTATGTGGTTAACAGGTCTACAAGCATTAGCTTTCTATACGGTAATGTACGTGTATGCCCCTGTGTCTGTGTAGCATTAATTGAGCACAGATAAAAATATGGCAGGATACATGGGTTCATGTAAGTGGCTAACATGGGTTACCTTGGAGATGGGGTTATGTGGGGGAAGGAGGGGAGAGAGGCAAGTGGGAACCAAGAAATAAAAACTAAGATGAAGCATGGATGCAATCACTGTTTTGAATGTCTCTAAGATCATAAAAAGACGTATGAAGATATTAACTCTCCTTCAAACTTTTGAGGGAGCTTACATAGCACAGACAATCACCAGACTCTTGCTGAAGGGATTTTCGCCTGGGCACATGGAGTGAGGGGCTGATATGAACCAGAAGACTGTAGGCTGTTCCATGCTGCCCCAGTACTCAGTTCTAGATCCTTTCCCTACAGTTTTCTTATGCTTTTTTTTTTTTTTTGGTGGAGGAGGAAGCATGGTGGTAAGGTAGGGAATACTTTTCTGGAACGGGAGCAGAGCCAGCGTTATACCTAAGAGTTAAAAAAATCACCGAGTGATTTAAGGAACATGTAAAACCTCTCTGTTTAAAAATATCTTGCTTATAGATGCCTAAAATTTCACCTATAATTAGGCAAGGGGGTGGTTAATAGATTTCAAATTATGGACTTCTCCATTCCCTGGGTTGTCACTATGTAGTGTGCCATTCTAATTATTTATGGCTGTGTATCAAACTATCCCAACATCTAGTGACTTAAGACAACAGTAAACACTTTATTATGACTCATGGTGTCTGTAAGGGCAGGCATTCAGGAAGGGCTCAGCTGGGTGGTTCTGGCTCAGGGTCTCCCACGTGGGTCAGTCAGACAGTGGCTGAGGCAGCGGAGGTCTGGAGCAGCTGGGGACGGACGGAGCATCTCTCTCTTTTTATATATATATGGTCTCTCTGCAAGCCTTCCTCACTGCATGGTGGCCTCAGGGTAATTGAATGATTGAAGATGTCAAGGAAGTGTATTCCACCTTCAAGAGGGAGTATTTCGGCTAAGAAGGCAGAAGCTGCATCATCTTTTATGACTCAGCATTGGAAGGCCAGCAGAGTTGCATCTGCTACGTCCTGTTGGTTACAAGTGAGTCACAAATCTGCCCAGGCTCGAGAGGAGGGGAATTAGATTCCCCCTCTGGTGGGGGAGCAACAAGATTCTAGAAAGCATGTGGGATGGGAGATATGGTTGTAGTCATCTTTAAGAAATGCCATCTGTGACCGATGCTTAATTGGAAAGGATTTAAGGGCCACACGCAGGGTGTATGGGAATGCTGTAAAGTTTTGATGTGTGGGAGTAGGTGTGTGTGTCAGAAGGGGACACGTGCTGGGGCCCTGGGTCATGTATTTACCTCCCCTGCACTATGCGCTTTCTTTCTCCAGCCCTTTTATAAAATGAAAGTGCCCTGCCGGGAATATTCCTATATTGTTTTCTTCTTTGACAGAACACATCGTCTACAAACCAAAGACAAAACGAAAACACAGGGAAAAGAAACAACCCCTTCTCCACACAAAATCCAGAGTGACTTAGAGAACGGAACATAGCAAGGGAGTATATACAGTATGTAGAAAAGATTTTTTGGGGGAAAAACCCCCAAACCGGAGCCTGGTTCCAAAAGATGTCATAGGAACCCACAGCTGTAAAGACTACAAAATGCAGAGAATATCTGTGTATTTTTGGGGTGGAGATTGTCTTGGGGGTAAACTTCTTAGAAAAAAATTATAAAATTTGACAGAATGTTTTACATGGAAATTAAAAGCTTCAGTATGGCAAAAGAAAACATTAAAAAAGTTAATAGTCAAACAATCAAATAGGCTGGGAAAAAAATGTTTGCAATAAACATAGCAGAGGATTATATTTCAAAGAGCTTCTAGCAAATGTACAAGCAAGTTATAAACAATCCAGTAGAAAAATGGCCTAAGGATATCAACAGGCAGTCCACAGAAAAGAAAGGGAAAAGGTCCAATAAATAGATGAAGCTTTGTCATCTGGGAAATGCAAATTAAAACAAAAATGAGCTACCATATTTAACCATTAGATTCCAAAATTAAAAATGATAATATCAAATGCTGGCTAGGATATGAGGAACTCATATGCATTGTTGGTGAGATTGTAAATTACCATAATTTGTACAAGAATTATCTGGCATTTTTATTAAAGTTGAAAATGCCTATATTTTTAACATAGCAATGTATGTCTTTGAGAATATATTTAACAGAAAAAAACTTATGTGTCAATGTTTACATTAAAGAATGTTTATTATGACAATTTTCTTATTTACAAAAGCTAGAAAAAAACTGAAGGTCTGTGAATATGGTAATGACTGAATTTTTAAAAGGTGGAATTTTAGTCTATAGAATACTATGTAGTAAAGTAAAATAAAAAGGTGTATCGCTGTTTCTTGTCTTAGACATAATTCAGTATATAATAAAGTGAAAAGAGTTACAGAATAGTATTTTTGTGTATATACCTATTATAACTTATAATATGTAAGTATAAATAAAATGATAAATATACACACATATGATTATTTAAATAAAGAAAGTGTAGAAGGAATCATTTGACATTGTTAGTAGGATTAACAAAGTGTTATTAATACCCATTTGGGACGAGATGGAAGGGAAACCTAATTTTACTTTACAGACATCTTCATCTTTGGAAATGTTTCTGCAAGCTTGTATGGGTGTTTTATCCAAAGGGATATCCATTACATGCGTTGGCTAGCCCAGCTCCTGGTCAAATAAATATCCACTGAATGAATAAATGAATATCTTGGATCCATTGTCTCACTGCTGTATGTCTCTGTTTCCTGCTTAGAGGGAGGCTGAGATTTCTGCAGTTAAATCCATTAAAAACAAAAAATCACAGGGATGATACTTTTGTTCTTCCCATGAGGAAGGTTATTCCAGTAAATCAAGTTTCTATTTTGATAATTCAGGTCCATGTAGTATCATCAAAATAATTCTAGGAAAAATCAAGAAACAGAAAAAATGTAAATGTCTCTACTGCTGCTTTATTTGGTTGGAGGATCAAAGATTTGCAGCACAGATTTTCCAACTTGATTCAGTTTTTCTGCCCAAATCGACTAGAAAATTCTCATTCCATGCAATTACAGCTCTTTATCACCCTTCATTATAAAATGTTGCACTTTAGGAATAGACCATTTTTGAGAACGACAAGCTTTCTGGAGTGATTAAAAAATTCTAGCTAGCACCTCATCCTTTTGAAAATGGAATTTGAACAAAATCCAAGAACAGTTTCAAAATTCAACTTCCTGTTTTGGAGGACTTCACTGTAAAACCCATCAATACTAACAATGTACCCAGTAAGAGTCCATGTTTCTATTCATTACATTATTTTTATCACCTGATTACAACCATGGCTTAATTTCTGATGAAAATTCGAGTTCTTCCCACCCACACGATTATCTCTATTTGAAGCTGTGTGGTCACTTACTGTCCTCATTCTCGAGAGAGGAGGGGAGAGGCACCTCCTTCTACATTTTTGCTTCTTCCTTAGGCATCCAACGCTTCTATTACTTATACCCCAGATGGTGAGTTCTTCATCACGCACGCAGGATAAAGGAGCAGGACCTCCTCTGGACGTAACGCGAGACCCTGTGCCTTACCCCCTGGGCTGCTCTGTGAAGGAAGAACCCCCACTAGACAAAGAAGCTTCCCATATACTCCTGCTTCTCCCAATTCCCTCGTACCTGTCTAGTCTGGGAGCTCTACAGAAAGCCTGTGCCCCTTGGGAAGGGAACGTTCACTTTCCCTCCCACCTGCAGACAGGTTGGGAGGCTTACGTGGGCCTCGGTTAGTATAGCCCACACGATAGAGGCAGGAACACCTCAAGTGCCTTTGAGAGTGTTTGGGCACAGGAAATACGGTACAATGGAAGGGTTTTTGTGTAGATAGGGAATTTTTCCAGGGGAGGGGACAGAAGCTCAATTTAGAAGGTCTTCTCACCTGCCAGACTGAGGGGACACGCAGCCATCTTGAGCCAGGGACAGGCAACCCATAGGAGGATCACAGCCGAGGGGCACACTGGGAACTGTGCATTTTCCTCTGGGGACAGACATTTTTCAGAGAGATCGGGACCCTGAGGGAACCACTTTAATTCTGTATAATTAGGGAGTGAGACAGAGCACAGAAATTCAACTGAGCAGTTGCCGTATCTAAGAGCCAGACTTTGAGCTATTGTAGGAAGCCTGGAAATGTTGGGATGCTGGCATTAAATGTCATCTAACGAGGAAATGACCATTCCAACAAGACCAGCCTAAAATAGAAGAGGATCGGGGCATCGTGCAGGTAGGTGCCTGGCAAAGGAAAGAAACTCAGACCAGACCAGGAAAAAGATAATTCCTTTAACCATCTCTAATGATCTCACTGATTCCCAATGAGGAGGGATTGAAAGTTACTAGAAAAACCACAGGATATTCAATTTGCAGTTTCAATGAATTAGTGTATATATTCAAGGTTAAGTTACTTTTTAAAATAAGTTTTCTGTAATTCTTGTTGTTTGTGTGTGGAATGATGCATTTGTGTCTCCCTCCTCAGGTGTAAAGCAAATGGCGTCTGTCTCAGTCAGAGGGTCCCACAGGTACTGAACCCATTATAGAGAAGCCACAGAATCACACACATTGGTGCTATGACAGCCAGCCAGCCTTACCCAGCCTGGGTCCTAAGTGCTGCCCAGTGTTCCTCTCACACATGGTCACTATTTGGCTCCCTGGACCCAGGTGCGTGGGCCAGAGGATGCGGGGAAGTGATGAAGTCGCAGGCTGTTAGTTACACCATATCAGCCAATCAATTGAGGAAATTGATACACTTCCGTTTGGATCACATTTGTACATACCCTAAGGGAAGGTTTTAAAGACTCATTGTTGTCAGTTGCAGATTCTGATTCAGTAAGAGGTCTGCAGGGGGGCCCAGAAATGGGCCTTTTCTATAAGAACCTCAGGTGGGTCCGATGCAAGTGGTCCATGGCCCACAGTTTGAGAAATACTGCTTTAAGGAAACTCTCGTTGTTGAGCTAAGCAATTTGCAGATTTATTGCAGGGTAAACAATTGAAATTTCACCGTGGCTATTTCCAGTCTAGGTGTGTAGACATGAGCTAACAGGTGTTGTCAACAAGCAGAATTTTTTTGGCCCAGTTCAGTTGGCTTGGCACTCTGAAGGCTGCCGTAAGCATTTTCCACACTGTATAGTGATTTCCTTCTCGGAGATGCCAAGTCAGACTCTCATAAATATGGAAAGGGGAAAAGGAATTTTTCATGCAGATTAAAAATCATACCCCAAGTTCAGCCTCTCTACCACTCCAAGTAAATTGATGAAAATAAAAGGTAAAATAGACAGAAAAGAGTAAAAAGAGGCAATGGGAATAGTTGTGAAGAGGTCAGCAAAATGCACTCCAGAAAGAGAAGTGTCAGCCTCCTGGGCACAGTGGTAATTTGAAGGCCCACAGGACTCTGTTCTCTATGGGTGAGTTCCTGTTTCAGCCACTCAAATCAACACTGTACATAAGTGCTAGTGTGTTAAATTTTTTCTGAGCATATACTTACAATAGAAGAAAAGTCTTTGGTGTGCTGGCAGAAATAAGAAATCAAAGTTCATCTCAAGAGACCTTAAAAAATCTAGGGCAGGATACTTCATGGAGATCACACTACTTCTGGAGCTTCCCTACCATGGGAATCAAGAGATTTATCCCTCTTGACCTCTGCATCTGTGGTGGACGTTTTTAAATCGGTGTGTCCTCAAAAGAGGGTAATTCAAAGCTGATTTTAAAGTTCTTCTCCCACCTCCTCTAATACCGTAATTGATAAGGTCAACTCTTGACGGTTATCGTAACTCTGACCTGGCTTAGCAAAATCTCACAGACAACCTAAACCTCAGCTGGAACGATGTGCTAGCCTTCAGTACTTAGTCTGAACTTTATCTCCTTCAGTCACTCTTTGTTGAAGATGCTGATAAGCTATGGGGAACAAGACACAGCTAAAGTGAGGCACGTGGAGGATATACATTGATAAGATACAAAAAATCCTGGTTCCTGACCTTGTGGATCTTAATGGGGTACCTGTGGTATCTTCCTGTCCCTGAATTCACACCTACACTGAGCGAGCTCACTGCTTGGTAAACACAGTAGACCCTTACTAGGTATTGCCTGAAAATCACCATGTACTGTGTTAATATTAAGTAATAATAGAATTAAAATCTATCTTTCTTTTTAATCCACCTCGTCTCAACCCTTGTGTTGAAAGGCAGTTCTCCTGTTTGGAGTGTACTTCAGGATAACACAGCAATCCCCTGCCACCCCTTATTCTCTGTTCACGTAAACAGCCCATGCGTGGAGCATCTATGGAGCTGTGGTAAGCACTTTGCAGGTGAGATGACGGTAAAGAGAGAGGAAAGTAATAAGCACGAAAGAGCATCCTTTTTTGAGAAAAAACAAGCAAACAGACCCCAAACCTCTGTTAAAAACAAAATAGAACAGATTCTACTACTTAATATGTTTATGATGGTTTCACATCACTTATTTTTTTTCTGAGTGTGCTTCCTTACCTGTAAAATGTGAATAATATCTACTTCAATGGTTGTCTTAAAAATCAAATGAAATAATTAAGGTTGTCAGATCTAGCAAATAAAAATAAAGTTAATATAAGTACACCCCATGCAATATACTAAAATACACATAAAAATTATTTGTTATTTATCTGAAATTGAAATTTGCCTGTTGTCATATTTCTTCTGGTATCCCTAGAAATAATATGTGGTAATAATAGCTATTTGTCGAGTGTTTTTCATGTGCCAGGGACCACTAGGTACTTCAATTACATTGGCCGTCATTCCAACAGCAACTGAAAACAGTTATTACTAACTCCATTTTGTATATAGGATAAGGAAGTTTTCCAAAATCAAATAGCCGGTAAATGGCATAGTCAATATTCAAACCCATTGTATCATGCTGCTTCTTTAGTTGATGGAAACACTTTGAAATTGGAGAGTACCCAAGTGTTTTATTAGTGCAAGGGGTCTCTCTGTTCATGAGTCCTATCCTGGCTATAGGAAAAGGGACTGTGTAAAGAGTAATGGGAATATGGGGATTAAGAAGTGTCATCAAGTGTAGGAAAAAGCCTGTATTTGCCTCTCACCTTCTGGGATGATGGTCTGTTCCCAGGAAATCTGTGTTTCTACGGATACCATGGCAAGGGCGTAGGGGCTCTGTAAAAACATCACGGTGTGTGCTGCAACACATGGGGTTATCTACTGCCAAGCCCATGCCAGAGGAGGGATTTATTGACTAGCTGGGCCTTAAAATAAATGAGTTATGTAAGCAACCATATTCACATTTTTATTGATACTTTCTCAGGCACCTTTCAAATAACCAGAATATCCTAGATAATGGGTACCATTGCCTATTACAAATGACAACTGAACAAAATTGCTATCAGGGATTTTCTCTAACTCCTCTTTTTCCACCCTCCCACCCACCAATAACTTCCAATTTTGCCAGTAGGTAACAACATTCAGCTGTATCACCTATACTTCCAATCTTTCAAGTACAGTCAGAACTTCATTCATTCATTCATTTATTCAACAAGCACTTATATAGCACTTTCCAGACACTGTTTTAAGCACTTTACAAATATTAACTCATTTAATTCTCATGATCAACCTATAAAAGTAGGTATTGTTATTACTCCCATTGAAATTTGGAATGGTACCCCAGGTTCCTACGACGATCTTTTGGTGAACAATAACAACTCCCTCCCCCAAAGATGTCCATGCTTTGATCCCTGGAACCTATGAATACGTTATATGACAGAGCAAAGGGACGTTGTAAATATAATTAAAGTTATAGATCTTAAAATTGGGAGTTTATACTGGATTTTTGAGGTAGGCCCAATCCAACCATACCAGCCCTTAAAAGCAGAGAACTTTCTCTGACTGGAGGCAGAAGGGATGCAGCAGAAGGAGCAGTCAGAGATGAGAAGCATGAAGGGGACTTGATACATTGTTGCTGCTCTGAAGATGGAGGTCACGGCATGATGGGTTATGCAGGTGGCCTTAAGTGGCTCGGGGGACTCCCGGCTGACAGCCAGTGAACGAATGGGAAATTCAGCCCTGCTGCCACGAGGAACAGAATTGTGCCAACAACAGGAGTGAGTGTGGAGGCAAATTCTGCTTCCAGATAGGGAGCTGCAGATGCGTGCTTGGGCCAGCCTTCTGAGACCCAGAGCAGAGGAAGAAGTTGAGCTCATGGGAACTGGCTGAAGAAAGGGTGGGCTGATACATTCGTATGCTATGAGCTGTTAAGTTAGTGGTAATGTTTACAGCAGTGAAAGAAACCTAGTACAGATCTTAACATTTTAGGGTACCACTTTTTATTAATGCGTCTTAGTATGGTAGCCATATACTCCTCAGTTGACTAGAGTAGTTAATTAAGTAGAATATTTCACTTTGTAATGACTGTGCTAACCGAGTATTCTTTGTATTGTACCGCTGAAGAGGCTCAGTTTACAGTGTCCCAAGTAATGGACTCCCCACCCAATTCTAGGACTCAATCCCTACATTATTCATTTGCTTGGAAGGGGAAGCAGGCTCAAAGGAAACTCCATAGAACAGAAGAGGGAAAGGTTCTTAAAATGTTGAATCAGGGAAGGCAGCAGGGTAAGAGAGTTAAGAACACAGCATCTGAGCCTGAGTCTGGTGGGTTTTAACTCAGGCTCCATGACTTACTAGCTATATGACCTTGGGAAAGTTACTTAATTGGGTTTTGGTTTATCTTCAAAATGCGGATGGTGATAAGAGTAAAACCTAGGATTGGCACCAGGATTTAATGAGTTAATATACATATAGAGCTGCTGGAATATGGCCTCTAGGGATATACGTGAACGACCTAGCGTTAGCTGTTACCATTAATCTTTGTTGCAGAAAGTGAAGATGGAAACAGACAAATAAGGAAAAGTTCACAATGATTTGAAATCAGAGAAAAACTTATTTCTGGCCGTGCCGTGCAATCTTGTGGGATCTTAGTTCCCCAACCAGGGATCGAACCCGGGCCCCCGGCATTGGATGCGCGGAGTCCTAACCACTGGACCGCCAGGGAATTCCCTGAAATCAGAGAAATGGAAATTAAAATAACAATGAGATATCACTTAAGCCAATTCAATGGGCACAATTGAGAAGGCTGGATAGCGCCAGTGTCAGGGAGGATGTGGAATGTGGGTACCGCCCTTACCACTGCTGTTGGGAGTGAGATTTGTAGAGTCATTCTGTTGGTAAGGTAAATAAACACACCCCTGTGTTTTGAGTTCTTCTCAAAACATACCCCAAAATAAGGACTGGAAGGGAAGTGGTTTATTTGGGAGGTGACACGAAACCCTTATAGGGGTGCAGAGAAGTGAGGTAGAGAAGGACAGGCACTCAATAAAGGACCTGTTTTCAAGCAAGTTACTACTGTGTGTTAATGGAGTTTATCTGGGGGAGTCTAGGAGCCAATGTAGAGTAAGACTCTCACAGTTTGCCCCCCCCCGCCCCCCCAAGGGGTGAAAGAGCTGGAGTATTTTTTTTTTTTTTTTTTTTTGCGGTACGCGGGCCTCTCACTGTTGTGACCTCTCCCGTTGCGGAGCACAGGCTCCGGATGCGCAGGCTCAGCGGCCATGGCTCACGGGCCCAGCCGCTCTGCGTCATGTGGGATCTTCCCGGACCGGGGTACGAACCTGCGTCCCCTCCATCGGCAGGAGGACTCTCAACCACTGCACCACCAGGGAAGTCCTGGAGTATTTTTATATAACTGTCATTAGGCATTGGTTGAGGTCTGCTGAGAAAGCCCACAGGCAAAGATATGCAGATGCTGGCACTGGGCAGCTGGGGAGGCCTGCCTGTGTGAGTGCTGGGGAGGTCGAGGGGATACAGGTATGGTGCTGATAGTCTCCGTGCAGGGTGGCCAAGGGCTTCCACTCCTGGGCATAAGCCTAAAGGAATGATACGAGGATGTTCTTTGCAGCATTATTTGTGGTGTCAGGGAATTCTAGGCAAGCTGAGTGACCATCACTGGAAGAGTAAATATATACAATGTGAAGAATGGGCATATTATACAGTAGTTAAAAGCAACATAGCTACATAATGTATCTGAAAAATAATCCTGAGTGAGATTTGAAACAGAATGAAACCTATAACACACACACACACACCAAGGAATATTTTGTAGCAACACATTTAATGAAAAAAAAAACCAAACACATCAGAAAATGTTTCTTTTCTTTGAAAAGTAGTTAATTTACATCGTGTTAGTTTCTGATGTACAGCAAAGTTATACAGTTTTATATGTGTATACCTTTTCAGATTCTTTTCCATTATAGTTTATTACAAGATATTGAATACAGTTCCCTGTGCTATACAGTAAGACCTTGTTTATCTATTTAATATACAGTAGTTTGTATCTGCTAATCTCAAACTCCTAATTTATCCCTCCTCCCCCACTTCCCCTTTGGTAACCATAAGTTTGTTTTCTATGTCTGTGAGTTTGTTTCTGTTTTGTAAATCAGCTCATTTATATCATTTTTTTAAGATTCCACATACAAACAATATTATATAGTATTTGGCTTTCTCTGTTTGTCTTACTTCAGTTAGTATGATAATCTCTAGATCCATCCATGTTGCTGCAAATGGCAATATTTCATTCTGTTTTTATGGCTGAGTAATATTTATATGTATGTATATATATATATATATATATATATATATATATATACACCACAATTTCTTTATCCATTCTTCTCTTGATAGACATTTAGGTTGCTTCCATGTCTTGACTATTGTAAATAGTGCTGCTATGAATATTAGGGTGCATGTATCTTTTTGAATTAGAGTTTTCTCCAGATATATGCCCAGGAGTAGGATTGCTAGATCATATGTTAACTCTATTTTTAGTTTTTTAAGGAACCTCTATATTGTTCTCCACAGTGGCTGCACCTGTTTACACTCCCACCAACAGTGTAGGAGGGTTCCTGAAAAGTTTTGTATAAGGGAGTGGAGGAAAGGGAATTTGCTATGAGAACAAGATAATAAATGAACAAAAAAATAAATAAATAATATAATTTTTAACATCACGAAAGGGGATCTTCTATAGATCGTTGATGAAAATGTGCTATGAACTAAGGAGTTATTTCTCATGTGTTGGTTTCCTGGACTTCTATCTCCTCAGTGGTAAGTCTGTTGCATAAAGAGGGTGTCTGCAGGGAGAGGGCAGTGGAGGTCAGGGCACTGAGACCTGCTCTGAGGAAAAAGGGGAGGGACTGAGGTCACGTTGGGGTGTAGGGTTTACCTGGACATCCCTACCTGGGGGCTCGAGTGTGAGCCAGGCTCAGCCTAAAACAAGCAGAAGGGCAGTGGGGGTAATGCCAAGCCAAGCAGAGAGCCAGGAAGGAGGAACAGGACAAGGCAGCCCCAGGCAGAGGCTGGGGCGTAGGGTTCATGCAGCAGGTTCTAAGGCAAAGTTAAGTGGATGACCCCTCAAAAGAAACTTTTACATGCTTTTATCTGCCACTATCAGATAAGAGGAAAGATTTCTTTCTTGCCCCAATGAAACAGGAGTATTAACATTTATGTAAAATACTAAATACAATTTGAAGGTGCTTATACTAGTTAGCGATGACTCAGATGTTTAGTTTAATATAGTCTTTATACAAACAATGGGCTTGAGTTCCAAATGGGGTATAATTATTTTTTTCCTGTTTGGTCTCTTTAAACCCTAATTCTTCACTTAAAAAATCTGTTTGTACTAGTCAAGAACAACACCCTAGCCTTTTGTGATTTCCAGCAAGCGCAGCGCAAATATTTAACAAATGTGCATTATGGAGCGGATGGTTTTGCACAGCATGCATAAGAAATTTGTGGATTTAAATTTAATTTGGAAGCACAATGAATTCAGGACACCATTCCCAACACAGTTGGGTAGATAAAGATTAAAAAGTCCTAGTCTCTAAATTTGATCTGTCTTTAGGGTGTATTATGCTGTTATTATAAGTCAATGAGTGTTCCAGAAAGAGAATAACAAAATTTTCAATAACACGGGTATTTTTTTAATATCACACTTCCAGAAGGAATTTAGACATAGGGCTTTTGCTCTCAGATAGTACCTAGAAAGAAGTGATTTGATCAAGGGCTTGGAAAAATTAGCAGTGATTTCAGTTCGTTACAGAGGTCTTATCTTCTATCACAACCCGCTTAGCACCCATGTGTTGTGTTATGAAGCGTTCTGGCTGATCTACTTAGACGGATGGTAGGATTATTTCTGCCTTCTTAGTCTACGTGATGCTGAACTCTGATCAGTCAGAACGGTTCACTGTGGCAGAATGCCTTCCATTGTCAATGCTAAGAATCCTATTTAATGGCAAATTATAAAATTTCTGAGTAGCTCCCAGCTGAAATAGTTTGTTTGTATTCTCCATAACAAATCCTTCCTTTGCAGTAACTGCTATTTCAGAGGAGACTGTAGGCATTTAAAAAATCTGGGTCACTCCTCATGCACTACAGAAAGAAATCTATGACAGACTAAGGCCTAAGGACCCATCTGTAGCTATGTGAGAACTGTGGGAGGTTGTAAATAAAGGCAGTGGGGGGCCCAGAGTAGCTTTCAGACCCTGACCTTCAGCACCAAGATTGCCATATACTGTAATGAAAACTGTGGGTGGGAAAAAACTGAAAAAGGATGTCTTTATGTAAATATATAATTAGAATGCTAATCAGATTCGTGTTAATAATGAGGATTTTCACATTGGGGAAAGGTTGACAGAGGAATTGGGTTATATGGGAGGATCATTAAAGCTCAGCAAATAGGATTTTTTTCCCCTAACATTGACCATTGTTAAAGGAATAGTCACATTAACCTTTTTTTGTTTAAAATAAAAAAGTCACACTGATATTTATTAGGGCAAAAGGTCACTCACAATATTTACCTCTGATTGGTCAAGGATTCAAGTGGCAGAAGGCAAGACGTTTATGTTCCAGGTTATCAAGGTCACACAAGTATACAACACAAACTCGGAGACCCTCTTGGGTCTTACCCTGATGGGTAAGAGTGCAGACGTTGAGGAAGACCCATAGCTAGACTGCCAATTACTGGCTTTGTGACCTTGGGAAAACGACTTCATCTCTCTGTGTCTCATCTATCTATCTATGCAAGGGGTTTAATGTCAGGATATAATTAGAATGCTGATCATATTCACAAAAACAATGAATGTTTTGATATTTTAATATTGATAAGGTTGTTGTGAGCATTAAATCAGTTAATACAGCAAAGTAACAGCATCTAGTATGTTAAAACCTTCAATAGGTACTGGCTGTTAATAATTCTTACTTAGTGACTTAGAAAAAAAGACAGACTCCCTGTATCAGAATTTTTAGTATTACTTGAAGGTTATGATTATCAGTGAGCATCGCCAAATTCATTTCTACCTTTTAACAAGCTTCTAGATTACTTCCTCAGATTGACATTTACCAACCGGGGTAACACCTCCAGTATTTACTGAGCTTCTATCCTCTGCCTCATAAGCTTATCGGCCGAGTACAGTGGGGCACACTGAGGATGCTCTGAACTTGAATGGTGCTGATTATCATGTGTATTAGTTTGGTAGGTCTGACATAACAAAATACCACAGATGGGTGGTTTAAACAGCAGAAATTTATTTCCTCACAGTTCTAGAGGCTAGAAGTTCAAGGTCAAGGTGTCCACAGCATTGGTTTCTTCTGAGAATCTTTTTCTTTGGCTTGTAGATGGATGCCTTCTGATGTCTTCACATGGTTTACCCTCTATACGTGTCTATCTGTGACCTCATCTTTTTTTTCAACCCTATTGGACTATACGACCTCATTTTACCTTAATTACCACTTTGAAGGCTCTATCTCCAAGTACAGTCACGTTCTGAGGTACTGAGGGTTAGGACTTCAACATATGAATGGGGGGGTGGACAGTTCAGCTCCTACAAGGAGTGTTGCTTTCTAGTTGGGAGGCAGAAGGCACTGCAGCTGGCTTCAGCAGATGCAGCTCGATCTTGCCTCGGGGTTTGGCATCAATCCTGATCTCCCTCAGAGGATTTTATGAAGTCCTGGTTCAATAGCTCAAGTGACTAGTCACATCATATCACTCTTTCTCTGACTTTGATCCAGTTTTGATAATAACACCAGCTAACATATGTACAGCACTTACTATGCGCCAGGCGCTATGCCAAGTGTTTTCCTTGTATTTTCATTTCCTTCTTGATGACTCTATGATCCACTTAATTCATGCTTTAGGCAGTGTTACCCAAAAGAAACATGGTCAGCTATCAAAACATAATTTTAAAATGACCATATTCATGACTAGCATTTCCTCAATACCATAAGAGGTTATATATAATACGTACGATTACATGTATAAGATTATCTATCTATCTATCTATTTAAAGGGCAATATCAAGAGCCCCTTTCCTCTCCTATCCACTTTTCTAGTATTCCCAGATCTCTAGTCTTTCTCTTCTCCAAAATCCTTGGAAAATTCTTCTCTTGTCCTAGTCCTAGCATAGGCATATCTTGAGTTATATTCCTCCTGATCTTCTATCCCAATTCTACATCACAAAAGCCCTAGGAACAGCTTTGGCAATAACAGGCCCTTCCTTGGAAGATATGGGAGCAAGATAACTTGAGAGGCCACCACCAGAATCTCCTTTCGCAGACAAAGAAAGGGAAAGGCTGGGCGTCCTCGGGCTCATAATTTGTCTTTTTACGTGAGCGTCACCTTGCTTAATCCCTACACCAACTCTGGGCTAGATTCTATTTTTTTTTTTTTTTTGCGGTACACGGGCCTCTCACTGTTGTGGCCTCTCCCGTTGTGGAGCACAGGCTCCAGATGCGCAGGCTCAGTGGCCATGGCTCACGGGCACAGCTGCTCCGTGGCATGTGGGATCTTCCCGGACCGGGGCACGAACCCGTGTCCCCTGCATCGGCAGGCGGACTCTCAACCACTGCGCCACCAGGGAAGCCCTAGGTTCTATTCTTATCTCCATTTTTCAGATGAGTGAAATGAGGCTTAGAGAAATTAAAGAGCAAGGAATTATCAGACCTTGAACTTGAACGTCTGCAGTCTTATCCAAAGCCTACACTCTGAGTCACTGCCCACACTGCACTTTAATGGGGCTAGTGTGCTTGCCATTATTCTTGGCCACCCATCATTTGAATGTTCTTATATTTGAGAATACTGCACAAAATTTCCTAGAGTTCATGTGCTATGATAGAAGGTGACACTGCCTTATATCCCCTTTCACAGCCTCCTTTGCAGCTAGGCACATGGACTTGGCTCTGCCGGTCCTACTCCACTTTCTGTCCTCTACTTCCAACCCCTCGGTGCCCCCAGAGTCACACAGATGTTGCTTTGGAAGCTAGTGACATAAAGAAGCATAAGCCATACACTCTGGGGCTGGTGGCAGCTGCATCTATTACCCACAGCTAGTTGCGTCTGAGAGGCAAGCAGTGCTTGGCATCTTCACTGGACCAGGTTTATGTTGTGATTTGGCAGGTGGCCCTGCCTGAATGTCCCCCAAGCCTGCTTCCCTGGCCTACCCAGCGATTCTGTGAGTCACCAACACCATTGTAATGAATGCTCTTTCTGCTTAATTTAGCTAGACATAGTTTCTGTTGCTTGTAAAGATGAACTCAAACTGGTTTGAGTGCTAACTGAGCTTTTTTGTTTGTTTTCATCAGGCTACTACATTATTCTCCAGTCTCTCCCAAGAACATTCCTTGCCTTATCCTCAAAAGCCTTCCCTCTCACACCTGTTCCCAGGAACTAACATTATGTCCCTAAAGTTTCACCCTGTGACTGAGCCTAGCTTGCTACCTGCTGCTAGACCAATTAACATCACTGGTTTCCCGATGTTGCCTAGTCTGTTGACCCCATGTGTCAAGTACCTGCTGCAGATATGTCTGTAAAGATACAGAATATAAAAGAGCTCAAAATCCAGAGCTCATTATCAGGAATAGAGAGCTTGGTCCTGTCAATGAGACGCGTGCACCAACTGAATTCTACATCTTCCCCCTTCCTCTGCTGTCTACTTTCCAATTTTCTTTACATAGATTTTGGATGTGCCAAAATACAAATCGCACTTGATGTTTTTATATTACAATCATTGGGAAAATATTTATGATAGAGTCAAAATGCTTTTGGCTGAAAGTGACTGAAATCTAGCTCATGCCAACTTAAGAATTCTAGGAATCCTGAGGATGAATATGGCTTCAGGCATGGCTAAATCTAGGTGCTCCAACAGTATAATTAGGGCTCTGTCATTGCCTCCCTTAATGGGTCTCTCCATTTTCCAGGCAAGATCATTTTCTATCTATAACCCCAGGCTAATATCTCACCAGTTTAACAACAAAAGTTTAAAGAGACCGTATTTCCCCCAAACTCTGAAATACACCTTTCTGAGGAGGATTCTGATGAGCTAGTCTATGTCTGTGATAGAAGAGGATGGAGTGCCATAGTGGACAGATTTACTGGGTCCACATATAGAGTTTGGCATGTAAATCTCCAAGGAAGTGTAGGATGCTGCTTCCAGAAGAAAGAAGAAGGATGCCTGGTAGTCAAAACCAGGAGATATCTACACAAAGATCTTGTCAACCAGCATAAATGTTTTATGTACTAAGTTCCAGTGTTCACATCTCCATCCTTGCCTTGCTTCAACTCTCAGCATCATTCAACACATGGGAATTTTGCTCAGTCTTGAAATGCTTTTTTGTTTTCCTGTGAGTTTATGTCATCATACTTGTTTTCCCCTACCCTCCTGATCCTTCTTTCTCATTCTTCTTTGCCAGCTTTTTCTCTTCTAAATGTTGAAGTACCCTCAGCCTCGAACTTCCATCTTTTCTTGATTTATATTCTCAAATGAATGATCTAGGTAATCACAATTAATCCCCAAATAATAAATAATATAATAGTAATAATAATGATGGCAAATACTTTTCTAGCACCAGGTGCTAGGCACTGTTTTAAGTACACTATGTACATTAAATACTTTAATCTACCACAGCCCCTATGAGGTATTATCACAGTGATGGATAAATGTGTGTCAATTTTTTTTCTTTCTTTCTTTATTATTTATTTATTTTTACATCTTTATTGGAGTATAATTGCTTTACAATGGTGTGTTAGTTTCTGCTTTATAACAAAGTGAATCAGTTAGACATATACATATGTTCCCGTATCTCTTCCCTCTTGCGTCTCCCTCCCTCCCACCCTCCCTATCCCACCCCTCCAGGCGGTCACAAAGCACCGAGCTGATCTCCCTGTGCTATGTATGCGTCAGTTTGACTAGCTGGGGGTACCCAGATCAACCATTATTTCTGGGTGTGTCCAAGAGGGTGTTTCTGGATGAAATTAGCCTTTGGATTGGTGACCTCAGGAAAGCAGATTACCCTCCTCAGTATGGGTGAGTATCTGTCTATTTGTTGAAGGCCTGAATAGAACAAAAGGCGGGGGGGGGGAAGAATTCGCCTTGTTTTTCCTTCCTGCCTGCCCGTTTGAGCTGGGACATTGGTCTTCTCTTGCCCTTAGACTGGTATTTAAACCATGATCAACTCTGATTCTCAGGCATTTGGACGTGGATTGAATCACACCACTGGCCTTTCTGGGTTTCCAGCTGGGAGATGACAGCTCGTGAGACTTTTTGGCCTCCATAATCACATAAACAGATTCCTCATAATAAATCTCTCTCTCTCACACCAAACAAATTCAGGAAAATTGTATTTGGTGAAATGCAAAAAATCTATACTCATCTCCTAACAAATGGGCATTTAAAAAAGAAAAACGCTTCAGAATTCTTACATGAAAAACACATATGAGGGTTAAAAAAAAAAAAGAAGAGGTGATTAAATACTCTTAAAAAGACAGTTGGGGTAAAAATATAAAACATTCCAACTGGACTTCCCTGGTGGTGCAGTTTTTAAGAATCCGCCTATCAATGCAGGGGACACGGGTTGGATCCCTGGTCCAGGAAGATCCCACATGCCATGGAGTAACTAAGCCTGTACACCACAACTACTGAGCTTGCACTCTAGAGCCCGCGAGCTGCAACTACTTAGCCCACAGGCTGCAACTACTGAAGCCCTTGCGTTCTAGGGCCCACGTGCTGCAACTACTGAGCTCGCGTGCTGCAACTACTGTGCTCGCATGCTGCAGCTACTAAAGCCCCCGTGCCTAGAGCCAGTGCTCTGCAAAAAGAGAAGCCACTGCAATGAGAAGCCCGTGCACAGCAACAAAGAGCAGCCCCCACTCACCACCACTAGAGAAAGCCCGTGCGCGGCAACAAAAACCCGACGCAGCCAAAAAACAAACAAACAAAATTCCAATTAAATTTCCTATAAAGATTAGTCAATTTTGAAAGTGAGGGAAATGTAATAGGAAGTGAAATATACTTGCAGAAATTTTGGATGTTAGACGTTTAAAAATCTCATTGCAACCAGTGCAAACAAGTATTCCTGGACAGTCGACTCCCTGTGGCACCGTCTTACCCCTGGGAAGTGACTACTGGCAAGATAGCTGTCTAGCTCCTGCTTTGTATGGTGGGAAGACTGAAGACCTGTAAACAAATAGGTAAGATCTTTCCAGGGGTGGCTGAGTGCTATGAGGAGAATAGAGGAGAAGGATGTTTTGGAGCATGATTGGTTTAATCCATCACTTTACTTTATATCACTTAAGCAAGGAAGGCACCAAATACAAATCTCATTCTGTTGCTCGTTTTCTAAAGATGACTTTGAGTGGCTGATCTTTTAGAGCACACAGTGGTCTCTCCCAAGATAGAACTATTTTAGAAGATACTGTGAAATGAATCTGAAATAATCATTATCTGTGACTTAATTTAGAAACTAGTCAGGGTCACACTAAATAGCACGATAAAAATGTTTTAGCTGCTTTCTCTCTGCTCAGGGCTGATGGAAGATTTTAGGCAAACACATTCTGCAGGGCTGGGGCCAGGGCAGGCTCTCAATAAATTTCACTAAAATTTTGGGGAGGGGTGGGTAAGATAATTTGTTGGTTTGCTCTAAACAGAAAGGGGAAAGACTAGTGAACAGAAAAGGGAAAGGGAGAGAGAGATACAAAAAGATGATGGTAGGCTGGGTCTAAATTAGGTGAAAATGCCCACTAATGGATGGAGAAACATTTTTAAGATTGTGGTGATGACTTTTCCACTTAAAGTTATTTGTAAAATGTTTAGACAAATTGGCTTTTCGGATGCTCAAAAAGGGGCCAAAACTTTTGCTTCCGGGAAGATGGAGTAGACACATTTTCCCCTATTCCTCTTGAAATTACAACTAAAAGCCCTGGACGTGACATTTATAGCAAACACAAGAAGACTCTGAAAGTTGGAGAGAAGAAGGCAGACTGCCTTGGGACCTTGGGACATGCGGACGAAATGATACAGTGGTGAGTTCTTTGGATTTTCTTTTAGCTTCATATGTCCCAGGCCAGGAGCTGAAGGAGCCATCACCTAGAAATGCCCATGAGTACAGACCCCCCAGAAAAGCCCAGACAAAAGCCTGCTCTTTTTAGCCAAAGGTCAGGAAAAGAGCAGCCTAACAAAACAGAAACTTTTAGACAACAATCATCCTACTCCAGCCTCACCATAATTGGAAGCAATTATACTCCAATAAAGATCTATTTAAAAAAAAGGTAACTATCACATATGGAGGAACTAATTTGACATTTATTAAAGTTATATGCCTCTTTGAATATTCATGATAAATTTATTACATGCTGTTCTTCCAAACTAGGCAACTATTTGGGGGCATAGCAAATTGTCCAAAATTGCAATGTGAGGATAAATGGGTCATTTCTGTAAAGAGTACATCATATATAGTTGCCCCTTGGTATCCACAGGGAATTGGTTTCAGGACCCCCAAGGACACCAAAATCCATGCGTGCTCAAGTTCCTTTTATAAAACAGCATAGCATTTGCTTATAACCTATGCACATCCTCCCGTATCTTTTAAATCATCTCTGGATTATTATGATACATAATACAATGTCAATGCTATGTCAATAATTACTGGCACATGGCAAAATCAAGTTTTGCTTTATGGAACTTTCTGAAATTTGGAGGGCAATAATTTTGATTCACAGTTGGTTGCATCTGTGATGAGGAACCCAAGGCTATAGAGGGCTGATGGTACTATTATCTTTCAGAATGTCAGCTGTCTGACTCTGCTGATCTCAGGTACTACTGACTTAGTGTGATGGTGAGGCTAGCAGATGGTGAGCCTCTCGAGTGCACAGCAAAAATACTTGACGGGTGATTTTCTTTTTCCTCCCATAAATGCACTGTCCACTTCAGTTCCAGTGGAGACAACTTCCATTTCTTCAGTTATGCTGCGTATTTAATTTTATTCTGTGATGATTTAATGTCATTTATAGATTGGTGTTCTGGACAGCTCCCAAGCTAGCTCAGCCTGTAATTGGCTCTGTTGTAATATACTCAGTTGGCAAGTCTGACTAAAACACAGGGATCATTTATCCTTTCTCTTAGGAGAAGCATCTCTGCACTTGAGCCATACCTGATCCATTTCACACACATCTAAGCTGAAACCCTTAGGCTCCTGTCCTGGACAGAGGGAATTGCTTTAGAGAATTCAGAAGGAGACTCTGAGAAGTCTTTATTTCTTTTCCTTCAGATACAGAAAAACCTTTAACAAATATGATTTAGGTAATTTTAGTGAAAATTTACAGTGAACAAAAATTATGAGAAAACCAAATCATAAAATAACATGCTTATCAGTTTTATATAGAACACATCAGTATTTTCATAGTTAATTAAGAGAATTGGAATGGGGTTAGAGTCACCTAATCCAGACCCTTTGTTCTTAGATGATGAAGCCAAACCTTCAAGGTGCCATATTTGCCAATTAATTCATTCATTGCTAGACTGTGGCCAAACCGAGACAAAAATGAAGCATTATGGCTTCCAGCCCAGTACTTTTTCTACCACGTGCTATGTGAAGTTATTCTTCAATATTTTTAGCTTTTTCCTTCCTTTTAAGAATTAACTTTATAAAAATGCAGCTTTGCTTCAAATTACAAAACTTTTGATGGAGGGCAGGAGCGTACAGTCAGAAATAGATGTTTGTATTTGTACATTACTGCTTTCTTTTTTGAATTTTATTTTATTTTTATACAGCATGTTCTTTTTAGTTAACTATTTTACACATATTAGTGTATATATGTCAATCCCAATCTCCCAATTCATCCCACCACCACCCAGCCCCCCAGCTTTCCTCCCTTGGTGTCCATATCTTTACATCTGTGTCTCTATTTCTGCCTTGCAAACCGGTTCATCTGTACCATTTTTCTAGATTCTACATATATGCATTAATATACGATATTTGTTTTTCTTTTTCTGACTTACTTCACTCTGTATGACAGTCTGCAGGTCTATCCACGTCTCTACAAATGACCCAATTTCGTTCCTTTTTATGGTTGAATAATATTCCATTGTATATATGTACCACATCTTCTTTACCCATTTGTCTGTCTCTGGGCTTTTAGGTCACTTCCATGACCTGGATATTGTAAATAGTGCTGTAATGAATATTGGGGTGCATGTATCTTTTGAATTATGGTTTTCTCAGGGTATATGCCCAGTAGTGGGATTGTTGGGTCATATGATAATTCTATTTTTAGTTTTTTAAGGAACCTCCATACTGTTCTCCATAGTGGCTGTATCAATTTCCATTCCCACCAACAATGCAAGAGGGTCCCCTTTTCTCCACACCCTCTCCAGCATTTGTTGTTTGTAGATTTTCTGATGATGCCCATTCTAACTGGTGTGAGGTGATACCTCATTGTAGTTTTGATTTGCATCTCTCTAATAATTAGTGATGTTGAGCAGCTTTTTGTGTGCCTCTTGGCCATCTGCATGTCTTCTTTTGAGAAATGTCTATTTAGGTCTTCTGCCCATTTTTTAAATTGGGTTGATTGTTTTCTTAATATTGAGCTGCATGAGCTGTTTATATATTTTGAAGATTAATCTTTTGTCCGTTGATTTGTTAGCAAATATTTTCTCCCATTCTGAGGGTTGTCTTTTCATCTTGTTTATGGTTTCCTTTGCTGTGCAAAAGCTTTTAAGTTTCATTAGGTCCCATTTGTTTATTTTTGTTTTTATTTCCATTACTCTAGGAGGTGGGTCAAAAAAGATTTATGTTGTGATTTATGCCAAAGAGTGTTCTTCCTATGTTTTTCTCAAAGAGTTTTATGGTGTCCGGTCTTACATTTAGGTTTCTAATCATTTTGAGTTTATTTTTGTGTATGGTGTTTGGGAGTGTTCTAATCTTACTCTTTTACATGTAGCTGTCCAGTTTTCCCAGTACCACTTATTGAAGAGGATGTCTTTTCTCCATTGTATATCCTTGCCTCCTTTGTCATAGGTTAGTCAACTATATGTGCATAGGTTTATTTCTGGGCTTTCTATCCTGTTCCATTGATCTATATTTCTGTTTTTGTGCCAGTACCATATTGTCTTGATTACTGTAGCTTTGTAGTATAGTCTGAAGTCCTGGAACCTGATTCCTCCAGCTCCATTTTTCTTTCTCAAGATTGCTTTGGCTATTTGGGGTCTTTTGTGTTTCCATACAAATTGTGCAATTTTTTGTTCTAGTTCTGTGAAAAATGCCATTGGTAGTTTGATAGGAATTGCATTGAATTTCTTAATTGTTTTGGGTTTGTTATTGTAGGTCTTTTCCTTCTCTTGTGTTTCCTGCCTAGAGAACTTCCTTTAGCATTTGTTGTAAAGCTGGTTTGGAGGTGCTGAATTTTCTTAGCTTTTGCTTGTTTGTAAAGGTTTTAATTTCTCCTTCGAATCTGAATGAGATCCTTGCTGGGTAGAGTAATCTTGGTTGTAGGTTTTTTCCCTTTCATTGCTTTAAATAGGTCCTGCCACTCCCTTCTGGCTTGCAGAGTTTCTGCTGAAAGATCAGCTGTTAACCTTATGGGGATTCTCTTGTATGTTATTTTTCCCTTGCTGCTTTTAATATTTTTCTTTGTATTTAATTTTTGATAGTTTGAGTAATATGTGTCTTGGAGTGTTTCTCCTTGGATTTATCCTGTATGGGACTCTCTGTGCTTCCTGGACTTGATTGACTATTTCCTTTCCCATATTAGGGAAGTTTTCAACTATAGTCTCTTCAAATATTTTCTCAGTCCCTTTTATTTTCTCTTCTTCTTCTGGGACCCCTATAATTCGAATGTTGGTGCATTTAATGTTCTCCCAGAAGTCTCTGAGACTGTCCTCAATTCTTGTCATTCTTTTTTCTTTATTTTCCCCTGCGTTAGTTATTTCCACTATTTTATCTTCCAGGTCACTTATCTGTTCTTCTGCCTCAGTTATTCTGCTATTGATTCCTTCTAGAGAATTTTTAATTTCATTTATTGTGTTGTTCATCGTTGTTTGTTTGCTCTTTAGTTCTTCCAGGTCCTTGTAAAATGTTTCTTGTATTTTCTCCATTGTATTTCCAAGATTTTGCATCATCTTTACTACCATTATTCCGAATTCTTTTTCAGGTAGACTGCCTGTTTCCTCTTCATTTGTTAGGTCTGTTGGGTTTTTGCCCTGCTCCTTCATCTGCTGTGTGATTCTCTGTCTTCTCATTTTGCTTAAGTTACTGTGTTTGGGGTCTTCTTGTCGCAGGCTGTAGGTTCGTAGTTCCCTTTGTTTTTGGTGTCTGCCCCCAGTGGGTAAGGTTGGTTCAGTGGGTTGTGTAGGCTTCCTGGTGGAGGGGACTGGTGCCTGTGTTCTGGTGGATGAGGCTGGATCTTATCTTTCTGGTGGGCAAGACCACGTCCGGTGGTGTGTTTTGGGGTGTCTGTGAAGTTATTATGATTTTTGGCAGCATCTCTGCTAGTGGGTGGGGCTGTGTTCCTGTCTTGCCAGTTGTTTGGCAAAGGGCATCCAGCACTGTAGCTTGCTGGTAATTGAGTGGAGTTGGGTCTTAGCATTGAGATGGAGATCTCTGGGAGAGCTTTCACTGTTTGATATTACGTGGGGCCGGGAGGTCCCTGGTGGACCAATGCCCTGAACTCGGCTCTCCCACCTCAGAGGCTCAGGCCTGACACCCAGCCAGAGCACCAAGACCCTGTCAGGCACTCGGCTCAGAAGAAAAGGGAGACAAAAAAAGAAAGAAAGAAAAATAAATAAAATAAAATAAAGTTATTAAAATAGAAAAAAATTATTAAAAATAAAAAAAAAGAGAGAAAGAAAGAAGAGAGCAACCAAACCAAAAAACAAATCTACCAATGATAACAAGTGCTAAAAACTCTACTAAAACAAGCAAACAACAGATAAAAAACAGACAGTCAGAACCCTAGGACAAATGGTAAAAGCAAAGCTATGCAGACATAATCACACAAGGAAGCATACACACTCACAAAAACAGAAAAAGGAAAAAATATATATATATTAAAAAAAAAAGGAAAAGAGCAACCAAATCAATAAACCAATCTACCAATGATAATAAGCTCTAAATAGTAAACTAAGATAAACATAAAACCAGAAAAAAATTAGGTTCAGAAAGCAAACCCCAAGTCTACAGTTGCTCCCAAAGTCCACCGCCTCAATTTTGGGGTGATCCGTTGTCTATTCAGGTATTCCACAGATGCAGGTACATCAAGTTGATTGCGGAAATTTAATGTGCTCCTCCTGAGGCTGCTGGGAGAAATTTCCCTTTCTCTTCTTTGTTCGCCCAGCTCCTAGGGTTCAGCTTTGGATTTGTTCCTGCCTTTGCATGTAGGTCACCTGAGGGTGTCTTTTGGGAAGTCTGAGATCTTCTGCCAGCATTCAGTAGGTGTTCTGTAGGAGCTGTTTCACATGTAGATGTAGTTTTGATGTATTTGTGGGGAGGAAGGTGATTGCCACGTCTTACTCCTCCGCCGTCTTGAAGGCGCCCTGCTTTTATATTTTTGATGGAGTCTCTCCTCTAACTGGTAGTGCCAGTCTGGGAGATTTTACTCTAATAAGTGGAAGTTTCTGGGTGCCTCAACCCTGTTTTCTCTGAGAGAAATGAAGGACCCCTCTACTTTTGTACCACTTTACTGTCAATTACTTCATTAATTAAAAAAGTAACTTTATTTCAAAAACATTTTTATCTGGGTTGCCAAAATATTCTGAATGATATAAAACCAAACGTGCTGAAGACTCAAAAGAAGTTTAATATGTTATTTCTGCATACAAAGAGTTTATGGTTTATGTGGGAAGATGAAACAAATGCAAGGAACAACTAGGACATAAGAGTCATAGTAATTTCATAAGATTAATAGCGATCTTCTAAGATTAGTCTACCACTTTAATTTGGTAGGTGAAGAAAATGAAGCTAAGAGAGAATAAGTGATTTTTCCAATATCACACTACTAAGTAGGAGCAAGGACCCAGGACTCCCAATTCCACTGGGCTGTAAAAATGCATTATATTACACAAAATCTAAGAGGAAACCAAGGTCAGCCTCTGTCAAAGAGTTAAAGGGAGAAGAGAGGAGGGGGCTGGTTAATAACAATCCTCTGGACTGTGACTCTTCCTCAGCAGGTGACAAGTCTATAGCGTCCTTCAACCATCGAGACCACACTCATTGGTTGTATCCCACTGACTATAGTAGTTATATCTGTGGCGTCAGACACAAGTCTTAGCCATGTGCATCACTTTTATAGAAATACAAATCAAATGCTCAATTGGAGTGTGAATTAGTCAGGATGCTTTCAACTGCAAGCAACAGAAAACCAACTCAAAGCATAACAAAATAAATTAATAAAAGTAGGGAAGGAATTTGTTGATGCATATTTGGGAAGTCACGGGCCTTAAGGCTGGCAGGTTCTGGGAACCTAGGTGCTGTTGTCAGGACTCTGGCTCCATCTTTCCATCTCACCTCGTCTCTGTTTGGCTTCATTCCTTGGGCAGATGTTCCCCAGGTACTTGGCAAGATAGCTTCCAGAAATCAAGGCTCATGCCCCACCATTTAGGAACCTCCTAGAGATGTCTCCCTGGAAAGATCTAGCATAGAAGTCCCTGAGAAGACCCATATTCCCCAGGCTCTGCATGTGCCCATCCCTGAGCCAGGCTCTTTTGCAAGGGAATCTGTTTCTTTGGAGATTCAGTCCCATCCTAGACCTGAAAAGGATTCCCCTTTGTAAAGAGGTGTCCTATTAATAGAATGGCTGGGGAAAGGGGAGATCGTGCTCATCAGGTGTCCACTGTGGGATGTAGTGCCAATGACCTAAGCATTAACCATGTAATATAGATGATAAATGCAAAAGGAGAGAAAAGTATAATAATGAGGCTGCTAGCTCAGTTTTCCCAGAGAAGATAGGTGATGACACATCCTAGGGTAATACAAAATTCTGTTAATAATAGACTAAAGAAAGCCTAATGGGGAAGTAAATCTCCTTTTAAGAAAACTCACACTATACTCACAGTGACAATTTTTTATGATGTATGCTTTTAGGGGTAATTGCAGTGACTAGACCAGTCCAACTGCAGCTATTAGGAACGAGGTACTCTTTTTTTGAACAAACACTTAGACTGGAGTCTAAAAGGCAGAGTTGTGATAGCAAATCTCTTTAGATAATGACTCCAGAGACTAATCATTCATACAGTTGATGGAGATTTTAATTAGGCAGCATAATTTCTAAAAACAGTGGAGGAGAAAGCCCCCAGCATTACCTGTAAGTGAAAGCACATTCTCTTATCACCAATGTGGTGGGTGCAGAATTTATTACAACAATAATTCCTCCTGACATTTGCATTATGCTTTACACTGTCATATATTAACTCAGTTGATCTTTGTAACATTCCCGGAAGCAGGAATTATTACAATCGTTGACTTTTTATAGATAAGAAAACTGAGGTATAGAGAGGTCACTTGGCTAATGAGAGGTAGACTTGAATTCTCCCATTGGTGTTTGTCCATAGATGTAACAGGAAGAACACAGCTTTGGTGAGAGAGAACTGAGTTTGAATCCTGCCTTCACCACGTACTAACTAGGTAACTATGCCCTTTTGACCCTCATTTTCTCAGAAGTAAAAAAGCGATAATCATACCTAATATAATGGGTGTGATATTAAAAACTGTCTCTCATCTGGGCTTCTCTTATGGGTTTTCTTTCTCAAACTCCATATGTCATTAAGTTTAGCCTTGAGGCAGGAGTGGGCAAGAGGAAAAAGACATTTCCACTTTCCTTCACAGTCCAGAGAACAAACCCAAATACACGGGACAGTAATGAACAAAGAGAGGTCTCCTCAGGGCTTTCTCCACTGTTAGTTTCTAAGGGAGCACTTGCTCGGGAGAAGAAGGAAAATAATATTCTCTTCCCTCCTCAGTCAGCTGGGGGTCTTCATTATTTCCAATTAAAGTCCAAAAAGATGGGGACTCCTACCCAGGAATGACATTTTAGTTATTTGACTCAATCCCTGCCCCACCCCCAGTCAATACCCTGGGCTGTATACATCTGTAGCCTTTCTTTCCCCCTGAAAATCAATATGCTTGACTCAACTAGTTGAAAAATGAGAACTGAAACAAACAGCTGGATTCATTTACGACATTCCCTTTTTATTTCTACTTGAAATAAACTTTTCAGCAGATCGCCTTTTGGCAGTTGAAGGCCAACATAAATTGAAACAGCGGGTTGCTTGCCTTTAAGAAACCAAGACTTCCTGGCCCCGGGGCCAACAAAGCCTGGCCAGGGTTTCAGCAGGCAGCTGCGAAGCACGGGACTCCATCAGCTTCCCGCACAGAAGGCGGACACCTGCTCTCGGGGAAGATGTGATCAATTCAAATGTAACCTGGTGGGGGGACTCTGAGGACGGGCTCACAAGTTGTCAACTGATCCTATACCCTGCTATTCACCATGGCCCCCTGCCCAGCTCCTGGTCATTTCTCTCCATTGCATACCTCCTACTCAGGCGATAGCAGATTGCTAATTTTCCAAATGGGGAAAAGTAATCGCACGCTGTGAAAATCTCTGTTGACTGTACAAAAGCCACATTTGATTTCTCAAGCCTCAGCTTTTGTTCAGGTCTATCATTTTCTCAGTGGGAACAAGGCTGCTTAGATTACCAAAGTATTTTTTTCCTGAATCCAATGCAGGTATATCCAAGATTGTATCTAGGGATACCACCCAACAAAGTGAGATGAGAAACTTCAGATGGGCAAAGTGATCATTTCATCTGTTAATTCCTTCAACAATCTGTATCCTGAAGAGCAATGATGTGTCATACTCTGTGCTGAATGCTGGAGACTGGGTTTCCACCTTCATTGGGCTCATTGATATTATTTAGATAATCATTCAAATAGACGTATTAGCACAAGAGTGCATGGAAATGTGGGAGACCTTGTCAGGGAACTGGCCGGACCCAGGGGCCAGACCACACAAGTTCATATTTAGCATTAGGTCTTTTTCTAGTAGCAAAGGACATATGGGTTTAGCAGGAATATGAAACAACCACATTTCTATAGCTCACTGTCTGCTCATGAACTGAAACCCAGGTAGACTCCAGGACTTGCTGTTTGACTTATGTTTGATGCAAAAGGTACATTTGTTAGTGCTATAATTGATTACCTGTCTGACTTGGAGAAACTAGGATAATAATGTCCTTTAAAAAATAAAACTTAGAAATACCGACAGCCAATGTATTAAGTCATCTTGCTGCCTTCAACAGGTGAAATGAATTGAAGGTGTTACTTCAGATACAGAAATTACCTAGATCTTGTTTAATGTAGGTTTAGTCTCTACATGCAATACTAACTAAATACAAATAACTAACAAAATTATTTCATGGGTTGTAAAGGGTTGAATAGTGTCCTCCCCAAATCCATGTCTACCCTCAGAATGTGACCTTATTGGAAATGGGATCTTTGCAGATATCATTAGTTAAGGGTCTCCAGATGAAATCATTCTGGATTTAGAGTGGGTCTAAATCCAAAGACCGGTGTCTTTTAATAGAAAAGAGAGGAAGATTTGGACACAGAGAGACACAGAAGAAGGCCATGTGAAGACAGAGGCAGAGCTATATTGCCGCAAGCCAAGGAATGCCAGAAGGTACCAGACGCTGGAAGAGGCAAGGAAAGATTCTCCCCTAGAGCCTTTGGAGGGAATCTTGCCAATGCCTTGATTTTTTTTTTTAAACGTTCGGGAGCTGGCTGACTAATTTGGAAACAGCTCTTGGCCCTTTGCATGGAACAGATGACTTTCTGGCTTTTTTTTTTTTTTTTCCTTTTCTAAAAAGGAGTGAGTTTGGCAATAACAAAGCTTATGACACACTCTCACCAGATGCAAAGAGTACCCTTAAAGGTTTTCCCCAGTCCCCACCTGCATGCAGCAAAGACGTGTGTGCATCTGTCTGCAACGACTATATATTTAAAAAACAAACAAACAAACAAAAAAACACTTCCAAATAAACGTACAAAATTATATGACTAAAACGAAGCCAAGCGTGTCAGCCACAAGCAAAGGGGAATGACTGCATGAGTCAGGAAACAAAACCTCTACTTTAGCTGCAAGAGGCCGTGAGGAGTGGGGGTGGGGAGGAGGTATCCTGAGAGAGTTCAAGACCGACCCAGGTCCTTCGGCACGAGCACAGTACACAGATCAAAATGGTGGGCCGAGGACGGGGCCAAGGTTCTAGGGCTGGTCCGAGCTGGGACACCTGGGGGCTATTTTCTGGATTTGTTAGAAACAGACGAACATTCTTTTGGCCTTTTACTGGCATCGCTGTTGCCAGCAGGTGGACAGAAGTGACTCACCCATCTTCCAGTGGAAACTGTAGATACACTCTGCTAAGTAGCAGATTGAAGGTGAGGCCAAGAGAAAACCAATCATCAGTGTGAGAGGCACTGCTGCTTAATACCTTTTATAGACGTAAGGCAAACTGCTCCTGAAAAGACACATTTGCACCATGAAAAAGCACTTAAAAACATGACGCTATGGATGTCACATAGTTTAGCTTTCATCTCTCGTTGGAGAATCCAAAGTTGAAGAAATTGTCCATCGAGCTTAACCTGAAAATTAAAGGCACAAGAATTCCTATCTGGTAACTGTCAGCAACAGTTCATGTTGTTTCTTGGAAGAAACCAACGCTGCCAATACCTTGATCTTGGATTTCTAGCCTCCAGATTGTGAGAAAATAAATTTCTGTTGTTTAAACCACCCAGTCTGTGATACTATGTTATGGCAGCCCTCGCGAACTAATACAGGCAAACGATTGACTCTCCCCAGGAATGAGCAATAATTCTGCACAGAGAAAACAAATATTTTTCTTGGAGAAGCCAAAAACAAAATCTGCTGAGAATTAGCTCTGGCCGTACATATGCACAAATACACTTTACCAAGATGAGCACATCCTTTTCAGTTTACAACACCTGTTTTCCCAGTTGTTTAATAGTTTTCTTGAAGACCCATGTGCACTACTTTGAATTTGTGTAATGAAAGGGGTGACGTGGGTATTGGAGTAGGAAGGGAACTTGCAGCACACTGGGGAGAGGGGCTCCTCCAGCTGAAGTCTGTTGGGGCTTAGCCTTGGCCAGTGGCCTCTCAAGCCTATAAACATGGTGCTTCTGGAATCTTCCATGGGAGCCAAAGTGTTGCTCAGTTGACTCTGGACTCCATTCATCAACATCCTTTATTCTCCCTTTTATTTCATATTGCCTTTCTTTCCCACCCCCTAAAACTGTGTGTGTGTGTGTGTGTGTGTGTGTGTGTGTGTGTGTAGACTCAAATGATTACTGAAGTGCAAAGGGAGAGGTTGCGTTGCTAATGGCTATAAAACATACCTGCTCCAGGAGTGCAGATAGAGAAAAAATGATGGCGTGCCTTCCTGGAACAGAAGGATATTCCTGCGTGAAAAGCAAAGCGCAGAAATGAGACCATGTTTAAGGCCCCCTTTAACTTTAAGATATTATGTCTCTGCTTATAATTGTGGGTAGATTCATTGTGCTTTGCTCCTCTCCTCGCCCTGTGGGCAGAGAGAATGAAATAGGAGAATGGCTGGTTAGGAAACCATTCTTTTTTTTTTTTTTGCAGTACGCAGGCCTCTCACTGTTGTGGCCTCTCCCGTTGCGGAGCACAGGCTCCGGACACGCAGGCTCAGTGGCCATGGCTCACGGGCCCAGCCGCTCCGCAGCATGTGGGATCCTCCCGGACCGGGGCACGAACCCGTGTCCCCTGCATCGGCAGGCGGACTCTCAAGCACTGCGCCACCAGGGAAGCCCAGGAAACCATTCTTATTTATGTTGTTGGAAGGGCAGAGGGGTACTGAGTCCCCAAACAGATGTGCAGGCCCTAGTAGCGAGGGGCATTGAGGACGGTGTCCGTGCACACTTGGCTGCCCTCCGTGAACTTGTGAGGGAGGCTTTCCTTAGTGAAGGCGGCAGTGGGCTACAACAGACTGGCCTTGTTAGGACTCTCTGTTGTCTGCCCACTTATGATGCTGGGGCAATCTGAGTGGAATAAAAGCAAGCCGTCCTAATAGTTTCTTTATGAACATGCTTAGCTCCAGATAAAAGGCTAAATACTAAACAGGGTATAAAATGGCTGATTTTCTTTCCAGCTGTAATGGCTTCTTGCTACATTTTCCGCAGCTGAGCTGGGAAAGGAGCTTGCAGCCTGAGGGTTTATTTCTGAAGAAACCCTGCTCACCCCTGCAGCTCTCATTTATTTATAAATATGCAGACACTATGACATATTTCTGAAGAACCTTGAGTCCTTTTCTCATGATTAGAGCTGAAAGCTAAGCCTAAGTATTTTTAATGTAAACACTTTGGTTTTTCATAGAATAAGAGCCTTTCAATGACTTCATTGATCAAAAAGCCAAACTGTTATTAAACAGTGATGTTGATAATCTAAACAAGGAGAGGAAAGTATCTAGAATTACTAAATGTTTAAAAAATATGAATCACTTACAAAAATTGTTGATAGAAACAGAGACCTGGAATCCTCAAACTCACTGGAACAGAGAATTGCTGTGAATTCAAACAGGTGAAATGCCACAAACCAGGATCTCCGAGAGTGCGTTTCAGCTCCGCAGAAACACCCCCAATAGAAACAAACAGGATACTTGTTTAGTCAACTTGGATCTGGGACAGTTTTGTCTACTTATACAGATACAACAGGAGGCCTAAAGCTCGCATCTCAAACACTGACTTGTGAACCAGGTAAAGTTACCCTGGAAGGTGGGGGGTGCAGCCAGCCTGTGTCCGCCAGCGTACGCGGTGAAGGCGTGCAGCATGTGGTCAGGCGGGACACGGGCAGCACTGCCTCTGTGATGTGACACATTCCTGCGGGATGGGGTGACGCCTCATCCAGGGAGATGGCAAACCAGAGAAGGGAAGTGGGGGGGGGCGGGGCTCACGTTCTTGCGTGTAAAATGCGGTGGTTGGATCAGACTGGTGTTTCCTAAAGGGTGAGCCATAAAAATAGCATTCTAGAGGTAAGTTTACGAGGACTGGGTTTACTATGTTAACTAGGATTCTGTGCTTCTGTACTTCTTAGATTTAATATATCAGTGATATTGTGACTCTCCCCCCTTCCTGCTCCCAAGTGGGGATAAGATGAATGGCGCTCTCCAGAGGTGCTGGAACTCAGAACCTTCGGGCAATGCTGAACTAGCAGGTCTAATCGTCTGTGATTCCAGGCAGAGGATGAGGCCAGGAGATGCAGAAGTGGGGGAAAGAAGGAGATCCTTGGCTTCTCCTTCCAGAACCCCCTCCATATCTTCGTAAGAATGGAGGAAGCTGGAAGGGGTGTTTGGTGTACTTGCAGTGATGGCAGGGGCTGTAATTTTACAAAAACAAATGATTTTCTAATTAAGGTGAAACTTGTATTTAGGTAGAGTATATACAAGGTGAAACTTGTATTTAGGTAGAGTATATACTGACCTGTGATGTGTTGCTTTAGGTGCTGACAAGTTAACTCCACCCCCTCAAAATTCTTTAGCCAGTAACAATGAATCCCTTAATTCCAGTCATATTCTTTGTGTCATGTTAAAACGCAAGTACCCTAGGAGAGAGGGAGAGAGACCCTTAAACCTATTATCATACATGTGTATGAAGCTGACTCTGTCAGATCCTTTTCTGAGAAAAGATTTTGATTAAAAAAAAGAAAGAAAGAAAATGTAAAAAATTTGAATATTGGCTGGCATAGATGGGGATTTGTTTAAGAGAGTTTCAGATTTTATTTAGTTGCACAGTCTTAGGTTGGGTTCCTCAGAAGCAGAGCCTGATTCTCGTGGAAGAGCTTTGTTGAGGGAATGCTCTCAGGAGAAAGAAAGTTGGGAGAGCACGATCTGACAGGGGAGGAAGGCTACGTAAGGAAGAGTTCTCCTGCAGACTAATTTCAGCCAGGCCCCACCAGATGTTCTGGGCCACAAATGTCCCATCGAGTTTTTCTCACCCTGAGGCAGAGCCCAGCCTTTGTGCCTCTGTGTCAGGAAGTCATTGGTTGCCGACTGTCCCATCCTCCATCCTTGGGATGGGGCACAACTTTCCAGACAGGAGACTCTCACTCAGCTGAGGGTGCTGTGCTTGTGAAGGGGGCAACGATCGCCACACCTGAGGTCAATGCTCCCAGCAGCTGGGACACAGGTGCTGCGGCCACATCATGGGGATCTGGGTGGGGTACCGGCTGTACCCACATGCACCACATGCATGTTCAGAACTGACTCAATTTGCCTAACAAAATTCCAAGTAACTGAAGTAGCTTGTGAAATTCTTCATGTACCTCCTTCTCTTGGAGTCCTGGGTATTAATTAAAGGTCTTCTCTGGTGATGAGAGGTTGACACTTCCTGGAGGAACTTTAACAACCCTCTAAGCTTTTCTCTCAGTACCAGTAATTATTCATTAAGGTTTAAAGGATTTGTGATGTTTTCCCATTTGTCTAGATTATTTTTCTTTCTTTCAATCAAAAGGATTTTTAAAAAAAGTCCCTTGACATGTCCATATTCTTCTGAGCAATACTAAAGTTTATATTGAAAAAAGGAGGGAAAGGGGGAATTTATCCTTTGAAAAAGAAGCTAGTTTCATGGCATTCATTTTTGCTCACCAATCTGCCCACAGAAAAGTAAACAAAGAAACAAACAAAAACAAAACAAAAAAAGAACACCTTCTGTCTTTCAGAATTTCTTTACCAGAAAGCAATTCTAGACCAATTTCAAGGCAGTCTTTTGTAGCTCTTAGTGTAAGCTAAGAGTAGTGTGCTTCTTACTGTAAAGGTAATTTTTTTTTTTTTTTTTTTTTTCAGTACGCGGGCCTCTCACTGCTGTGGCCTCTCCCGTTGCGGAGCACAGGCTCCGGACGCGCAGGCTCAGCGGCCATGGCTCACGGGCCCAGCCGCTCCGCGGCATGTGGGATCTTCCCGGACCGGGGCACGAACCCGTGTCCCCTGCATCGGCAGGCGGACTCTCAACCACTGCGCCACCAGGGAAGCCCTGTAAAGGTAATTTAATTAATTTGCCTAATAATTCTTATTTAGCTATAAAGGCTTTTCCAGCATGTGCCTTGGAGAACTGTTAGGGCTTAGACTTTCTCTTTTAAAAGTCTCCAGTTTCCCGTTTCGAAGCATTTATCAAATGACGGGGGTGGGGAGTGCCTTCTGCTTAATCCATTCCCCTATTTCTGCTGGTGTTTGATAGTTTATCTGGGTGATCTGTGTATTTTATCAAGTTACATTTCTCATTCCCCTGGGAACTCATGAGAGAAAGGTCTATGAACATTTCTGGAAGATCTTATCAAAAGCTGTATGCTCTCTGGAAGCGCAAACACAGAGCCAGGCATCATAGCAAAGTCTAGGTCAATGTGAAAACAAAGGACACTTCTCACGTGTCTCTGTCGAGAGGGTTTGGCCATCACTCTCATTGGATTATATGATCCTTTTTTAAAAGGGAATTTTCTTTTATTCCCCAAGAGCCTTGCACAGAAGAGGCATGTAAAGTAAATTATAAAACTCTACATTTTTCTGCCTGCTGGTCAGACTATATTCCTTTTGATAGGGAGTGTGTGTGTGTGTGTGTGCGCGTGTGTGTGTGCGTGCATGTGCGTGCATGTGTGTGTGTGTGTTGGGGGGAATGATATCATATGGCAAAAACAATTATTTTGTGATCTTTCTTTTCCAATGGCTTATTTACAAAATCTATGCTTTTGATTTTCCAGGCTTTGGCACTATATTCAAAAATCAGCCCTTGGAATTCCAAAAATAATATTCCCCCCATACCCACACCCTGCCAAGAGAAAACTCTCTTATTTTCTCTCTCAAAAAAGCCTGGTTTATGTAAATAAAAAGTGCTATGGCTTCCAAGCAATTGGGTCTACTCTGAATTTACAAAATCCATGCAGCAATTTACTTGACTAAAGGCTCCCTCCCCTGGAAAGCAGTGTCTATCTAAGCATTCCAGAGAAAGCCAGACTGTACCTTGAGTGGTGGGAGTGCAAGGAAGAGCAGGGGCAGCAGCTTCTTGATGTAGCCAAACACTAGCTCCGGTACATCAGTACCTATCAGCAGAATTAAATTGAATACCGTGGACACAGCTAGTGGTTTCCAGCAGGTGTGGGTAACCGGAAGTCACCCTCACCAGCTGGCATCACATCTCACTGGGAGACTTCAGCCCAGCCACTTGTCCTTCATCCTTCTCAGGCATCAGAGAGAAAGCAGAGGTCGTCAGATACAATCGGCATCAATTTTCTTCCCCATTCCCCATTTCTAAACTAACCTTGGTTAGCATACATTCTTTCCTTTTTCTCTCCTGACTCGAAAGATGAATAGTTCCTATTTCTGTGTAATGGTGATCCTGGCAAATGTCTAATCGTCTGTTAGGACATGGAGTAAACGTCCTCTCTTCTGTGACTCCTAGACTGATTCAGCATGTGGCACATCTGTCACTCCATTTTTGTGCTCCTCTGTTGTGGCAGTGCTCTTCCTACTCTGTATCTCTAGACACTTCTCTCCCTCCTGCTGGATCATGAGCTGCTCAAGCATGGCGACTGTGCCTTATTTCTTTTTATCTTCAGAACATAGCACAGTGCTTGCATATGATACATGATCCTTTTAGGATTATAGAATATGTGATAGACTGAGTCACATGCTTCAAGGAAATTGATATGGGAGTGCTGCATAAAATGGATGGGAGAGGGACTTCCCTGGTGGCGCAGTGGTTGAGAGTCCGCCTGCCAATGTGGGGGACACGGGTTCGTGCCCCGGTCCGGGAAGATCCCACATGCCATGGAGCGGCTGGGCCCGTGAGCCATGGCCGCTGAGCTTGCGCGTCCGGAGCCTGTGCTCCACAACGGGAGAGGCCACAGCAGTGAGAGGCCCGCGTACCGCAAAAAAAAAAAGAAAAAGATGGGAGAATGGAAAAATTGGTGATGACTGTAACTGTATCTAGTACTGGAGCTCTGGAAAGAGATCAGATATTTAGATAAATATTTGGGAAAGGAAATAGCTACTTTAGGATTCCCAAGGGTAATGATTGCAGGAAGAATTAATGGGATGATATAGTCTTGTGAAATTTTTGAAATATAAATTTTGAAACAAAGAAAAAAATCCTACAAACACTTCAGCAAAAGAAACAGAAGTTACCTCTTTTGGGGGAGCACAGGTTAAGATATATTAAGGCAGAAGAGATATTAAGACAGCCATTAGGACTAGTCACAAATATTCTGGTTTTCTTTCCCTTCTGGGAACACGATAGTATTACCCATCTTTTTTTCCGCGGGCCTCTCACTGTTGTGGCCTCTCCCGTTGCGGAGCACAGGCTCCGGACATGCAGGCTCAGCGGCCATGGCTCACGGGCGCAGCTGCTCTGCGGCATGTGGGATCCTCCTGGACCGGGGCACGAACCTGTGTCCCCTGCATCGGCAGGCGGACTCTCAACCACTGCGCCACCAGGGAAGCACAGTATTACCCATCTTTAACCGTCTCTGAATTAGGTAGGACTGTATGACTTGCACTGTCGTGCGGAGTGATGTTGTTGACTTCCAGCTGGAAACTTTAAGTGACAGAGCACAGTTTGCCAAGTCCTTTTTTCTCTCGTGTGCTCATTAAATAACATATTTAGATGAAGCCCTCCATTAGGCTGGATCCCTGAGCAGAGCCACTCTACTGATCCGTGTTGGACATATAGCATGAGTGAAAAATAAACCTTTGTTGTGTTAAGCCACTACGCTTTGAGGGTTCTTTGTTACTGCAACATCACCCAAACTATCCTGACTGATGCACAGGTTAACCTGCTCAAATATCCGTATGCTACCTGGTCATTCACGGTCACAGGTTCCTTCCTTTTCATAGCCTTCCCATCCCCCTAGTGTATTTCCTCATCCACACGGTTAAAGATTATTCTCTAGCTCCACTTCTGCATTCCAGCCCTAGGGAAGAAACAAAGGGCAGTCAATTTACTTGTAGGGAAATAAAGTTGCACATATCACTCTTCCTCACATTCCAGTCATGAAAACCTGCTCGAAGCAACACGTCTAATGGCATGGGAGGCTGGCAAAAGTAGTCACTAGCTGGGTGGTTATGTGCCCGACTAAATCCGGAGGAGCGTAGGATTGGTTCTATTACGAAAAAGAAGAAAATGGATCCTGGGGACAATCTACAGTGTCTGCCATAGGGTACATGGCATGTTTAAGGAACTGAAGTAAGTGTTGTATAGCTATGGCTAGAGAATCTAGTGAGACGTGGAGAGTGGCTCAGGAAGAGGCACCAGAGATAAGTGCGGCCAAGATCAAGCAAGGCCTTCCAAGAGTTATTTCAATGTGGTGGAAAGCCACCGAAGAGTTTTAAGGGGGGAAGCATCACAGTCAGATTTGCATTTGGGAAAATATTCTTCTGGTTGCAGGAGGGAGGATAAATGGAAGAAGGGAAATTAGGCAGCGTTTGCAGGATCCAGGTGAGAGCTGGTTGTCAGACTGGGGCAGGGGCTCTGGTGATCAGGAGATGAAGCTTAATTCCACCGTGATGTGGAACACAGAATCAAGAAATCTGAAAATGTGGGTGAAGGACACAGGGGTTGAGGGAAGAGGAGAGTTAAAGATGTTCCCAGGCATTCTGGCTTTAGGATTGAAGTGGATAGTGCTGTCATTATTTGGAGGGAAACTTCTGGCAGAGGAACAGGATAGTGGGTTTTTCAGGGGCCTGGGGTAGAAGGTGGGGAGCTCACAGGTAGGCTGCACCATTGTGTGGCTGTGTCCTAGTTGGGTAGTTTTTTCATTTAAAAAAATAAGATTTTGTACCTTACTTAGACATTAAATATATCATTTTGTATGTATCAGCATAATTTAAACATTTTCCAAAGGGGTCTACACATAACCCAAGATTGAGAAACACTGTCCCAGGGAACGACTATGATTTTTATCTTAAAAAAAATTCAAAATTAGTGTTAACAAGTCTGCGTCATGCCGTTAAAAAATCTCCAACAAAGTATTCTCAGAGACTAAAATTTAATTAATACAACTTCTTATTAGATAGTTTTTGTACTTGTAAAATATATTCCTAGTTAATCAAATGAGTTGCATTCTCAAAATGTTAAAAGTCAATTTCCAAAAATTACAGCTTTGGCTTTGGAAATATTGAGATTTAGCTCTTATTTCTAATAGTGCTATAAACAGCAGGGCCAGGTTCTGTTGAGATAATTACTGTTGTGTGACAATGAATCATGTTGCCTGCACATGGAAGAAGGCTTATTGTTTTATTCTGTATGATCAGCTCATCCAAAAGTGATCTCAAATTCTTTGGGTCCAGGGGGCCAGGGCCCGCCCCTTATAATCCCAATAAACATTGTTATCAGACCCATGTGAAGAGTATTCCCACAGGCCCTGACACTTGTACTGATAAGGAGCTAGTTCTTTATTAAAATCAATAGTTGGGGTTATATTTTGAATTCAAAGAGCTTAGTTTATACTTGATAGCAGCCCATGGCATCAAAAGCTGAGGAAAGATCAACAACACTTGAACGAACTTACTCTTTCAGCAAGATTTTTTGAAGAGGTGCTACTAGCAGGAGAATAGCCATAGCTATTAGATTAAGAAGCCCAGATTTACAATTTATTTAGAAGGAAATTGACGTAGACATTACCTGGAATGTCCAATGTGTTATTGGTTAAAATATAAGGTCAATAGAGGTTTCCCTTTTATTTTTTAAAAAGAGGAGAGTTTCTGTTATATGTCCCAGCAAATAAGGATATTAGAGAGTAGGTGCTTGTTCTTGAAAAGGTCGGGAGGCTGGAAATACCTCCAGGGTACTTTATTTTTCTGGAGGTTTTCATACAACCTTAGAAGAATTTCTGAATCTAGTCAGAAAGAAATCTTAGATTTTTAAAAATGTTTTTCAGCATTTCATGAATTTTAGACAATAAACATATTCATCAAATGTCATTTCCACTTAAAATCAACCTCCCTCAGCTGAGTCAGCCTGGGGTTCGACCCGAAAAAAAAAAAAAAGAAAATACTTTACATATTTGAATGTGTGAAAGGTGGCAGAGCAAGGACCGTATTGGCTCTGGACCTTGTGAAGGCTGGTGCTTCCTGATGGCTTTCTGTGGGCCCGGTTCTGGGCTGAACACCATACATACTTCTCTCCTTTTTTACGCCATTAAAAAATTTCCAACAAAGTATTCTCAGAGGCTAAAATTTAATTAATACTTCTTATTAGATATGTTTTGTACTTGTAAAATGTACTCTTAGTTAACTGAATGAGTTGTATTCTCAAAATTAGACAATAAACAGACAATCCTCAGATCACTATGAGGTAGGTACTATCATTATCCCCATTTTACAGATGAAGTCTAGAGCCTTAGAGGTTAAAATGACACTGCTGGATCCAGAGCCTGGCCTCTTCACCACTCCTATAAGTGAACAAATACAAAATGTCAATCTGCGTAAGACGGTGGACATACAGATGTGGAAAAATTCAGTTTCTATCTATCCTATTAATACCAGGGTTGAGTCCTTCGAAGGAGATCAGAGGTCATAGGAATGGTTTGGAAGACCTGGCACTCCTTCCCTTCCTCTTGCAGGTTTCCTTTCTATGTCTGACCATGAGCAAATCAGTTGCCACCCAGCTCCTTAAGCTGCATGACTCAGGTCCTCAGCAGTCACTACCATCAGTCTACCGATCAAGTCAACAAACACACACTGAATTCCCGCTCTAGATGAGGGATAAGTAGATAAACAAGGCAGGATGCCTGTCTAGTTGGGAGAGAAGATGTTAGACAAGAGATGCATTCAAATATGTTCTGCTGGTAGCCCAGTACCATCCCCCTCCTGAACATGCTTAGTGCTCACTTGGGGCTTATATCTGCCTGTGACAGATCTTGAAGTATTTACATTTTCACACGTGTATATCTTTGATTCCCTTAGATGCTGTAAGCACCTCCATGTTTAAACAAGGTGATGCTGCACTCTGGGAGATGCTTTCTCTAAAGCGAAGCATCTTCGTGGGCCTGACTGATGAAGCATTGTATTTGCAGATATTTATAGCAAGTCTAGAACTGAAAAGAATTTACTCTGAGTTTTAAAAAAAGTGTCGGCTTTTGACACTTGCGATACTTAAAAGAATTCTATTTGACCAAAAGACAATCACAAGTCTAAAATGTTACATTTAAAACAGAAAACTACATCAATTTACACTAAATTACAAATCCTAACTAATATAATAATTTTGCTGTATGTGTGAGAGTGAATATTTGGGATATTTATGTTTCAAGAATTACTACAGTTATAAGTGGTATTTTATAAACAGGATGAGTTTAAGGAGTTTTCACTATTAGACATAGTTAAAAATTCTAGGTCCTTAGGAATCAGCACTTTCATTTGTATGAAACAGTCCTTAGGCAGTAATCAAATATGGGCACAAAAATTTAAGTGTAAACGTGTTCACCATAATATTATTTATATAATACTAAAAATACTTGGGGTTAAAAATGAAATAACCAACAAGAGGGGAATGGACTACTGTGCAGACACATAAAATGTTTTCATGAAATAGTTAATAATATGAGAAAATGTTAATGTTAAGTTAAAAATAAAAGATAAGGACTACCAGACAACCATGGTAATGATCTCAATTCTGTAACAACCGTGCCCTCAGCCACATGGGGATGCCCTTCAGCAGCTTATTTAGTTTCTGTGACTCTGACCCACTACCCGTGGAATTTAGGATTAGGGTTGAGATTGAAAGATAGTTTTCTTGGCTGGCCACACAAGTAGCTATGTGGACATGAAGCTGGGAGCGGGGCGAGAGACAGAAAGAGAGAGAGAGAGAGAGAAAGGGGGAGAGAGAGAGAGACGGGGGAGAGAGAGAGAGAGAGAACACATAGGTGAGTGGATTCCCTGATGGCTTCAAGTGCTGTATCCAGGCCCTTACTGGTGCCACTTCAATTCTTTCCCTTTCCACTTAAGCTGAAGTCATCGCATTGAAAAATTACTCACATTACAATTAGATAAGCAAAGAAAACAGAGATACTTTTCATCTTGAAAATAGATCTGATCTTCCTTACGAGCTCCCCTGGGGAGTGACAGAACTGTGTTTTAGACACATGCAGTGAATGCAGTGTAATCCAATGACTTTGTTAAAGAGTCTCTGCGTATATCATATGCCATGAATGCCTTAGCATTTTATATTTTAGATTAGCTTCCCCCTTACGGCTCTTCTTTAAAATGGTGTCTGGGAATTTAGAGGGCTTACATGTATTCAGTGTCCTTCTGGAATCCATTGCTGACACGCAACCAGCATAGCTCAAGGCCTCTTTTTGCTTTGTTTAGCTAGCCTGGTAAGCCCTGCCTATTGACTCATTTCTTCAGCTCTTATGGTGGGCCCCCGAAATTTTGCTGTGTCTCCTATTCTAGCGCCAGGGTCTCTTTGCCCTAAAGATGCTGATCTCTTCCATCAGGTATCTAGCTAAAGACTGACTCATTTCAGAACACACTTTGGGGCATTCAGGAGATTCTGGGATCCCGTACATTCCATATAGAAACTGAGGATGGCTCGGGAGAGCCACACTCAGGTCTACTGTTTGCCTGTCTCAGTAGGTGGTGAGGACCACCTGTGAGATGGCCTCTCCTACACTTCCAAATGGAAAGTGGGCAATGGCACTGCTCTTCACTTCCACTCTCCTGTCTCCTCCTTCCAGGACTTTGGCCAGAGAGAAGGCACAACATTGTGTCTCACCATGGACTTGCTTTTTTTCCCTTTCTACTTCTCACAAGCCACCAGAATTGGAAGGGATGGGCTTTCTCCCCTTTGTCCTTAACATCCTCCTACATCATATGCTCTACCTTCCACTGATCATACTTAACCTGTTCCTTTCTCTGGGGCTCTGAGGTGGGGGGAGAGTGGGAGAGAAATCAGCCTCTGATAAAAAAAAGGTATCAGGATTGGAAGGTATATATTGGAATGAATAAAATGGATTCTTATTGCTGGGAAACCAAAAGATTAAGATACCAGGATACACAACTGTATGTAGAAGATTAGCCTAAGTCTGTAAATACACACACACACACACACACACACACACACACACACACACACACACACAGGCATACACACACTCACTCAAAGGCTCTTTAAACTATTATCTCTGCTTTATTTAGATTTGAAGTGGGGCTAAGCTCCTTGTTCACTGAGAGTCTTTGTTATAAAAAGTTCAATTAAAAAGACCATAAGGTCTTCATCATGCTTTGAAATGTGTATGCATTCCTCTGCGACCCGTGTACATCAGTCCTGGCTAGGGTTGCGGCAAGTGTTTTCTTGTAATTACCTGACGCCTGTAGATGAGATAATGATGTCAACTTCTTCCCAGAAGAGAGACAAAAGATTTTAAAAGATGTTCTGAAAGATCTTTCCAGTTATATTGCCCTGCGAACCTACAAAGGCTGAATCTGGGGGAAAGTTGAAGGAAGAAAGAAGCCGTCTTTGACACTTGCTTTTATATTGACAAAGTTTTTCCTGAATGAATCTGATCAATCTTCCTCTAACTCAGAAGAACTTTAAATGCTTTTCTTGGTTTCCCTTCCTGGTCCTGTCACATGAAGCAAGTATACAACCTCTTGTGTGTAAAAGGATGATGAGAACAGTGCATACTTCAGAGGGTTGCTGTGAAAGTTTGACCAGAAATGGAAAAGTTTTCAAATCCCAGAGGGATTCCGGGCACCCTTGGGTCACTGTCGGGGCAGGGTCTGCCAGCACCTCAAAACAGACAAGTCACTTTCTTCATGAGTATCTTAGATAATTCTCCCAGATCAGGAGGTCGAGTACAGTGAGACAAAAAGGGTTTAAATGGATCGATTACTGTCTGGAAAATTGTTGGGAAAAGAGAAATGGTTTGAAGTGGGATGCTGAGGTTGAAATCCTGCTCAGGTTGAATTCCCACTCATTCTATGATTTTGAGCACATCACTTGGCTTCTCTGAGCCTCCGTTTCCTACGTGCAAACGGTAAACCTGCTCTGCTCAGGAAGATCATTGGAAGTGAATAGATAGTCTTCAGAAAGCAAAGCAAAACCAAACCTGAACTGTGAATGAGCATGTGAGACGATAACCAACTGCACTAATAAGCAGGGAAATGCACATTCAGATGACAAGTTATGCCTCAGATTGACAAAGATTTTGAAGCAGGACAATATTGAATATTGGTCAAAATGAGGGGAAATAGGAATTTACAATCACTATTAGAGTTTCGTTGATGTAATTCCCATGGAGATAAATTTGTTTATATTGAGTAAATTTGAGAATGTATTCGTCTACAACCTAATCACTTCATGTGTGCTCTGTGAAATGTCTTTGCATACAAGCACAAGGAAACGTACAAGGATATTTATTTGAGTACTTCTCATAATAACAAAAATTTGACACTCAAAATATATGTCAAAGAGGAATACATAAATTAAATATTCATACAACTGAATACCACATAGTAGTTAAAAGGAAGAGATAAAATTATATATATTATATCTATAAGATAGTGCATTTTGAAATGGATAAATTTTAAAAACCTAACGTTTTTACCCAGGTATATCTATCTATTACTATTTATGTAAATTAGAAATACGCTTTCACACAAAGATATATATATATATATATATATATATATATACATATCTCCAAAATAGACTGCTAATATACATACAGATGAAGTGAAAGCGGTAATAGTTGCCTCTGGGGAATAGAAAGGAGATGAGACTGGAAGTTGGTGTGAAGGAGATTTCAACTATATTGTGATACGAAAGAAAAGATCTGATAAGAAAGAAAAGCAAATATGAGCAAATGCTAACAGTTCTTAATTCTGTACGTGGCTGTCTTTTTAATTTTCTTAAAATAAAGATTATCATTATTCTTGACTAATACTTAGTAGTCATCATTACCATGACTTCAAAGAGATTTATGAAATTAAAGAAAAACAATGCAAGTGAACCCACCATTTACATAATTAGTCTGTAAAAGCAATTGAAATTTAATTCCTAGGGCTTCTGACTGTCAGATGGTCAGGAAGGAGATACAGGAAGTAGGGCGTAGGCAGAGGTGGCCGCCCACAACATCAACAAAGAAGGCAGTTAGGACAAGCCTTCCCCATGCGTCTTTTACAGACTTAAACTGCTCTTTGTTGTTTTTTTGTTTGTTTGTTTTGATGTGGACCATTTTTAAAGTCTTTATTGAATTTGCTACAATATTGCTTCTGTTTTTTTGGCCCCGAGGCATGTGGGATCTTAGCTCCCCGACCAGGGATCGAACCCTCACCCCCTGCATTGGAAGGCGAAGTCTTAACCACTGGACCGCCAGGGAAGCCCTGTAAACTGCTTACTTTGTTTCTTTGTGAAAGAAACCCACCCATCCCCACCTTTCTCTTTCAAGACCACTCTGGATGTCTGCATTAAGCTGATCCCATCTGTATAAAAAGGTTGAAGTTGGGAGGGAGGGCCTAAGGACGGCTGTGGCATCCCACATGTCCCTGGATACAGACTGAGAAGCCCCACTACCCACCTGACTGCCCAAACTAAACACACCTCATATTTATTTCCTTATCAAGTTTCCAGTGACCCCTGTCATCCATTCTGCAAACACAGTATCTGCAGCGTTTGAACAGTGTAGCTCTGAAGTTTGGCATGAAATAAGAGAAATATGGAGCCTCAGCACAAAGAAAAACAGCCCTTTCCACAGGTCAGTTGTCACCTTTATTAGGCCATGTAGTTTTCTAAAGTGAATTTTCAACCAAGGCCGTTTTTACCCCATCAATTATTAAATGAATCAAGGGCATTAAAAAAGGAAGATAAGATGTTTGAGACCTTTCAAGTTCTTGAACTTTGTGTGTTCAGTTAGCAGTGATAGGAATGGAGGGGCCAGAGGAATGTGGGGAAGGGACAAATTAAAATCACTGTGACAACTACAATGGCGTAGACGCCTAGACTTCACAGAAATCACTTCTAGACTTAACAGAAATCAACTACACTGCCGTAGACTTCTAGACTTCACAGATATTAACCATGGCCCCAAGAGCAATATGGGAAAGAAATTATCCTGGACCTAAAATAAAGCAGATAGGAGACAAAAAGTGGTCAGAATGGATATTTTAAATTGTAGTAAGGGTTTTTGTGTTACACCTTTTTTTCTTGAGTTACTCATTGATCCAGTCTTAGGATACATTATGATTTAACTCAGCCTTTTTTCCCTTCTTTGCCTGAGATACATACAAAACATGAATCTCAGATGGAAAAACACTACAGTATTTCACAGTTGGCACACCCATTGGTGTTGGTGGTTTGGACTTTACTGGCTACATCCTGTCACTATATGATGGTCACTACGTGACTATAAGCTGTCACTCTGCTCATTGCTCTTAAGAAAGAACACTGGAAGGTGTGGAACAATATTATAGAATACATTTGAATTTGTTAGAATTTATTTTTAAAAGAAATCATTATCCAAAGCTGGTATTTTATAATTTGTAACAGATTATTGATGTCAAACACCACAACCGATCAGGACAAACGAGTTTCTATCAATAGATTAGTGAAAACTGATGATCTAGATTTCTGGTTACCGACTTCAAGTTCTGAGGTAATTAAGAATTTGAAAAGAGTAAAAGAATAACCTCACAAAGACTTGTTGTAAATGACAACCAAGAAACAAAATATTGCTACTAACGTGACAAAGAATATTTTACCTTTTTAAAAAATTGGGATACAGACATAAAACATTATATTAGTTTCAGGCATACAGCATAATGATTCAATATTTGTATATGTTGTGAAATGATCACCACAATAAGTCTAGTTAACATCCATCATCACACACAGTAAATCAGTATTTGAATACATAACATTTTTACAATGTAAAGAGCTAAGATGGTTTGATGAGCAACACCTTAATCTTCCTATTACGTAATTAAGGAAAAGTTTCTGAGAAAACATAAGGATGAACTAGAATTAGTAAACAAGATGGGAAAACTTCAACCTTACTAATACTACAAAAAATGCAAATTAAAATTAGGCCCAGTAATTAGTTTGCATCAAGTTATATTCATGCAGATGTCTATTATAATACAATTTATTATAATAAAATTAGGATCTTATGATAATTAAAAATTTGTAACAACCAGTTTGGATTTGTTAAGTGATCTTTGGTCTACTTATAACATGGCCTGCTATTTAGCTATTAAAATGATATGTATTAAAGACTAGGTAATTAAATAAAAAGCATGATAAAATCATATTAAGTACAAAAAATAGATCCACTAATGGGTATACAAACTTGCAGGGATTTCCTCGTGGTCCAGTGGTTAGGACTCCGAGATTTCTCTGCTGAGGGTGCGGGTTCAATCCCTGGTCGAGGAACTAAGATCGCACAAGACTTAAGGAAAGGCCAAATTAAAAAAAAAAAAAAAAAGCAACAATTTAGACCAAAAGAAACAAAAACTCCAGCACTTAAAAAAGTGGAAGAAAACACCTGAAAAAATAAAAATGAGCTCTCACTGAAAGATACAAACTCTAGCTTGCCAGTCATCTAGATGAAATAGCAGGTACAGATGAAGATCAAACCAGCTGCTAAGTTAACAGAAAACTTTTCTCCCAAGGCCATGCTGCAGCTGTAAATGTCATAAGGGCTCCCTTCTTCAAGGGACACTTACTCTCTTACTCACTGAAACATCTTGTTTTCTAATATCTAGATGGTCAGAAAGTTTGCTCTTTGAAATCATAAGAATAAGAATGAAGCGCTCCATTCTTGCTGGGAGGATTTCAGTCCTTTGACCCAGAGAAGTTGCCTTGACGTTCAACCCGTGAGCAGAGTTTCAGATGAGGGATTTCTGGCACATCATTTCACATCTATCTTAACTTTGTGGTTTCCAGGGAAAAAGGACTCTGGTCTACTTTGCAGTCCAGACTTCACATTGACTCTTTCATCCACAGCTCTTCTTTGATCTGAGCCTATCAAAGCATTGCTTCTCTTAAATCCTGTAAAAACCCTCCCTTTCTTTCTTGGGTGAGATGTCCCATGGTTCCTCTGGTTTGTGGTCTCCCTTATTGGAAAAAAAAAGTCAATAAACGTGATTTTTCAGACTATAGCTTTCTCTGCTAGCAGCCTTTGGCTGATTGGGCTAGAACACATGAAAATGGTAATGGGGACCATTTTCACGTGAGAGGATTGCTCTCTCTATATTGTATTTTTCAATGCAAAACTATTTCTTTCATAATGTAGAAAAGTTGGGCACTATGATTTTCGACTAAAATTAATCATGTAAGTCTCACATTAAGCAAACACATCACAATACTATCCATAATTATATCTGGTCGGTAAAATTATGGGTAATTTATTTTTCCTTCCCTGAGCTTTTCTATTTTTTTCTAAAATCATTATAATAAAAATGTGTTGCTTTTTAAATTAGAAATGTCAGTAGTTACTATTTAAAAAAACCTTTTGACAAAAATTCTGCTTATTAACAAAATAAAAGCTATGCTTTTTGACAATTACACTGCAGTGTGGGAGATGGAAACCAATTTAGGGCCCCGCCAGAGGAAGAAGGCTGTGGTGCTTCCTCCAATCAGGTGGTGGTGGAAATCTCCGTCACCTCTGACAAGCCACCTTGGCCTCTGTCCTCATTTCCCATTTGGAAAACAGTGATCCATAAACTATTGCTCCGTTTAAGCCTTTAAGAAGCACACTTATTTTAGGGTCTTAGCAAGAGAAGGCTGGAAGACTTTGATTTAGGAATACTGAAGAATAATCTTTTTTCAACTCCCTTAATGTTCAAATGATTTATTAACATCCTCCATTTGATAACTAAGGCCTAAGGAAGGTCATTGTACTGCTTTGAACTCAAACCAGAAATGAATATTTCAGAAGTTTTATTGTCAGTCTCATTCATTATGTGGCTTTATTCAAGTTCATCTTTCTGGCCTTGTGCAGTATTTCTGAGGCTTATTTGAAGTCTTCGGTTAAAATGCAATGCTATAGGGAGGAAGGGGATAGAGGAAAATTTTAAAAAATTGTGCTAAGATATATAGAACATAAACTTTTCCATTTTAGTCACTTTAAGTGTACAATTCAGTGGCATTAGTGCATTCATAATGTTGTGTGACCATCACAACTATATCTCTCCAAAACTCTTTCAGCACCCCAAACAGAAACTCTGTACACATTAATGAATAACTCCCCATTTTCCTTTCCCTCCCTAACCCTTGGTAACCTCTAATTTACTTGCTATCTCCATGAATATGCTTACTCTAGATATTTCATATAAGGACAATATTTGTCCTCTTATGTTTGGCTTAATTCACTTAGCATTATGTTTTCAAGCTTCATCCATGTTGTAGCACATTTCATGCCTTTATTCCTTTTTATTGCTGAATAATATTTCATTGTACCTGTATACACCATTTTGTTTATCCATTTGTCCATTGATAGACACTTGGGTTGTTTCCACCTGTGTTGGTTACTGTGAAAAATGCTGCTGTGAGCATTGGTTTACAAGTATCTGTTGGAATCCCTGTTTTCAATTCTTTTGGCAATACTTCTAGGAATAGAATTGCAGGGTCATATAGTAATTCTATGTTTAATTTTTTGAGGAACTGCCATGCTGTTTCCCCAGTGGCTGCACCATTTTACATCCCATTAGCAATTTACAAGAGTTCTAATTTAAGGATAAAGGTAAATTTGGGACCTAATCCCAACTCTTCTAAGGATTTGGTTTATTTTTTAATGTACTGAATTCTGTGTGGCATATCTCATTCTTTGTTGCACCATTTTTTCTTTTTCTTCTGTTGAATTACAGACGTTGACTGTCTCTGAGGATAGGAGATTAATTCATCACTTGCCTTGGTATTTATGCCTCTTGATATCCTTTGAGTGATTACACTGGTATTTCAACAACTAAAATCTTTTGGCTGGATTTCAAGACGGACCTTCTTCATATCCAATTCCAAATTTGCAAATAGGATTACAGTACTATATAATATATTATACATTATATTATGTCATATGTAATTTAATTATATATTTAATATATATTCCATTATAATAAAATCACCTAGAAATAAAGGTGACCTTTGTATTACATGTAATGAGATATTGTTATGTCATTCTCTTGGGGAAAGAACCTGGGGAAAAAATTTCCCACTTGATATATATAATATATGTTATATATATAATATATAGTATATATATATTTTTTTAAGGAGAGATTTATGCTTTAAGATTAGCTAACTTTGGGACTTCCCTGGTGGCACCGTGGTTAAGAATCCGCCTGCCAATGCAGGGGACACGGGTTTAAGACCTGGTCCGGGAAGATCCCACATGCCGTGGAGCAACTAAGCCGGTGTGCCACAACTACTGAGCCTGCACTCTAGAGCCCGCGAACCTCAACCACTGAGCCTGCTTGCCACAACTTCTGAAGCCCTCGAGCCTAGAGCCCGTGCTTCGCAGCAGGAGAAGCCACTGCAGTGAGAAGCCCTTGCACTGCAACGAAGAGCAACCCCCGCTCACCACAACTAGAGAAAGCCCGCGAGCAGCAACGAAGACCCAACGCAGCCAAAAATAAATTAAAAAAAAAAAAAAAGATTAGCTAACTTTGGTTCCAAATGTGGGTACAGGTGATGCCCACTTTCTTAGAAAGCATACAAATCCTTCCAGATGGTCGCTCTCTATCCTATTCCTAATTGTTCTTGGCAGTTGGCAGTGGAGTGTCTGGAGTGTTGAAATGTCGTACAAGCTAATCAGTAGCAAGATATCTAAGAAGCATGCCGTATCTAAATACTGAATATACCTGCTTTTTGTTTTCCTGGTTATTATCATCTGGTCATCCTGGTTTTGTGAACTTCCAGGAAGGATACTGGTAAAGCTACCTGTTTCTTAGGACTGGGCTCCCTGGAGAATTGTCACGTTTCAAACATGGAATTGCCTGGAAAAAGCAACATCCACATTCTCTTGCACTGTCATTCCAAAGGCAAAATGCCAGAGATCTTCCATTTCCTCCTCCAGATTTACCTTCCTGTTCTCTGCCCTGGGACCTTTATGAACTACATCTACATGTCCCTAAACCCTCCGGCTTCTGGGTTGGTGAAGTCAGTGGGGAGCCAGGAAGGCGATCAGAGGGAGAAAGAGGGAGGACAGAGATTTATTTCTCTGGCTCCTTTCCTGAGCAGTCATCTCCGGCTGGCTGGGACTCTTCACAAAAGGTCACTCTCACATACTTCTCTTATAGACAATTCTCTCCCTTTTTGGCTTCTGCTGTCACTCTCCCTCTGTTCCTAGTTTCCTGCACTATTCCTTGTGGTTCTCCTACTTTTGTAATGAGTTTCTTTGTAAACAATGTCTTCCTGATTTAGTTTCACTTGACTGTCCATCTTTTTTTCTGTTGGAACCCTGATTGATACAGCCAAGAAAAGGGTTTGGGTGTTGCTGTGTCTTTAAATAAAGCTCACCCTGGCTAAACTAGTGATTTTCTATCTTAGGCTGTGACAGTTCTGGGTGACACTATTTCAATAGATATCATGAAATTCTCAAAACCATTTCAACTGTAACTCAGAACCCCAAACTTGACATTTAGCATCTGTAACAGGTGGGAATGAAGGACTGTGATTGTTAGAATCATTGGCTCGGTCATTCTTGGCCATTAAAAGAAGTACATTCCAGGTGGCTGGGCATGAGGCCAAGGAGTGGCAAACACACATGCCCAAGAACAAGTCAGGGGAAGACAAGAGAAAATACTGGATACTGTGAGTTAGAGGGTGGATGCTTTGCTCAAGGGCATTCAAATTCAAATTAATAAAAAATACTGAAAAACTAGCAAAACTAAGCTATATGTATACTTTTGGATACAAGCACAGGTGTACTTTTTTGGATGCAAGCACAGCTGTAATGAAAAGTGACGACATGTTTACTAATGACTGTAAGTCAAGTTAGTGACTGTGTCTGAAGCAGGAGAGGGAGTGTGTTGTCATCAGGAAGGGACACAAGGGTCCTTCTGAGGGTGCTGTATTAGCTTTCTTGGGCTGCCACAACAAAATACCACAGACTGGGTGGCTTAAAAAGCAGAAATTAATTTTCCCACATTCTGGAGGCTGGAAGCCCAAGATCAAGGTTGTTGGCAAGTTTGATTTCTTCTGAGGCATCTCTGTTTGGCTGCAGATGGCTGTCTTCTCACTATGTCCTTACATGGTGTTTCCTCTGTGCCTGCATATTTTTGCTTTCTCTGGGCCTCCCATATTTCTCTTCTTATGAGGACACAAGTCATATTGGGTTAGGGCACCCCTAATGACCTCCTTTAACCTTAATTATCTCTTCAAAGGCCCTATCTCCAAATAATACACTCACATTATGAAGTGTTAGGGGTTTGGGCTTCAACATAAGAATTTGGGGAGGGCACAGTTCAGCTCATAATACATGCTGATGTTCTATGTCTTGACCTGGGAAATGATTTCAGAGGTATTGAATTTATAATTATTTATTAAACTATATATCCATGTATTATGCATGTTTATGATGCTTATGTTATATTTCACAACTGTTCGAAGGTAAACAAGTCAGTATACCATGCTGGTCAAAAGAACAGTTCTGGACCACCCTTTCAGGCTTTTTGTCAAGGCCAATAACACTCATTTCTATGAAGATCATCAAAAATGAGGAATATACTAGGATAAGGCAATTCATCTTCTTAGTGCTGTTTTTCTTCCTCAAGAATGTTACAATATGGAATATTTCAGGATACTTATTCAGAATAAATGATACAAAAATATTTTACTGATTTTATTTTACTTCTTCTGACTATTATAACTGTGTGTGTGTTTTACAAACTCTGGTGTCTGTATAATCTCCACTCCCCCAAACTCGCAGGCATGAGACAGGCTGCCCTCCTGTGAATTATGCTTTGAATCTGTCCTTGGGTTGTGGTGACCTTGTGAAACTTGTGGTTCTAGAAATGAAGCTGCTCTACTAAAAGAGATCAGCATTTCCAAAAGGAGCAGCATGTTACAATTCAGAAGGGAGAGAGGTGTTTTGTTTTTCATGCTCATTGAGGAAAAAAGGTGTTCATCACCAAACAGAAGTTTATCACTGTGCGTTCATTTCCACACTGTGCCCTTGAGAAAACTTAAAATGTAATTGAATTGTGCAATATCTGTTCTTAGTAGGACAATCAAAAATTAGGTTGTACATTTCCACTAAGATCAGGAACAAGACAAGGTTGCCCACTGCCACCACTATTATTCAACATAGTTTTGAAATTTTAGCCACAGCAATCAGAGAAGAAAGAGAAATAAAAGGAATCCAAATTGGAAAAGAAGTAAAGATGCCACTGTTTGCAGATGACATGATACTATACGTAGAGAATCCTAAAGATGCTACCAGAAAACTACTAGAACTAATCAATGAATTTGGTAAAGTAGCAGGATACAAAATTAATGCACAGAAATCTCTGGCGTTCCTATACACTAATGCTGAAAAATCTGAAAGAGAAATTAAGAAAACATGCTTATTTACCATTGCAACAAAAAGAATAAAATACCTAGGAATAAACCTACCCAAGAAGACAAAAGACCTGTATGCAGAAAACTATAAGACACTGATGAAAGAAATTAAAGATGATACAAACAGATGGAGAGATATATTATGTTCTTGGATTGGAAGAATCAACATTGTGAAAATGACTCTACTACCCAAAACAGTCTACAGCTTCAATGCAATCCCTATCAAACTACCTATGGCATTTTTCACAGACTAGAACAAAAAACTGCACAATTTGTATGGAAACACAAAGGACTCCAAATAGCCAAAGCAATCTTGAGAAAGAAAAACAGAGCTGGAGGAATCAGGCTCCCTGGCTTCAGATTATACTACAAAGCTACAATAATCAAGACAGCATGATACTGGAACAAAAAACAGAATTATAGATCAGTGGAACAGGATAGAAAGCCCAGAGATAAAACCATGCACATATGGTCACCTTATTTTTGATAAAGGAGGCAAGAATATACAATGGAGAAAAGACAGTCTCTTCAATAAGTGGTGCTAGGAAAACTGGACAGCTACGTGTAAAAGAATGAAATTAGAACACTCCTTAACACCATACACAAAAATAAACTCAAAATGGATTAAAGACCTAAATGTAAGGCCAGACACTATAAAACTCTTAGAGGAAAACATAGGCAGAACACTGTATGACATAAATCACAGCAAGATCCTTTTTGACCCACCACCTAGAGAAATGGAAATAAAAACAAAAATAAACAAATGGGACCTAATGAAACTTAAAAGCCTTTGCATAGTGAAGGAAACTATAAATAAGTCGAAAAGACAACCCTCAGAATGGGAGAAAATATTTGCAAATGAAGCAACTGACAAAGGATTAATCTCCAAAATTTACAAGGAGCTCATGCAGCTCAATATCAAAAAAACAAACAATCCAATCCAAAAATGGGCAGAAGACCTAAATAGACATTTCTCCAAAGAAGATATACAGATTGCCAACAAACACCTGAAATGATGCTCAACGTCACTAATCATTAGAGAAATGAAAATCAAAACTACAATGAGGTGTCACCTCACACCAGTCAGAATGGCCATCATCAAAAAATCTACAAACAATAAATGCTGGAGAGGGTGTGGAGAAAAGAGAACTCTTTGCACTGCTGGTGGGAATATAAATTGATACAGCCACTATGGAGAACCGTATGGAGGTTCCTTAAAAAACTAAAAATAGAATTACCATATGACCCAGCAATCCCACTACTGGGCATATACCCTGAGAAAACCATAATTCAAAAAGAGTCATGTACCACAATGCTCATTGCAGCACTATTTACAATAGCCAGGACATGGAAGCAACCTAAGTGTCCATCGACAGATGAATGGATGAAGAAAATGTGGCACATATATACAATGGAATATTACTCAGCCATAAAAAGAAATGAAACTGAGTGTTTTTGTAGTGAGGTGGATGGACCTAAGTCTGTCATACAGAGTGAAGTAAGTCAGAAAGAGAAAAACAAATACCATATGCTAACGCATATATATGGAATCTAAAAAAAAAATTGGTTCTGAAGAACCTAGGGTCAGGACGGGAATAAAGACGCAGACATAGAGAATGGACTTGAGGATATGGGGAGGGGGAAGGGTAAGCTGGGACGAAGTGAGAGAGTGGTATGGACATATATACACTACCAGATGTAAAATAGATAGCTAGTGGGAAGCAGCCACATAGCACAGGGAGATCAGCTCGGTGCTTTGTGACCATCTAGAGGGGTGGGATAGGGAGGGTGGGAGGGAGACACAAGAAGGAGGGGATATGGGGATATATGTATACGTATAGCTGATTCACTTTGTTATACAGCAGAAACTAACACACCATTGTAAAGCAATTATACTCCAATAAAGACGTTAAAAAAAAAAAAGAAAGCGGCAAAGATGTTAAAACGTTACTAAAGGGGATGGACAAGATAAATGACCTGGGTCGAGTAAAAAGACTGATGGATGGTGGTGATGAGAGTTCACTTAAGGCAGGGAAGTGAAGTGAATGAAAATGTTATCCTTCTTCCCATCCCCCTCCTCCTCCAAAAAAGGGAGGGAAGGGTGTTCATCAGATCACAGAATCCAGCAAGATTAATGCAAGGGAATGGAAGAAACCCAACAAGGGGACAGCAAGGAGTAAGGGATGGGATGGTGAGACAGGGTGTGATGGCCTTTCCTTGACTGAGGAAAGAGAGGCAGGGCTGGAAGAAACTGGCTGCATAGAATTTAATCCTGACACACACTGGAATAGACTATTGATTTCTTGAAAAATATAGCTATGACTCAGTGAAGACATGTAATTTTCGTTGCTTTACAACTTGAAAAAATTTTTTACATGTACTTTTTTATTTAAAGGCAAGACCCATATCACATACTAATTCCTATAGAAGTTCGTACACGGAGGGACTCAAAATAAGCTTGTTTCTTGTGGATTCAAATATTTTATTAGAAACAAAGAACACAATCAGTTAAGTCTAGGGCAATGCAAGGGAATCTAGGGAAAGAATGAGGCACAGTCAGGCACATTTTAACGGGCGATGGTAGGACAGAAGAGAGCTAGTTGATAAGCATTGCAAAGTGTAGCGGAAAGGAGCTTGGGTCTGGAGTCCGACGCATCTCAGTTGGATTTGTGGCTTTTGTGTGTCTGTGTGTGTGACTGCGGGGGGACCTGTGAGTCTCAGCTTCAAAACCTCAAAAATGATGACCAGGGTGGCAAACTGCTCCCTGGGAAGCCGAATGCAACCTGATATGTGTCAGATTTTGGTCACCACGGAGCTTTTTTAAAAGTTGATTTTGACAAGGTTCTGTCCATTCGTTATAAAAGAAGGGATAGGGGAACCACCACGTTGCTATGAAATTACTGAAACTGACTGATGCAGAAGTGACCAGGTTAAGTTCTCCACCATCTAATAGAAATGGAAGCCAAGAAGAGAGTTAAGTCCAATTACAGAGAATGACAGAGTCACATTTCCTAAGCACTTCAGTTTGTAGCCTATGAAATTAATACCCACTCGGCTAGTTAATATTAATTATTGCATTTGGATTTTCTCAGCTCCTTAGAAAATTGTAGGTATGACCTTGTAGCTTTATTTTCCTCACCGTTCCTGCTAGAAACAGGTTTTCTTTGTTCAAATATCCTCTCCCCCCCACCCTCTGCCATTCGTGCAGTAGCGTTTGGTTTGGTCACTTTGAGCAATTGAAATTTAGGGTCCAAACTAATGTAACTTAGAGAAAGGGAAAGAAGGAAAATGAGATTGATTTAAGCGATCTATTTCTAATTGCTAATAAAAGGGGAAAATCTTTAAGTATCTGAGAAAAACTGCTCTCTGGTAAAGCAATCTAAGGCTGTTAGAATGGCAAAAGTTCCATTCTTTAGTCCCCAGGTTGAAAAACTCACTTTAAACTCTGCCTAAAAGCTCCCAGAAATCTTTCAGGACAGTAAATAATAATGGTACCATTTTTCCCATTTCAAAAAGCAGCAGAATATAGGATAAGTAAGAGTTTCAAAGTCAGACCTATGTGTGTGGAATGGATCCTCCATTTATGAGCTGAATACACTTGGATAAAAGCCCCAGTCCATCATCTGTGAGATGGGAGCTGCTGTCTGCATCTTAGAGGATGATCTTAGAGGTCTTTTCTCACCTCCTACTTGCTAGCAGAACACAGGGCAGCAAGCTCAGGAAACCAGTGGCGGAATCTTGATTAGCTGACTGGTAAAAATGCCAGCATTTCCCAGTGTGTTCTGTGGAACACTAGTTCAGTGAGGGGTTCATTTTTATATAATTTTGGGAAATACCGAGTTCTCATCTGTTACCTTCTTGGAGACTCAAAACATATATTTTTATATTCAAGTCTCAGATGAAGCCCTCACTAAGAAAGTTGTTTAATTTAGTGTTTTCCACTTGTCCTTGACCACAGAACTCTGTTTCCACATTCTACTTATTGCCAACCATAAAATTAACCTTCAAGAAACACACTTTGGGAAATGTTGCACACCTATTTATTTATTGCTTTCAAATAAGTTATGTTGAACTGTAAAGCCCTGAAAGACTCTTTTATAGTATATTTGCATCTAAATTATTTATATCTAAGTTATTCTTTCTTAGGCTAATATCAAAATTACCCTTAGCATCTTCATCTCTTGGTGGAGATGATTTAATAAAATCCTGTGCCATAGGAAATTGGCTGAGTTTTAAACATTTTCTCATGAACTACAGAAAGTAAACAGTCAATAATGACTGTACACAGACACTTACAGGACACTTGTGAGGTGCTTTTGTGACTTTAAACTGTAATAACTTTGTATAAACACAGGCAATTCCTAAACTTTTTCTAGGATAGACAAACATAACTGCAATATTATATTAGCTATCTGTCAGTATGATTTTTCAACCCATTATAAATACACAGTATACATTTTAGCTGCTGAAAAGTTTTGTAAATTGCACCCCTCATTCAGTGAACACTGAACAAGAGCCTTAGAAACAAATACTCTGTCACAAACATACAAATAGTTAACATATACATACACTGTTTTATATTTGATGATGATAATGAAATCCTACAATTATAACTAAAAGGAACAATGCATGACCTGGAATCCTCATTGTCTTAACAGGTGTTATAAGAATGTGTGTCATAGGAATTAGAGACAGTTACTTCTTGGGAAGAACTTGAACCATCATATTAGGCAAAATGTTTCTAGGACCACTAAATGGAGGACAGAGGACAGAGACAAGTCTGAGCCCCTGAAGGAGTCAGTCACCTAGTAGGGACAGGATGCACCTCCACCTCACAGGTACACAGTGTCTCTCAACAGGGCTGACATGTCCATGCCTCACATATTTTAGATTCATTTCCTTTTTCAGCCATTTCAGGTCTTACTGACACACCTCAACCAATGAATGCTGATTTTCAAAAAGTTTTATCCAGGTAAGGAAAAAACATCATGGATGGTGTAGTTGGTTGAATAATGGCCACTCAAAGATATCAGGTCCTAATCCCTGAACTTGTAATTGATATCTTAATAGTACTATTGGAGGATTTCAAAACAGAATGGATAGTCAGAGTGGAAAGAGACAGTTTAATCTGAAGCAATTAAAGTAGCTTAATGTTACCAAGCAAATGACTAATTAAATACATTGCTAAGGCCTCCCCCAGGACCTTGGAAACGGTTCATGAAGTGAGGGATGCTGTATTGCAAGCTTCATTAACTTCCCAGTGAAGCCACCCCTGCTCCCATGCAATCTTTATTTTTCTAATTTGTAGACGTACTTCACTGAAAACTTAAAATTTTCACATGATACATGCTCAATAAATATTTGTTGATTCATATTCTAAAAGGAAAACTAAAAAAATGCAAAACTGCTTTTGAGGAATGCACTTTTGCAGTATTTTTATAGCAGTTTTTGAAGTGAGGTTACATATAGAAATAAATGGGATGGAAACATTCTCCTTTTTGGCTAATTTGGAATTAACAGAATCTCAAAAATATATTGATTTAGCAATATTAAGTGTTGTGCAAATTTTTTCATTCTATCCCCACAGTGAGTTTGAAATCAATTATGACTAAGTCTTTTTTAAAGATTGAACTTTTGAGATCATCAATCTATAAGTGACTCTAATTCACCAATTTGTTGCCATTACATTTTTCAAACAAATATTGAATCAATATGTGATAATCCATATTAAAATATGAAATAAATCAAAAGGTATAAAGAATCCAAAAAAAATTTGTCCAAGAACTCTGAATGGGAAAGCAAACAAAATGTTACCACTAAATAAAACATGGCAAGTAAAAGAGGTCAAATAAGAACTGAAAAGAGATGCCTTTTTTTTTTTCTGGAATGTGGGATTGTCTGTATAGTAGTCGCTGTTTTCATTTTGGTTGCTGGGTCTTTCTAGAGCCTTTGTTTCTTACCCAACAGCATGTATGCACTTATATATACTTAACGTATACCCTTCTGCTTACTTTAGTAAAACAATTTCTTTACTGGAAATATTTATGAAAATCATTGCATATCAAAGAGATTTCTTGGAAGTGGAGAATCTTGGTTTACTTGTTTGACTTTTTTTTTTCTTAAATCAGTTGATTTTTTAAAAATTAATTAATTTATTTATTTTTGGCTGTGTTGGGTCTTCACTGCTGCACGCAGGCTTTCTCTAGTTGCGGCGAGTGGGGGCTACACTTTGTTGCGGTGCACGGGCTTCCCATTGCGGTGGCTTCTCTTGTTGCGGAGCACGGGCTCTAGTCATGTGGGCTTCAGTAGTTGAGGCACGTGGGCTTCAGTAGCTGTGGCATGTGGGCTCAGTAGTTGTGGCGCATGGGCTTAGTTGCTCCGCAGCATGTGAGATCTTCCTAGACGAGGGCTTGAACCTGTGTCCCCTGCATTGGCTGGTGGATTCTTAACCACTGCGCCACCGGGCTTTCAATGTTACTTTAATATGCATGCTTAGCTAAGTTATTTAACTGCTCAGTATCCAGCTTTCCTGTCTGTGAAATTAATAATAGAGACCACAGCTCAGTCAGGATGATGATGATGGTGGTGATGGTGATGATGATAAACTTCAGAGTAAAATCCAAACTCTGTACAGCAGGTGAGACTGCTCTTCCACCTTCCCCGTTTGCCTGGCCTTTTTTTCCTGCCACTTCTCTTATTATTTCAGACATGAAATAGGCTCTGGCCAGATAGGGAAATTCATTAATCCTTAAGTTCACCCTGAAATTTTTTAACTGTAGCACTATTAACTACATGTGTTCATGCTGTTCGAGACTAGAGATTCCCAATCCTTGGTACACAATAAAGTCCTCTGAAGAGCCTAACCCCCACTCCAAATCATTTAAATTAGAATATTTAGGCATCAGTATTTTTTTTTTAAAACTCAGTATTCTTCAAAATACTAACATAATATGGAGGAGAGGGTTGGATTCTGTGAAGGTTTAGATGAAACAAATTTAGTAATGCCTTCATAATTGTTGAAATTTGGTGATAAGTACAAGGGGGTCCATTCTACTATTTGGTTTGCTTTGTAAAGGTTTGAATTTTTTCATAATAAAATGTTTTTTTACAAAAGCTTCCCAGGTGAATTTTATGTGCACTCAGAATCTACTTTCTGGGGATCCCAACCTGTAATAAAAACTATGAAACTAGAATCTTTACTCTCCTTTCTTTTAAACCTCTGCATTAACTAATTAATTAGCTAATGAATGAATTAAACAGATGTTAATAAATGTTTATTCTGAGCTGGGATAGTCCTAGCCTACGTCAGACTCTGGAGACCGCTTAAGAAGCTTACAGTATAGTTAGATGAGACAAACTATAGGTCTTAGGGGTAGATAACATGTTCAGCGAAGAGTAGGGCATAAAGGAAGACAAAGGTGTGTGTGTGTGTCGGGGAGGCAGGTCAGTTGTACATCAGGGAAGCATTAGGGACTGCTTCATGGAAAAGTGACTCTGAATAGATAACCAACCTACGAGGACTTACTGTATAGCACAGGGAACTCTGCTCAATATTCTGTAATAACCTACATGGGAAAAGAATTTGAAAAAGAATAGAAAAAAAGAAAAGAAATTGACTCTGAAGATGTGTTTGGTGAAATCCTACCCACTCTTTAAGATCCAGCTCAAATTCTACTTCCTAAATCCTCGATTTCTGTTACCAAACATAAATAATCTGTTTCCACTCTGTTCTGTAATCTTTTGTTTCTACATGTTATTTCAATTACGTCTCATGTTATAAGACTATAAGCTCTTTGAGATGAAGAATTGTTTTATGTATATTTGCATCCTTTAAACCCTTCTAGAAAAGTGACGAATATTATTAGGACTCAGTAAAAATATGCTGAATTAAATAAAATAGATTATCCTTCTAATTTATTGCTATATTAAATAATTTTGTCATATCATTTGACATTTGAGTTCACACATGTGCCTTAATGGGCAATCGATATTAATTTGGGAAAGAGTACTGGTCTAAAAGAAAACTGTGTCAAATTGGAAAGAGAAATTTTTTGTCAAAAATGGACACTGCTCCTTTCAAAGAGCTATAAATAAACGCCCTAATTTTTCTGCTCACTGAGAGAGGCACACTCTCTAGCTAAGTACAGTCCTGAATGTTTTGTTCTCTTGAAAGCACCTAGGATTCAAAGGCTTTTCTTCTCTGGCTTGCTCAGCCAGAGAAGAGTTGCTTTATCAGCTGCATAAAATTTGGAATAACCCAATTCTGTCACTTTGGTGGGAACAAATAATTAAAAGAAAGTTGGTTGGCAGAGAGAAAAAGCACAAAAAAGGAAAAAGCAAAGCACAGGAAAAATATCATTGAGGCACTTTCTTTGCACTTCATTAGTTTTGAATGTGGTAGTACTTTGTGCTTTGAACTTGATCAATTCAAGGCCATTCCTAATGCTTGGTTTAAAGCACCTGAGAGGGAGTGGTGAAGGAGGAATGTTTTCCACACACTAGGAAGGCCCTTCACTGGCAGAGACAGGGAGTGGATGGGGAGGAAGCTTCGGACCCACGGAGGAGAGCGCAGCAACAGGGGTGCAGAGGGCAAAGCAGAGAGATTCCTGCACAGAGGATCGGTGCCGACCAGCACTCAGCAGCCCGAGAGGCTTGTCTGCTCACCCGCCAGGGCGGGCGGGGCTGGGAGCTGAGGCTCGGGCTTTGGTCGGAGCGCAGGGAGAGGACTGGGGTTGGCTGCGTGAACACAGCCTGCAGGGGGTTAGTGCGCCACGGCTGGCCGGAAGGGAGTCCGGGAAAAGACTGGAACTGCCGAAGAGGCAAGAGACTTTTTCTTCCCTCTTTGTTTCCTGGTGCGCGAGGAGAGGGGATTAAGAGCGCTGCTTAAAGGAGCTCCAGAGACGGGCGCGAGCCGGGGCTATCAGCGAGGACAACAGAGGCGGGCATGAGATGCTAAGGCTGCTGTTGCAACCACCAAGAAGCCTGTGTGCAAGCACAGGTCACTATCCACACACCCCTTCCGGGGGCCTCTGCAGCCCGCCACTGCCAGGATCCCGTGATCCAGGGACACCTTCCCCAGGAGAACAGACGGCGTGCCTCAGGCTGTGGCAACGTCACACTGGCCTCTGCTGCTGCAGGGTCACCCTGGCCTGAGTGAGCCAGAGGCCCCTAATCAGCTGCTATTTTAACCTTGTCCTGCCTGGGAGAACAACAGATGCCCTCAGGTGACCTACAAGCAGAGACGGAGCCAAATCCAGAGCTGAACACCCGGAGCTGTGCAAACAAAGAAGAGAAAGGGAAAGCTCTCCCAGCAGCCTCAGGAGCAGCGAATTAAATCTCTACAATCAACTTCATGTACCCTGCATCTGTGGAAAACCTGAATAGACAACGAATCATCCCAAAATAGAGGCGGTGGACTTTGGGAGCAACTGTAGATTTGGGGTTTGCTTTCTGCATCTAATTTGTTTCTGGTTTTATGTTTATCTTAGTTTAGTATTTACAGTTTGTTATCATTGGTAGATTTGTTTATTGATTTGGTTGCTCTCTTCCTTTTTTTATATATATATATTTTTCTTTTTCACTTTTTGTGAGTGTGCATGTGTATGCTTCTTCGTGTGATTTTGTCTGTATAGCTTTGCTTTTACCATTTGTCCTACGGTTCTGTCTGGCTGTTTTTTTTTCTTTTTCCTTTTTTCTTTTAGTATAGTTTTTAGTGCTTGTTATCATTGGTGGATTTGTTTTTTGGTTTGGTTGCTCTCTTATTTCTTTCTCTTTTTTTATTATGTTTTTTAATTAAAAAATTTAATAATATTAAAAAAATTATCTTAATAACTTTATTTTATTATTTATTTTTCTTTCTCTATTTTTCTCCCTTTTCTTCTGAACTGAGTGCCTGACAGGGTCTTGGTGCTCCGGCCGGGTGTCAGGCCTGAGCCTCTGAGGTGGCAGAGGTGAATTCAGGACATTGGTCCACCAGACACATCCAAGCCCCATGTAATATCAAATGGCGAAAGATCTCCCAGAGATCTCCATCTCAACGCTAAGATCCAGCTCCACTCAATGACCAGCAAGCTACAGTTCTGGATACCCTAGGCCAAACAACTAGCAAGACAGGAACACAGCCCTACCCATTAGCAGAGAGGCTGCCAAAAATCATAATAAGTTCACAGACACCCCAAAACACACGACCAGACGTGGTCCTGCCCACCAGAAAGACAAGATCCAGCTTCATGCACCAGAACACAGGCACCAGTCCCCTCCACCAGGAAGCCTACACAACCCACTGAACCAACTTTACGCAGTGGGGGCAGACACCAAAAACAATGGTAACTATGAACCTGCAGCCTGCGAAAAGGAGACCCCAAACACAGTAAGTTAAGCAAAATGAGAAGACAGAGAAATACACAGCAGATGAAGAAGCAAGGTTAAAACCTACCAGACCAAACAAATGAAGAGGAAATAGGCAGCCTACCTGAAAAACAATTCAGACTAATGATAGTGAAGATGATCCAAAATCTTAGAAATAGAATGGAGAAAATACAAGAAACGGTTAACAAGGATCTAGAAGAACTAAAGAGCAAACAAGCAATGAAGAACAATACAATAAATGAAATTAAAAATTCTCTAGAAGGAATCAATAGCAGAATAACTGAGGCAGAAGAACAGATAAGTGACCTGGAAGATAAAATAGTGGAAATAACTACCGCAGAGCAGAATAAAGAATAAAGAATGACAAGAGTGAGGACAGTCGCAGAGACCTCTGAGACAACATTAAATGCACCACATTTGAATTATAGGGGTCCCAGAAGAAGAAGAGAAAAAAAAGGGACGGAGAAAATATTTGAAGAGATTATAGTTGAAAACTTCCCTAATACGGGAAAGGAAATAGTCAATCAAATCCAGGAAGCACAGAGAGTCCCATACAGGATAAATCCAAGGAGAAACATGCCAAGACACATATTACTCAAACTATCAAAAATTAAATACAAAGAAAAAATATTAAGATTAATTAAATATTAAATAATATTAAATATTCCCAGCAAGGGAAAAACAACAAATAACATACAAGGGAATCCCCATGAGGTTAACAGCTGATCGTTCAGCAGAAACTCTGCAAGCCAGAAGGGACTGGCAGGACCTATTTAAAGTGATGAAAGGGAAAAATCTACAACCAAGATTACTCTACCCAGCAAGGATCTCATTCAGATTTGACACAGAAATTAAAACCTTTACAGACAAGTAAAAGCTAAGAGAATTCAGCACCACCAAACCAGCTTTAAAACAAATGCTAAAGGAACTTCTCTAATCAGGAAACACAAGAGAAGGAAAGACCTACAGTAACAAACCCAAAACGATTAAGAAAATGGGAATAGGAACATACATATCAATAACTACCTTAAATGTAAATGGATTAAATGCTCCAACCAAAAGACATAGACCAGCTGAATGGACACAAAAACAAGACCCACATATATGCTGTCTACAAGAGACCCACTTCAGACCTAGGACACATACAGACTGAAAATGAGGGGATGGAAAAAGATATTCCATGCAAATGGAAATCAAAAGAAAGCTGGCAGGGCTTCCCTGGTGGCACAGTGTTTGAGAGTCTGCCTGCCGATGCAGGGGACACGAGTTCGTGCCCTGGTCCGGCATGATCCCACATGCCACAGAGCGGCTAGGCCCATGAGCCATGGCCACTGAGCCTGCATGTCCGGAGCCTGTGCTCTGCAACGGGAGAGGCCACAACAGTGAGAGGCCCGCGTACTGCAAAAAAAAAAAAAAAAATGTTGGCATAACAATTCTCATAACAGACAAAATAGACTGTAAAATAAAGACTATTACAAGAGACAAAGAAGGACAGTACATAATGATCAAGGGGTCAATCCAAGAAGAAGATATAACAATTGTAAATATTTATGCACCCAACATAGGAGCACCTCAATACATAAGGCAAATACTAACAGCCATAAAAGGGGAAATCAACAGTAACACAGTCATAGTAGGGGACTTTAACACCCCACTTTCACCAATGGACAGATCATCCAAAATGAAAATAAATAAGGAAACACAAGCTTTTAATGATACATTAAACAAGATGGACTTAATTGATATTTACAGGACATTCCATCCAAAAGCAACAGAATACAGTTTCTTCTCAAGTGCTCATGGAACATTCTCCAGGATAGATCATATCTTGGGTCACAAATCAAGCATTAGTAAATTTAAGAAAATTGAAATCTATCAAGAACCTTTTCTGACCACAACGCTATGAGACTAGATATCAGTTACAGGAAAAAATCTGTAAAAAATACAAACACATGGAGGCTAAACAATGCACTACTTAATAACCAAGAGATCACTGAAGAAATCAAAGAGTAAATCAAAAAATACCTAGAAACAAATGACAATGAAAACACGACGACCCAAAACCTATGGGATGCAGCAAAAGCAGTTCTAAGAGGGAAGTTTATAGCAATACAATCCTGCCTCAAGAAACAAGAAACATCTCAAATAAACAACCTAACCTTACACCTAAAGCAGTTAGAGAAAGAATAAAAACCCCCCAAAGTTAGCAGAAGGAAAGAAATCATAAAGATCAGATCAGAAATAAATGAAAAAGAAATGAAGGAAACGATAGCAAAGATCAATAAAACTAAAAGCTGGCTCTTTGAGAAGATAAACAAAATTGATAAACCATTAGCCAGACTCATCAAGAAAAAAAGGGAGAAGACTCAAATCAACAGAATTAGAATGAAAAAGGAGATGTAACAACTGACACTGCAGAAATACAAAGGATCATGAGAGATTACTACAAGCAACTATATGCCAATAAAATGGACAATCTGGAAGAAATGGAAAAATTCTTAGAAAAGCACAACCTTCTGAGACTGAACCAGGGGGAAATAGAAAATATAAACCGACCAATCATAAGCACTGAAATTGAAACTGTGATTAAAAATCTTCCAACAAACAAAAGCCCAGGACCAGATGGCTTCACATGCGAATTTTATCAAACATTTAGAGAAGAGCTAACACCTATCCTTCTCAAACTCTTCCAAAATATAGCAGAGGGAGGAACACTCCCAAACTCATTCTATGAGGCCACCATCACCCTGATACCAAAACCAGACAAGTTGTCACACAAAAAAGAAAACTAAAGGCCAATATCACTGTTGAACATAGATGCAAAAATCCTTACCAAAATACTGGCAAAGAGAATCCAACAGCACATTGAAAGGATCACACACCATGATTAAGTGGGGTTTATCCCAGGAATGCAAAGATTCTTCAATATATGCAAATCAATCAATGTGATACACCATATTAGCAAATTGAAGGATAAAATCCATATGATCATCTCAATAGATGCTGAAAAAGCTTTTAACAAAATTCAACACCCATTTAAAATAGCACTCTCCAGAAAGTAGGCATAGAGAGAACTTACCTCAGCATAATAAAGGCCATATATGAGAAACCCACAGCCAGCATCATTTTCAGTGGTAAAAAACTGAAACCATTTCCACTAAGATCAGGAACAAGACAAGGTTGCTCATTCTCACCACTATTATTCAACATAGTTTCTGAAGTTTTAGCCACAGCAATCAGAGAAGAAAAAGAAATAAAAGGAATCCAATTGGAAAAGAAGTAAAGCTGTCACTGTTTGCAGATGTATGACAGTATACATAGAGAATCCCAAAGATGGTACCAGAAAACTCCTAGAGCTAATCAATGAATTTGATAAAGTAGCAAGCTACAAAATTAATGCACAGAAATCTCTTGCATTCCTATAAGCTACTGATGAAAAATCTGAAAGAGAAATTAAGGAAACACTCCTATTTACTATTTCAACAAAAAGAATAAAATACCCAGGAATAAACCTACTTAAGGAGACAAATGACCTGTATGCAGAAAATTATAAGACACTGATGAAAGAAATTAAAGGTGATACAAAGAGATGGAGAGCTATACCATGTTCTTGGAATGGAAGAATCAACATTGTGAAAATGACTATACTACACAAAGCAATCTACAGGTTCATTGCAATCCCTATCAAACTACCTCTGGCATTTTTCACATAACTGGAACAAAAAATTGCACAATTTGTATGGAAACACAAAAGACTCTGAATAGCCAAAGCAATCTTGAGAAAGAAAAACGGAGCTGGAGAAATGAGGCTCCAGGTCTTCAGACTATACTACAAAGCTACAGTAATCAAGACAGTATAGTACTGGCACAAAAAACAGATATATAGATCAAAGCCCAGAGATAAACCCATGCACATATGGTCAGCTTATTTTTGATAAAGGAGGCAAGAATATACAATGGAGAATAAACAGTCTCTTCAGTAAGTGGTGCTGGGAAAACTGGAAAAAAAGAATGAAATTAGAACACTCCCTAACACCATGCACAAAAATAAACTCAAAATGGATTAAAGACCTAAATGTAAGGCCAGACACTATCAGACTCTTAGAGGAAAACATAGGTAGAACACTGTATGACATAAATCACAGCAAGATCCTTTGGACCCACCTCCTAGAGAAATGGAAATAAAAAACAACAATAAAAAAAAAAACAAGTGGGACCTATTGAAACCTAAAAGCTTTTGCACAGCAAAGGAAACCATAAACAAGATGAAAAGACAACCCTCAGACTGGGAGAAAATATTTGCAATCAAAGCAACTGACAAAGGATTAATCTCCAAAATATATAAGCAGCTCATGCAGCTCAATATCAAAGAAACAAACAACCCAATCCAAAAATGGGCAGAAGATCTACATAGACATTTCCCCAAAGAAGATATACAGATTGCCAACAAACACCTGAAAGGATGCTCAACGTCACTAATCATTAGAGAAAAGTAAATCAAAGTACAATGAGATATCACCTCACTCCAGTCAGGATAGCCATCAAAATATCTACATACAATAAATGCTGGAGAGGGTGTGGAGAAAAGGGAGCCCTCTTGCACTGTTGGTGGGAATGTAAATTGATACAGCCACTGTGGAGAACAGTATGGAGGTTCCTTAAAAAACTAAAAATAGAACTGCCATATGACCCAGCAATCCCACTACTGGGCATATACCTATAGAAAACCATAATTCAAAAAGAGTCATGTACCACAATGTTCATTGCAGCTCTATTTACAATAGCCAGGACATGGAAGCAACCTAAGTGTCCATCGACAGCTGAATGGAAAGAAGATGTGACACATATATACAATGGACTAATACTCAGCCATAGAAAGAAATGAAATTGTGTTATTTGCAGTGAGGTGGATGGACCCAGAGACCGTCGTACAGAGTGAAGTAATTCAGAAAGAGAAAAACAAATACTGTATTCTAACACATATATATGGAATGAAAAAAAAAAAAAGGTTCTGAAATCCTAGGGGCAGGACAGGAATAAAGTCGCAGATGTAGAGAATGGACTTGAGGACACAGGGAGGGGGAAGGGTAAGCTGGGACGAAGTGAGAGATTGACATGGACATATATACAATAACAAATGTAAAATAGATAGCTAGTGGAAAGTAGCCACATGCACAGGGAGATCACCTCGGTGCTTTGTGACTACCTAGATGTGGGATAGGGAGGGTGGGAGGGTAATGCAAGAGGGAGGAGAAATGGGAATATATGTATATTTATAGCTGATTCACTTTGTTATACAGCAGAAACTAGCACACCATTGTAAAGCAACTATACTCCAATAAAGATGTTAATAAAAAAAGAAATTACATGATATGATGGAGAATTTCAGTAGAGGATCTGAGGACTATATTTAGAAAGTCAAAGGGAAATTGTGAAACTATAATTTAATAACTGAAATTAAGAGCTCATTATATAGATTCAATAATATATCAGACAAGCTGACAGGAATAATGCCTTCCTCTGTGGGAGAGGGAGGGGTAGTGATGTGCTGTACAGGGTGTCCAGTGATATTCTCTTCCTTTTATCTGGTTACATGAATGTGTTCATTTTATAATAATGTATCAAGGTCTACATAGATAACTTGTATTCTATTACATATGTGTGTTAACTGATGAGATTTGTTCATTAAAACACATAAATTATCCTCAAAGAGATACTCTGAAATTCTTGGAGGCATGGAGTGTTTTAGGAAACTGAACTCCTGTAGGTGGGCCAAAACACCAAGAGAAAATAGGTAATAACATTTTTTTTTGTTTTTGTTTTTTTGCGGTATGCGGGCCTCTCACTGTTGTGGCCTCTTGCGTTGCGGAGCACAGGCTCCGAACGCTCAGGCCCAGAGGCCATGGCTCACCGGCCCAGCTGCTCCGCGGCATGCAGGATCCTCCTGGACCAGGGCACGAACCCGCATCCCCTGCATCCGCAGGTGGACTCTCAACCACTGTGCCACCAGGGAAGCCCGGTAATAACATTTTTAAGAGAAAAATGTTAGACTCTTCAATGACTTCCTCTGAACTGACTTGCTGGATGAACTGACATGCACCACTCCCTCTGTTTAGCCTTCTGATGGACGCCCACAGAATTTAAACACTCAGCTGGTAGAATCACTTCTTCCATTTGTTAGGGTGTGTGATTACAAGTCAGATGTGTTTGCTACTAAACCTGAAACTAAGCCTATTGTATCAATACTTCTTTCTTTAATAATACAAGATTTAGTTAAATATTATATAAATTAATGACAGCTGAGTGCAAAAAAAAGGAATTGTTTCTATGGAAAGTTGAATGCTTCCTCAGTAGAGGTGACTCAGTAGAAAAGAAAAATAACAGACTGCACAATGAATAAGGAAGGTCATAGAGGAATAATCTTTTTGTGTGACACCCCATTACCATCTTATCCATTGAGAGGAATGTGCAGACCCAGGTGAGCATACAGATATGTGCATAATAAGGATAACGTAATCATTACTACTTCATAGGGTTTTTCTGCGAACCAAATGAATTGATTTATCTAAGTGATTTAGAAAACATAGACTAAATGTTAGCTATTATTATTAGGCCTTAATACAGAAAAGCCAGAATTTGGATTCAAGTCCTTAAACAGAAATAGCTGTATTTCATGAGGTTTCTTTTTTTAAGTGCTATTGTGTTACAAAATAATTTGCTGACTTAGGTGAAAACATGCCCCCCCCCAATGGCCATATTCTGGCAATACTGAAATCAAGTGGACCCCAGCTAATAATTGGAAATGTATGCAAATCATATAGATGAATAATATTTAAGCTTGCTTTTTTCTGTTGTACAGGGGCAATCAGAGAAAATGAAAAAAAGATGGTGACAGTTGACCACTGATATAACCATAAACGGAACAAGTAAAATCCATGGGTTTAATCAAAATTAGCTTTATTATTTATCTCCCGCTATCCCGTTAAATTCTATGGCTTTGCATCTTTTTTTTTTAACTTTTTATTTTATACTGGAGTATAGTTGATTAACAATGTTGTGATAGTTTCAGGTGTACAGCAAAGTGATTCGGTTATACATATACATGTATCTATTTTTTTTCAAATTCTTTTCCCATTTAGGTTGTTACACAATATTGAGCAGATTTCCCTGTGCTATACAGTAGGTCCTTGTTTGTTATCCGTTTTAAATATAGCAGTGTGTACATGTCAATCTCAAACTCCCTAACTATCCCATCCCCCCACCCTTCCTCCCTGGTAACCATAAGTTCCTTCTCTAAGTGTGTGAGTCTGTTTCTGTTTTGTAAGTAAGTTCGTTTGTATAATTTATTTTTAGATTCTGCTTATATGATATCACACGATATTTCTCTTTCTCTGTCTGACTTACTCACTCAGTATGACAATCTTTAGGTCCATCCATGTTGTTGCAAATGGCAAAATTTCATTCTTTTTTATGGCTGAGTAATATTCCATTGTATATATGTGCCACATCTTCTTTCTCCATTCCTCTTTTTTTTTTTTTTTCTTTAAAGGATTATTTCCAGTATTTTTTTAAAACATCTTTATTGGAGTATAATTGCTCCACTCCTCTGTTGATGGACATTTAGTTTGCTTCCATGTCTTGACTATTGTAAACAGTGCTGCAATAAACATTGGGGTGCATGTATCCTTTCGGACCATGTTTTTCTCTGGATATATACCCAGGAGTGGGATTGCAGGATCATATGTTAGCTCTATTTTTAGTTTTTTAAGGAACCTCCATACTGTTCTCCATAGTGGCTGTACCAATTTACATTCCCACCAACAGTGCAAGAGGGTTCCCTTTTCTCCACACCCTCTCCAGCATTTATTGTTTGTGGATTTTTTGGTGATGGCCATTCTGACCGGTGTGAAGTGATATCTCATTGTAGTTTTGATTTGCATTTCTCTAATAATTAGCGATGTTGAACATCCCTATGGCTTTGCATCTTCCTCTGTCTGACAGAAATTTAGGGTAAGCCCTACTTACCTTAAAGAAAATCACAGACTTCTTTGATCACATTTAGGTAATAAAAACAACCTCAATTCAGGAATAGGAACACGTGATGCTTGAACTCCATTCAAGGTTCAGCTTCTCTCCTTCCCCGGGTCAGGCCTGCTCCAGGCTGGCTGTGGACAGTGTGAGAGGGTCTCTTCCACTCTTCCCCAGCTGACCCTCTACCTCACCCCTTCTTGCTACCTCCATGACTGACCCCGCCAGGATCAGAGCTATGTGGAGGAGAGGGAGAAAAGGAAAGGAAAAGCCTGACTTAACCACATGGGCTTTCCCTGGGCTCGGGAGCTCTTAGAAGCTGTTTCTCTCCTAAGACCATGTACCCCATCACTGGGGGAGTCTTGGCTGCATCCCTGTGTGGGAGATTGTATCTCCTCTGGCTGCTCACCTGGGGTTTCTTCTTCAGCCTCTGGGCATACAGTGGTCCATTCTTCTGTTAGGGTCACTTTGGACAGGCTCTCTGGCCCACGTGCAAGGACACACATGAGTGTGTGTGTAACCATTTCCCTGACCATCTCTGTTAACACAGGTAATCTCCAGTGCGTGGGCCTCTCTTTGCTCCAATATCTGAGCAGATGGCCAACCCACCTCTGCCTTTTACATTCATCTGATACTGGTTGGACACCAGTCCTTGTGGCACTCAGTGTTCAGGGGACACTCATCAAACTCTCCAGGTTCCAGAGGCTTGAGGTAGGGAGAAGCATCCTTCTTTAGGGATAGGCTATACAGCCCATTAACCACCAGACCCCCAGATTTTCTTTCCATCTTCCTGGCCTCTCCAACCTCCAACCTCAGTTTGCATTCAAAACACTACACCTTTTAAAATTCCTTCCTCAAATCTTGTACAGTAGTTTCATACCTTACTTTGTAACATGGCATCTGTTGTCTTGGCGCTTCAAGCCAAATGAGACAAACATAATTCTCTCCCCTCTAGTAATTTTTTGCACAGTGGGAATGGCCACAAAAACTTATCTAATTCACGGATTTGTGTCTGAATGTGTAAGTGCTTACTGAATATTTACTGAATGCTGGATAAATGTGCTAATACAAGTTTCCTTTTTGTAGACATAATTTGCTTAACTGGTTATGATGGAAAATGGTTTCCTCTGAGATCTTTCATCTTGGGTGAAGCTGTCCTGTCAGGAGGGGTTTGAGCTACCTTACCTGGGATCAGTAATCAGGACTACCCTTTGTAGCCTTTTCCATGCCTATGTTTCTAGAAGCAATGGTGCCAAACTTGTGAAAAACATCATAGCTTCCTGTTCCAGAAACAACTTGCTTTATCTCTTATTCTCTCCTGAATTCCATAATCCATTCATTTGGGGGCATTTTAGATTCTGAGAAAATGGATTCAAAGCCTGACTCATCATTTTTTAAATTTTTTTATTTTTGCGGTACGCGGGCCTCTCACTGCTGTGCCTCTCCCGTTGCGGAGCACAGGCTCCGGACGCTCAGGCTCAGCTGCGGTGGCTCACGGGCCCAGCCGCTCCGCGGCATGTGGGATCTTCCCGGACCGGGGCACGAACCCGTGTCCCCTGCATCAGCAGGCGGACTCTCAACCACTGCGCCACCAGGGAAGCCCCTGACTCATCATTTTTGTTCTGGCTTCCAGCTGCTAAATAACCCTCCAATGAGTAGGTAGAAAGGAAGTTTCACTTAACAGTCAGGCTTCTTCAAATCCCTGCTGGAAAGAAATCAGGCCCTTGGAAGGCATGAGATCCAGGGACACCACGTCTGGGCCGGGTGAAGCAGACACAGAGTCTTGGAACCAGGAGTGGTAACTAACCTCTGTCTCCACAGCTGGGAGGAGGTAAGCTGCTGGGCAGCAAGGAGCAGTTATCTGCAAACGAGTCTCCTGCTGGAGGGACAGAGCTGATTCCTGGCCCGCCACACTGAGAATGGAGCCAAAGCCCTTACTGTGCTTAAGAGTTCATAGCATTGTCACGTTGACCCCCTCCGTGGCTCGGGCCATTCCAGCCTGGCCTTCTTGGTGTTACTTATCCAAGGCAGCTCATATCTGCCTCAACCTCATCACCTGCTTTTCTCTCTATCTGGAAATGCCTTTCCCCAGATCTGTGCATGACTCACTCTCACTTCTTTCAGTTCTCTGCTCTAAAACCATTTCTTCAAAAAGGACTTCACTGACCATCTCACTTAAAATAGCTCCCAGCCCTCCACCTGAGTCACTGTACTCCCTCATCCTGCTGCATTGCAATGCACCTGTCCCAGTCTGATGTATTCATTTTTAACTATTTGCTTATTTTCTGGGTCCTTTCCTTGAGAGTAATCTTCATGAAGGCAGAGGCTTCATCCATGGCTGTTCACAACACCTCAAACACTTAGTAGGTGTCCCATAAATATTTCTCGAATTAATAAGTGTTATCCTATTTGTTTTCACTTTTGTTTGCATAAAGTATCTCACATGCACAGAAGTCTGAGAGTGTGACTTACAAGCTAAATTGTGAGAAAGTCTTATAATCCAAACGTGGACCTCTAGAATGGACACTGCAAAAATGGAGCCTCTGGCTTTCTCCAAAACTGCATTAGGAAATGACTGTGTATTAGTTTCCTGTGGCTGCCACAGCAAATTACCACAAAGTAGGTGGCTCTGTGGTAGTTTGTGTGTAAACAACAGAAATTTCTGTGTAAACAACAGAAATTTATTCCCTCACAGTTTTGGAGGCAAGAAGTTCAAAATCAAGTTGTCAGCAGGGCCATACTCCTTCTGGGGCTCAAGGGGACTGGGGGAGAAGTCCCTGTTTCACTTCTTCCAGTGTCTGGTGGCTGTTGGCATTCTTTGACTCCAATCTTTGCCTCCATCTTCATGTCATTTTCTCCTCTGTGTGTGTCTCTCTCCTCTAAGGACACGTGTCTGCATTTAGGAGACACCTGGGGAAACCAGGCTGATTACCTCATCTCAAAATCCTAAATTTAATTACATCTGCAAAGACTCTTTTTCCAGTAAGGTAACATTCATAGGTTCCAGGGGGTTAAGACATGGACATATCTTTTTAGGGGTCCACAACAGATAATAAAGCTAAAATTTGAGTTCGGTGTTTCAGATTCATAGTTAAACTTACTAAGTCTATGGCTTCCATTTGGACAGCAGTATTTCAAAAACCTACTTTCAAAAGGAAATATAAAGTGTCAATCTAAAGCACACAGCACAAGTATAATTTGAAATTTAATCAACTGAGGATGACTTAAACTGACTTTTCACTATACCTACTGAATAATCACCCCAAATCAGCCCCATGCAAAAGTGTGAAGCAGGCAGATTTTGCCTTTGCCCCTACTCTTTATTTCCTTGTGTTAGCTTATTTCTTTTTAGCAGCACCCCTTCCATATTCTACACTGTATTAATCAACTGGCAGGTTTTCAGAAAAGTATTTCACGTTTTAACCTTGCCATCCATATTTATTCAGAAATTTTCTGCTTTCATTTTCTTCCCTTAGTGTTTGTTGAAGTAGTGTGGCCAGTCCTTGATAATTTTTGTTTGCAGTTTAGATTTTTGTTTTGTTCTCATTGACACCCGTGTTATGGGTTGAATTGTGGTCCCCCTACCACTGCACCAAAGATATATCCAAGTCCTAACCCCCAGTATCAGACTATCATCTTATTTGGAAACAGGGCTTTACAGAGGTAATCAAGTTAAAATGAGATTATCAGGGAACCCTAATTCAATCTGACTAGTGTCTGTATAAAAGGGGGAAATTTAGACACAGAGACAGACAGGTACAGAGGAAACACAGCCATGCAAAGATGGAGGATTTAAGTGATACATCGATAAGCTGAGGAAAGCCAAGGATTGCTGGCAACTACCATAAGCTAGGAAGAGGCAAGGAAGGACCCTTCCCTACAGGGAAATCAGGCCCTGCCAGCACCTGATTTCAGACTTCTAGCCTCCATAACGGTGAGACAATAAATGTCTGTTGTTTTCAGCCACCCAGTTTGCTGTACTTTGCTATGGCTGTCCTAGGAAATTAACACAAGCTCTGGCCTCTGTTACCCGCCTTCCTTAAGCGCAGAATTCACTCTCCTCCTACTACTGCCCTCCTAGTTGCTATCTGGGTTTCTGTCTCAGTGTTTTGGTGAGACTTAGAATAATGAAGGGAAAGGCTAATCATTTGTTTGAAGCTCCAAAGAGGTTTTAGGAAAATTATTTCAACATTTGAGGCAAGGGAATGCATGTGTAATAGTTCAGGATAAGGGCTTATTTATACAATCTCAAATTGGCCAGTGAATATGTTAGTTCATATAAAAGCTGCATAATTATTTAACATGGTTTAAGATATAAGATAACTTAAGAAGACAGGAATCCTGTTGTGAGAATAATTGGACACTGGGTAAAGCTGGAGTAATTGTCTCATATGAATTTTTTATTTATAAAAATATGGATTTTCCCCTTATCTCCTCTCTTCTCCACCCCCAGCCTCCCAACAGGGCTCCATCTTTGCTCCTCAGGTGTGGCACGCCCCACCTCCAGGGGCAGAGAGCAGAAGGACCCATTGGTGATCCCCAGGATACAGCAGCAGGCTCGGCCCTGTGCCAGAACACTTGAGGTCTACCTGTGTCTCTAGATGAGGAAGGTGCCTCTCAGTGGCTGGCACTACTAGGGGTTGTCCTCACCATTTTAGTTTTGTTTATATGGGAAAAGATGTCTGCATGACATGTAATTTATAGTTTTGTTCTATTTTTAACTCTGAGAAGGAAAAGTTTCCTATAATATATCCATTGTCAATATTTAATCATCTAACAAATGCATGTTTTCTTATTTCCGTGCTGTGTGAAAGTAAGGCACTCATTCACATTCTTAGAAAAGGAATTACCTTCCCAGAATATATGTGCACTTTATTAGGGGCCCTGATCCGAAGACATTAATACCTGTATCTTATACTCTGTAGGGTTGGTGAGGGTAGATGTTTTGGCAGGGGTCTTGCCTAATGTGTCTCAAATCACACAGCAGAATGGCTGCCCACACCGTCTTTGTATAACGTTTTCCTGAAAGCTTGGCAAAATGAAAGTGCAGCACTGTGTGCAAACTCTGACGGTCAAACAGTAGGTGGCATCCCAGCTCATGGAGCAAAAAGGGTCATACAAAGTGCCTGAGAGGAGTGCATATCAGCCTTGCCTTATGCAGGGTACCGGGTGATGGTTGCCTCTCCCCTGGGATCGGTGCTCTGCCGTACTAGCCACAGATGATGTTTCCAGTACTTTCTGAAGTAGCAACCAAGAAGTGTTGGGTCAATGTCACCATCTGGTGACTAGCCGCAAACCATCTAACCTGAAAGTTGTTGCTACTTTCTTGAACAAATTAGATGGAACAGAACCTAACTCCCAACAATCTGTTTTTCCTTAAGTGCCAGCATTCACTATCAAGAATAAACAAAATTTTCCCCCAACTTTTCCCTCTTTTATTTAATTACCATATTGTAATAATATTTTCTATTTGAAATACATAACATTTTAAATTAAATGATTTTAGTTTTAAATTAAATCTTTGAAGGTCAGTCTGGTGATCTGCTTTCTGTGTATAACATTGTTACTGCGGATAAATGTCTTCACAGTTCCAAACTATTGAGATATTAGTAGAATTGACTTTTGGTTTGCGATTTCCTGATAATTTGGAAGAAAAAAGTATGTAAATATATATACACACACACATATATATACCACCAAGTACTTCAATTTCAGGATGCAAAATGTATCATTTTCTTTCATCCTTTAAATAAAATGTAATATTTTCCAAATCTCCATCTTGCTGTAATAGTGGGAAATTCAAACTCATTCATTATTGGATTCTCTTCCCCCAGTTTCACCAGGGTTATTCAAAGGTCCAAGGAGTCTTATTCAGGCCAGGTCTAATGTGAAGGGCCCTCTGGTCTTTGGTCTTCATGGTCACTGCTGATTGTGGTGGCTCCATTGGTTTATCAACTCAGGGGCAGAGAGATCTTTGCCAAGTATTGAGGTTCCCTTCCCAGAGTCTAGGCTGTCTAGTTGCACCAGGCAGGCGTTGCCTCCCCAGGGGTCCTGCCGTCCCCCCCCAGTTTCCACACTCTGAGCAGCTACATATTGCACGTTATGAAATTGTGTCATTGAGTCTTTGAAAAGGGTAGTAGCAGATACTGTTTGGATTGCATTTCGTGTGGCTCTAAAGACATACACCATTCTGATTTTTAAAACTGGGGTTATTTCAGAAAGGTTTTCACCCTTGTGTAACACACACACTCAACCCCAAAACATTTAAAAATAATTTTCGAGCCGAGAGGCAAGTCCTACTGGCGCAGCTGCGGTTGCTCTCATGCAGTGCCTCCTGTAGGCAGGGAGAGGTCCGGTACTAGCTTTTCCTTTCCTGATCCTCTCTCCGTGCAGGACTCTCTCTAGAGTCATTTGCTTCGTCAGAAAGAGTTAAACATCCACAAGCAGCAAATCTACTATTTATCTTCCTCCAAGGAGAATTACTTCAAAATCAAGATATGACTGTTGGATAATACATTTAAGAATTGAATGGATATTTTAAAATGTCCTTTTTCTCTGAAAACCAACTTCCTTCAGTTTCCTTGGAAAAATTAAAAAATCCTGCAGAGCTGGTGATGATAAATGCAGCCCTTGGCCAACTTTGCTTGTGTTGGAGGTGCTGATGTAGGGGTTTTTTTTTGTTTTTTTTTAGTTATTTCGGGGAATAGAGCTTATTTAAATTCCACCATTTGAAAAAAGAACCCACCCTCAGACAGTGCTGTTTCATGTTGGTTGAATAATTCACGAATGGGCAGATGGGAGGACACATATAGCTACAAACTGAGTGTCCCTTTAGATAAGCACCCTTCTGTTAAACATTCCCTATCCAGTTCCTCATGGTTAAAGCCAGTACTTGAGAGGAATGAACAAGATCACTTCTCCACTAAAATACCACGTGTACGCAGTATTTATTAAATCCCTTACTAGCCGAGGTATATGTCTCTGGAATATTCTAGATCAAGACAGAGTAATCAGAATCCAGGATTGTATTGCAAAATAAGCATCCTGTCAAAGAATTATGCTCCTGAGTTTCTTTATTTCTGAAAAAATAAATTTGTTTTGGAAAAGCACAATTATTGCTTTACCCATTCAAAAGCATGAGCAAATTGATACAGCCACTATGGAGAACAGTATGGAGGTTCCTTAAAAAACTACAAATAGAATTACCATATGACCCAGCAATCCCACTACTGGGCATACACCCTGAGAAAACCATAATTCAAAAAGAGTCATGTACCACAATGTTCACTGCAGCTCTATTTACAATAGCCAGGACTTGGAAGCAACCTAAGTGTCCATCGACAGATGAATGGATAAAGAAGATGTGGCACATATATACAATGGAATATTACTCAGCCATAAAAAGAAATGAAATTGAGTTATTTGTAGTGACGTGGATGGACCTAGAGTCTGTCACACAGAGTGAAGTAAGTCAGAAAGAGAAAAACAAATACCGTATGCTGACACATATATATGGAATATTAAAAAAAAAAAAGGTCATGAAGAACCTAGGGGCAAGACAGGAATAAAGATGCAGATGTAGAGAATGGACTTGAGGACATGGGGAGGGGGAAGGGTAAGCTGGGATGAAGTAAGAGGGTGGCATGGACATATATACATTACCAAATATAAAATAGATAGCTAGTGGGAAGCAGCCGCATAGCGCAGGGAGATCAGCTTGGTGCTTTGTGACCACCTAGAGGGGTGGGATAGGGAGGGTGGGAGGGAGGGAGACGCAAGAGGGAAGAGATATGGGGACATATGTATATGTATAGCTGATTCACTTTGTTATAAAGCAGAAACTAACACACCATTGTAAAGCAATTATACTCCAATAAAGATGTTAATAAATAAATAAATAAATAAAACAGCTGATGATCTTTGAATATTCAAAAAAAAAAAAAAAAAAGCATGAGCAGAAAAGCAGAACTAAAGCCACTGCCATGTTTTCCTGAGGCTCTCAGCCCAGGCCTCCTGCAGAGCAGCAGTGAGGGGTTGTGTGGCTCAGGGAATCAAGCACCAGGCTCAGCTGCTGGGGCCTTCACCTAATTTTCAGTGACCTTGTGAAAAATGCTTCAAGTGTCTGTGCCTCTGCGTGCTTTTCAGGTGAGGAGAATATCAGCCTCCCACCAAGAGAGTATGGGGGTGAATAGCCAATGAGTGTAATTGAAATTGCCTTGCTAATACTGTGTGAAGAGCTGTGTGAAGTGCGGAATGATAAAGCTACTCGGTGTAGGATGACTGGAAGGTGAAGGATGAAAAAGGGTCTGGTGTATTTCCAGATCTACAATTCAGTCATGCTGTAGCTTGGAATTCTTTGAAGGCTTTGTCATGGTCTAAGGCTATGAATGACTTGTTTTAGTCCTAAAGAAATGAAACATTAACAACTTGCATAATCAGGCATTTCAATAAGAATTTGGAAGATATATGTCTATTTTTAGATCCTAGAGGCTTCAGAAGTCATTCAGTCCACCACCACCCAGACCCAGTGATAAAGGAACCACATCCCTGAGTAGGGCCATTTCCCGTGGAAAGACACTCACCATCTCCTGGTCAATATGTTAGGCGGCAATTCTTCCTGATACTGAGTTGAACTCTGATTCCCTATAATGTCCATCCATTGGTTCTAGTCCTATTCTCTGAAACAACAAAATCAGTCTACTCCTTTTTCCATGTGATAGACTTTCAAATTATTGAAGTCAGCACTCCCATTTTTCTTGAGTTTCTGTCTTCAGCTAAAATGTTTCCTTTTCCATTCCTTATATGACAAGGTACCTGTAGCTTCTCATCATCAATGCCATCCTCTTGTAATTCAGTCTAGCTTGTTTTTGTTTCTCTTAAACTGTAGTCTTCAGAATGCATCACTACCTTAAGCAGTGGGTCTAATAGTTCAAGGCTCAGTGAGGCCTCTTTTATTTACATTTTAATCAAACAGGTATTTATTCATTATCTCTATGGATATAATAATGAACAATACAGACATAATTCTTGGCCTTGTGAAGCTTATGTTTGGAAATGGGAGAAGTACATGGAGAAGACCCTCCTCCCAAAAAGATAGCTACACAAAGTCAATAAAATAATTCCAAGTCTTGAGACAAGGACCAGGAACAAACTCAGAACCAGGAACAGAATTCTTGGGGTGGGTATGGATGGTTAGAGCTCAACCTCCATTCCCCCCTCCTTCTAGTTCATCTCCCTTTTCTCCCTAGCTTGGAAAGCTAGCACTATACTTCCCAGACAGCCTTGTAGGTAGGAGTCTGGATAGAAATTAGGTCCCACCAAATAAATGCAACTCAGGTAGGCCCTTGTTAAGAAATTTTATTAATGAAATAAAAAGCCACTGAATAATTTTAAGCAGCATTCTAACATTTATATCTTTAACAGGTTTAGATAACTGATAAGGTCAATTTCCCGTTATTTCTTTTTTCTTTTGAAATTTTTATGCTATTTTTCATTCAGTTATACTTCTAGATAAATTTTGGGATAATTTTATCAATTAAAAAATCCAACCGTGGACGATTATACTGGGTTAAGCTTAAAAATTAATTTGAGAAGAAATGATTTAATTTTCCATCCTTGACATATTATCTCTCTCCACTTATGTAAATTTTCTGTCTCTTAAAAAATTGAAAAGTAAGCTAAACATACTGAATATTTCTACAACAAGGAATTATTGGGACACTGTCAGAACTTACAATAGTGGAACCTAAGCCATACTCACGGTCAGAGGCAAGTCTTTCCAAATGTGACATCTCAGTTGAGTCTTACAGAATGAATAGGAGTTCACGGGCAGAGAGAGAGGTGAGGGAAGAAACTTCCAGACAACTTGCTCAACTTATAGGAAGGCCCAGAGGCAAAAGAGAGTATGGGATGGTGCTTCAAGGTACTGAAAAAGTTTAAAATGGCTAGCACATAAAGTCCAAAAGCAGAGGAGGACAAAAATGGAATAATCTAGGTAAGCAATAGTCAAATTACAAAGAGCTTTGTAAGCTGTATTTGGGTATTTAGATGTATGTTTGGAGTTTAGATGGCAGAACCAACTTGACGTAGTAATAGAAGGGTAGGGATGGTGTTGGGAAGGGAGGTGTTAAGTAGAGTGCCCAGGCTTTGGGCTTTGGACTTGGGAGAATGGCTATGCTTTTCACAGAGACAAGAACACGAGATGAATCATATCTGAGGGGGAAAAGATCATTAATGCATGTTTGTACCTGTTGGATTCACGGGCCCGGGGACACCCAAGCGGAAATGTTCAGCAGACTTTGAATCACAACCAAAGAAGATCAAAACCACAGATGAGCGATGTAGATGGAGATATTGGTTTCTGAATCGTTGTAACTGAAGACACAGAAGTGGACAGGATCAGCCAAGGACAGTGTGAGGATTAAGAAGTACAAGAAAAACAACATGGAACTTAGACCCTTTGCTCTGAAACCGGAGGATAACCCTGGTGAATTTAGAAGTCCCATTACATTGGTGACTCATACTGCACTCATGTAAACCTTCTGGTTCCTTTCATGTAAACTCTAGCAAGGCCACCTTGTTGCAAGTGACAGAGACCCAACTCAAACTAGCTTAAGAAAGGGAAAAAAAGGAGCATGGGCTCAAAAACTAGGAGATCCAAGGTAGACTTTAGACATCACTACATCCAGGGGACTTGAAAGCTTATTTCTGATTTGTAAACTTCTATAGAGAATCTCTTTTTACATGGTAGGCAAGAGGAACTCCAGCCAACCTAGCTCACATCCTCAAATCTTAGCAGTATCAGTAGAAAGAATATTGCTCTCTTCAAGTGTGTGTGTATATGTGTATATATAAATCTTAGAGAAGACATCAATTGGCCCTGCCTAGGTCTTATGCCCAACCATAATTCAACTGCAGTGGCCAAGATAATGGAGCAATGTCATTGGATATCTTATATCTGGATCTCTAAGGAAAGTTAAAATTCTTGAAATCCACTCCAGACCTTCTGAATCAGAATATCTGGGGAAGAGTCCCAGAAGTTACTAATTTTTACAAGTGGCTAGAGTGATTCTTATTGGAGTGGGGATCTTATTCACAGACCATGTTTTGAGAAATACTGCAGGCTCCAGCACTGCTGGGATAGGATGCTGCCTGAGAGGACCTCAGGTCTGTACCCTGTCAGTTTTGGTGAAGTTAGAAAATGTTCAGGCTTTTGAGTGGACTTGAAAGGACTTGGGGTGAAATCTGGTCTGAATCACTTCATTAAATATATGACCAGGCAATTCATTTAACTCCCTTTGACATTTAGTTCCCTCATTTCAGCACACAGGGAAAATACTTACCCAGAATGGCTGTGCGAGGTTAAATCAAACATTTGTGAGGTCTGGTTGCCCACTAGCTTTCACCATTGCTTAGGCCACTCAAACCCGTGACTAATGTCTAGGTCTTCCATTTCTTGGGGTCGGTCCTGCCTCCAGTATCATCTGTCATTTGTTGCCTAAGACAGTCGCAATGTTCAATTCTTCCATATTCTTTTAGGTCCCTAGGCTGCATTTAAGGGATGGTAAACTCAGCCTGCCCACACAGACCCTCACTATCTCTCTGTCGCTCCTTTTACCTGCCATACCTCTACCTGTCCCAACCTGCACACTCAGCTGCTCAGGGAGCCTTTTTTTTTTTTGCGGTACACGGGCCTCCCTCTGCCATGGCCTTTCCTGTTGCGGAGCACAGCCTCCGGACACGCAGGCTCAGCGGCCATGGCTCACGGGCCCAGCCGCTCCGCGGCATGTGGGATCTTCCCGGACTGGGCACGAACCCGTGTCCCCTGCATCAGCAGGCGGACTCTCAACCACTGTGCCACCAGGGAAGCCCTAGGGAACTTTTTAAATCTCCACATTCTGTACTTCTGAACCCAGTCTATAGGCCTGGAATATATTTTCATGAATGACTTGGTACAAATAATATTGTCTCGAGGTGAAAGTTAATCTGGGCTTTTAGAGACTGCCAGACTGCAAGAGAAATAGCAATTATCACTTTTTTTTCAGAAGAAAACATCTCATATAAACGACTTGATAACAGACAGACTCATGAGACTCCTTGAAGAGCTACACTTAGATAAAAGTAGACAAAAACCCACAAATGCCACACTACATTCTCCATGTACTTGGTCCTGCATCATTTTTCAATATTCTTTTTTTTCCATCTGCCGTCTTGGGAGAAATAGAAAAGCAAAGAGGACACAGAAAACTGTTCTGTGATTTAAAAAGAAGATGACGCCACTTATGAGAGCCCTGATGGTGTCAACCAGCACATGTTAGAAATGGGACAAGGAACGAGATGGTGTCAGTGCTCTGTGAACTCATACCACCAGAAAGCACTTCACCATGCTCTCAGAATGCTCCCAGATACATGCTGAGAAGAGGTTTGTACAATCGCTCTTATGTGAAAGCACAGCTTTTTCAGCATCTAACTTTCTTGGATATTAAATGCACTGTGCTGTATTTTGCGTATTTTCCCCTTCTGTGTGGTTTCTGTGTTGGTGCCAGAAGATAAGTTAGTGGGACTCTCACCCAAATCGTCCAAAGGCCTTTATTCTATACTTTGTTCCTTACAGTCAAGTGGCATTTTTCTTCTAAAAAACTTAAAGTGGCAAGATACTATTTTGGTATTATTTTATCCTCTATTATCGTATTTTTCCCTCCCTGTATTCTCTTTGTTGAAACAGTTCCTAAGTTCCCCCCTCCCTGCCCCCACTCCTACCTCCAGAGAGGAAGGGACAGGATAAACTTGGAAATTCTGGCTTTTATTTTCCAAATCCTAAGCCCTGGAGGGAGGAGAAAATTTGTGGGCCCAGAGAAAGTGACCTTAATAAGCATGGTGGGTAAAGGATTCCACAAGGTGAGAAATAGTCCCCAGAGCCCAGGGCTGTGGAGAAAGAGATGGGCAAGTTCATGCCCTACTTCCTGGTCGTGCTAGCAGAGAAGATTTTGGGTCTCAAGAGCAGAAGAGACTAAGGCAAGCAAGACCATGGAGACCAAGGCTTTGTGGGTTCTCTAACCAGGCTCATAAACTCAACGTATCCAGGTTCCTGGTGGGTAACATACATGTGAGGTTGGAAGTGGTGTGAATGGGAGACTAAGGGGGCTTGTACAGAACTGTAGAGTGTATGCCCTGCCCAAAGGCAATCTAATTCTACATTTAAAAAGCACAAAAGAAACCAATTTGCTGTACTTGACAAGTTTTGGCCCATGGTCCCGGGGACACACTGAATGGAGCGATGGCTGTGTTAGTAGTATTTACTGTGGGCAGATTGCTAAGATTCAGGGTGCACCCAATGCCTTGCTACCACATCAGCTCTCAAACATTGCCATTAACTCAGAGTAGAATAAGAGTGGTGAAATCTTGAAATGGCCCAGGTTAATAGTAGTAGAAGTTTCAAGATGAGGCTTCAGATAGAAATTAAACTGAGTTAAAGAAATTTTCAAAAGTTTCTTGTATACCTGACTTTGTGGGCTGTTGATACTCCTGTCATTAGACAGGTGTCTAGGATAGTTATGGCTTCACTAGTGTGGAGCTTGGTGCTACTAATAACCGGCTGCGTGATCTCAGGAAAGTCACTTAGCAACTCAAGCCTGTTTCTTCAGCTATTAAAGAGAAACAATAGTAATACCCCTTCAGAAGTTTGCTGCATTAAATGAGACAACGTAGGACAAGGACCTGGAACAATGCTTGCCTCCAAATAAGCAAGCCCTCAGATTGTAACTCTTCATACCAATGACGCTGATACCTTGTGTTCATTGCCTCACAGTGAGTTTGGTGAAATACTAATTGGCGAGCGTTGGTTGTATCAACATTGAAGACGTCAATACATTGATTCTCTTGTCACTTAAGATGTGTTTCCCATCTTGCTCCTCTCACCCTCATATAAAGGTACTTTTAGAGTCTCCTCCATCAGGCTAGAGTCTCAGACATCCTCAGACTCACTTGAATTTTGGGTTTAACACAGCTTAGGATCAACGTAGGGTCTTTACTACAACTTCCAGTGAAGTTGGGCTTCAATCGATAGATTAGAAGAAATCAGAAATTTCTTTTTGGAAACTTTATTTTTTGTCAACCTTATTTTCATTTCCTGTTTAAGAGTCTGTGGAAGAACAGCTTAAGACCATTCAGTGGTTGTTCCTACCTACCCAGTGGCCTGAGCAGTAAGAACGGCAGACCAGTCTTCAGTGGCTGGCGTCAGCAGGGAACTGCTGGATAGGCACCGGGGGCACATGCACACCTTCAGACCAGTGTGCAACCTTAGGTTGTGTAGCAGTAAATTAGGGAGCTGAGGCAGTCCATTGACCCTGAAATTCCTCCTTGGTCACAGCCTTTTAATCAGTGGCTTACTATTCTATTGCAATCTCTTCAGGATCTCTGTAGAAGTAGAGATCAGGCATGACCTCCCACGAGTGTTCACGGGAGGTGACGCCACGCATGTATAGAACTTCCCTGGCTGCAACCCACCACCCCTCCCTGTTGTTGTACTGGGTGGCAACGTTTGCACAGCATGGAGGAGAGTCCATGTTACACAGAGCAACTGTAGGCGGGTCAACGTAAGTGCCTGCGTGAGAGGCTGGTGGGCAGCCCTGGGATCAGTAACCACCGGAAATCTTGGCTCCCGGAAGCCTGCTGGGATCTGGTTGGTGAAGGTTCCAGGAGTGAAGCAGCCAGCAATAGGAGTAGTAGCAGTGGCAGCAGCAAACTTCAGCACAGTCTGCGGGCTGGTATTCCTGGAGGATATGACACTGACGTTAGCCGGTTTCAATGGGCAACAGCGGCACGAGCTGTCAGCAGAAGCTTCTCCCAGGGTCTCTTCAGATTTGTAATATAGATGCTCTCATTTTTTCCTTTTGCAGATGTACTGTTCCCTTTGGAAGTCAAGGTTGGTGCCACCTAAGTGAATTCCTCCTTTATTTGCAGGACATCAAGGGCTCCCGACATTGTGAAAATTTCCCTTTAAGTTACAACAGGAACCCAGAACAACACCATATGGACCTCTCTCTGGATAGCTTGGAAAGGCCAGAAAATTTAATTGAAACTGAGTGAAGACATTTCTATGAGAGGCTAAGTTGCTGTGGTCCACAATTGTAGTCTTTGGGACTCTACTTTGATTCAAGAAGTGAAAAATATTCAGAGGTGGAAGGATAAGAATGTATCCTTTATACCAAAGACTTTAGATACCACTTCTCTCAGCTGAACTATTGAGTTATTGCAACTCCTCACTCCTGAGATGTTGTGTTTAGTTTTCTACCTAAACTGTTCACACTGGTGGAGAAAATCACGCAACTCATGGATCTTCAGTTGGACCTTTAGTTCTGCCTGGCAATTCTGGGCTGCCCTAGTTATTTTTCTCTTTGCCATTGTCTATAATGACTTCTCAAACCACCTATTCTGTGGCATCCTTCTTCACTTGCAATAAATGATCTTGTTTTCTCCTTGCTCTGGATTTTTCCCTCCTGCCTCTGTGGCAGCCATCCTCCATCAGTCAGCCTCACTGACCCCTGTATCTTCAGTTTCTCTCTTTACAGGCTCATCCTCATTATCTAAACTTGCTCACAGAGTTCCTTTAGTAAAAGACAAAGAACAAAAAAATGAAACTGTTGCTCAGTCTTAGGTTTCCCCGCAGCTGCCTGTCTATCTCCACCTTTCCCTTCCAAATCAAGCATTTGTAAATGTTGTGTCTATTTCTCTCCCCACTTCCTCACCTCTCTGCCATTTCTCTGCCCACCAAAGTCTGGGGTATGCCTCTTGCCTTTCCATAGCAACTGCTCCTTCTAGACAAATCCAATGGCAAGTTTTGGGTCCTCACCTCCATCCAGTGGCGTGTTTGACACTACTGACCCTCGGCTGTCCTCTCACCTGTCTGGGAACTCCTTAATTTTCTCAGATGCGTCTCTCTGTTTGCCCAGTGTTTATACATCTACATTCTTTGAGGTTCTGCCTGGGACCTTTTCTCTCACTCTTTATGCTCTTTCTGGGTGAAGAATCTAATCCTGCGCCATCAATTACTGTCTTAAAAAAAATCTAATAGTGTAATTGGAATCATTCTTATCTTTCCAGCTCCTCAAATTACATATCCAGGCTCCAAGTCCTTTAGAATCCTCACATCAGATCTTTGAGATCATTGCCATTGCCCCAAACCTACTTCAGATTCTTGTCATCTTTCACTGAACTTTTTTTTTTTTCGCAGTACACAGGCCTCACTGTTGTGGCCTCTCCTGTTGCGGAGCATAGGCTCCGGACGCGCAGGCTCAGCGGCCATGGCTCACGGGCCCAGCCGCTCCGCGGCATGTGGGATCTTCCCGGACCGGGGCACGAATCTGCGTCCCCGGCATCGGCAGGCGGACTCTCAACCACTGCGCCACCAGGGAAGCCCTTTCACTAAACTTTTGAAGTAGACTTCTGGCTGGGCTACTGTGTCTCATCTTTGTTCCCTCTAATCAACATCACAGTCAGAGATCTCTCCGAAACAGCCAGCCAACGTTTTCTGTTAAGGGCCAATAGTAATTATCTTAGAGAGAACCCTATGATTTCTGTTGCAACTATTCAAATCTACCTTTGTAACACGACATCAGCCATAGACAATATGAAAATAAATAGGCATAAATGTGGCTTAATAAAACTAGTTATGAAACAGGCAGTGAACCAGGTTTGGCTTCTGATGCATAGACTGCTGATCCCTGTTGTGAAATACAAACTTGAATACATCCTTCCCATTGCCTTTTTCTTTTTTTTAAGTTCACAGATTTTATTATTTTTTAAAATTTATTTATTTATTTTTTGGCTGTGTTGGGTGTTTGTTGCTGCGCGTGGGCTTCTCATTGCAGTGGCTTCTCTTGTTGCAGAGCATGGGCTCTAGGCGTGAGGGCTTCTGTAGTTGTGGTACACGGGCTCAGTAGTTGTGGCTCACAGGCTCTAGAGCTCAGGCTCAGTAGTTGTGGTGCACGGGCTTAGTTGCTCCGCGGCATGTGGGATCTTCCTGGACCAGGGCTTGAACTCGTGTTCCCTGCATTGACAGGAGGATTCTTAACCACCGTGCCACCAGGGAAGCCCCCACTGCGTTTAGAATAAATTATAAGTTCTTGAAAACAGCTTATGAGCCCGGCCAAACCGCTTACCATCCGCCTGCATCACAAACTCAGCTCCAGCCATACTGGAAGAGTTGAATTTATTGCATTGTGTTTTGATCTGAAGCTAACCTATTAGGTCTATTGGGGGCTGATATTCCAAACAACGCAAGCTTAAGAGGATGAACTGATGTAGGTTTGAGTTATAGCTCTGTCCTCACTAAAATTGTGATATCTGGTAAGCCTCAATTTCTTCATTTATGAGAATAAATGGGGATACTTATATTATCCGGGAATAAGAATATTATCTGCCTCTTACATAATTCAGTTGCTTAAAATCAAATGGCATATTGAAGATGAAAGCGCTCATAAACTGTAATGTGTTATATAAATGTCCATGTTGCCTACATAGGCTTGGCCAGTCCCCAGCTCTCCTTTTCCCCATCAGAACATGTCAGCCGGGGTCTCTCTGATCTTGATCTCTATATCTACCTGCTTTTTTGGCAGCATGGGTCAGCTGCAGCTCAGCAGGGCCCTGGAGGATTCAGGCCACCTGTCCTCTCCTCAGATCGACCCACTTGTTCCTTTGCAGGGCAGCCCACTCTCACGTCCCTCCCCAGCCCCAAATCTGGTGATGGAAACCCTGGCCCAGAGCCAGCCTGTTTCTGGAGCAATTTCTCACTCCCATGAGGGTTAATTAGAAATGATGTGTGTATGTGTGTGTGTGTGTGTTGGGAGAGGTGGTGACAGACAAGGGAAGAATTAGGCTACTCACTATATCTAGCCTCTCTTGTTTCATTACTGTTCCAGGGAGGGGACAGTGCATTTCCAAATGGAGGAATTAAAGACTGAGCAGATTGTAAGGAAAAGTATGTCACATCATTGTATCTTAATGAATCATCTATGCCCTTTGTGAGCCTGGGAATTATTCCCACCTTTGCAGCACCAGAATATGGTCCATAATTTAACATCAAATGGGACTTTTAATTTTTATATTTACCTTTTTTTTTTAAAGCTGCTTTATAGCTTCTAACTTTACTTGTCTTCTTATTTAAAGATTCTCTGACTCATTCAGGCTTATTAACCCACCTATTGAAATTTTCTGACAGGAATCAAAAGCACAGACAACTAATCTTCCACATCCTTTAAAGTTTTGAAGAAATAGCAGCCTTAACATCTGGGCACTGGGATCAATTACACAGGAGAACACTATAAAGAAGCAGCAAAGGAACAGAGCAGAGCAGTTGTTTTTTTATTTTTCACTATCTAGAACTAGAGCAAATTACTTTTTCATGATAGAGAACTAGAAAATGCACTTTAAAAAATACTTTATAGAAGATTCATTTTTTGGATTACAAAATTACTAAGAACATCATGACAGGCATTTACATACATAAATTTCATCTACTGTGAGTGGTGCCTTACAAAGAATCTTTTGTATATATATAAAATCTTTTGTATATGTATAAATTGCATAGTATAACATTTTCACAAAAGAGGAAGTTCTGTAGGCATTTCTATAACTGATTTTCATTTCAGATTTGATTAGAAATCCATTTCATTGTCTTAATCTTTTTCTTTTCCTGTGTAAAAAAATTCCTTTATGTAAATTAATTAACTATACAAAAGCTTCTAGACCTTGCACATTAGGGCAACTACTATATATACCCCAAATATTATGTTAAATGTTGAACTGCAAGAATAGAGCTACGCAATCTATTATTAGATTTCCTGGGCATCTCTTTAAGTTTTTGAATGAGTATAGAGAGGCTTCATTATGAAACAGATATAACAATTATAAATGTATTATACATACCTGACAACAGAGCCCCAAAATATATGAAGCAAAAATTGACAGAATTAAAGGGAGAAATACAATAATAGCTACAATAATAGCTGAGTATGGACTTCCCTGGTGGTGCAGTGGTTAAGAATCCGCCTGTCAATGCAGGGGACATGGGTTCGAGCCCTGGTCTGGGAAGATCCCACATGCTGCGGAGCAACTAAGCCTGCGTGACACAACTACTGAAGCCCACGTGCCTAGAGCCCCTGCTCTGCAACAAGAGAAGCCACTGAGAAGCCCGCCCACGACAGCAAAGAGTAACCCCAGCTTGCTGAAACTAGAGAAAAGCCCGAGCGCAGCAACGAAGACCCAATGCAGCCCCCCCCAAAAAAGGTGAGTGCTTCCATATCCTACTTTCTATAATGGACTGAACAACTAAACAGAAGATCAATAAGGAAACTGAAGATTTGAACAGCACTATAAACAAACTTGCCCTGAGAGACATATATAACGCTCCACCCAAGCAAGCAGAATACACATTTTTTCTCAAGTGCATTTGGAACATTTTCTAAGATAGACCATATGTTAGAATACAAAACAAGTCTCAGTAAAAATTTTAAGTTTGAAATCATCCAAAGTATCTTCTCTGATCACAATGGAATAAAACTAGAAATCAATAACAGGAGGAAAACTGGAAAATTCACAAATTTGAGAAAATCAAAGAAATACCCTTAGCACAATTCCACCCATAACAAGGATTACTGGATTTTTTCCCCTCAAGTCCAGTTAGAAAACTGGAAAATGACTCTAATGGCCCAACTGGAGATTAAGTGTTATCCCTGAGCCAGTCAGCTGTGACCAAGGTAACTGGAGTAAGAAGAGGCTAATCCTTGTATAGACACACAATGGGGTTTGGGTGATTTTCCCGGAACAGGAAAGGGACCTGATCAGACAATATGGTAGGTCCACCATGCTGAGAGTGGTTCACATAAAGTCAAAAGAGTTATAAGGAAATTAATATTTAAGATACACATGGGGAAGGGAGGCTGGTAAGATAAGGATCATCTATTGCTCAGCTGGGTGAGGGAAAGCTTTCACCTCTGTTGCCCAGGCAACATGAATCTCTGCATCTGGAAGTAGCAAGGGCCAGCGAACCCGAGAGTGGTTATCTCTGGCTTTCTAAGCCAAAGAGAATAGAGCAAAATGCGTCATTAGAACAACATTCCCTGAGCTAAACATTGAGAGCTGAAGTACAGAAAAAAATCAGTTGAATAACCTAAGAAAGACATAAGATAGAGGCATAACTTAGACCAATGCCAGAGATCAGGCTGTTGCCCACAAAAGTACATATGCACATTTCTAGAAGCATATGAGAAGGGTAGGCTAAGTCCAATAGCGAGACTTGATGATTTAAAGAATATCTTTATTTCTTTACTCTAATTCTTTCATATATATTTCATTTCTTTTGTTCTTTGTCTCTGGAGGTGGAATGGAAAGAATGCTTCTGCATTCTAGGAACAAAGGTTTATATTGCAATTGTCACTTAAAGGGGAAGACCTTACCAACTTCAGGTGATCTCCCTGAGCGTTGTTTGTGGTGTCCCTCTTTTAACGGTGTTCATCTCCTTATCTGGATGCAGCAGAGAGGCAGGGAAATCACCATGAGCATGTCAGAGCACTTACAGGGGATAGGTGGCTCTCAAGGCAGAGCTTTCTTTTGTCCAGAAACGGCCGAGCTCAGCTCTGTTGCTGGTAGTTAACAGGTTCTTCACCTTTCTTCAGGGAGAACTACCTTTTTCTTCTTGCCCTTGGTAGTGACCAGTCATTCTTTGACAGCTTGGTGAAATTCCTAGGAGAGAAAGGATAAGAATGGCTCTCAGCAGATTCATGAGGAAATTCTTTTGTAAGGAGTTTAAATTAGGAAATACATTGACTTTAAATAGTGTTTGTCTCATTTTGAAAACTTAGTGAAATGTCTTTCAAATATTTTAGATTCATTTAAGTTCATTTGATACATAAACTACGTGACAACTAAAAGAACCCTTCTTGAGTACTCTAAAAATATATTAAAAAAATTAACGTTACAATATTGAAGAAACTTAAATTTTGTTAAATGTCCTCAAACTGGACACAACCTTACTAAGATTTCATTTTGAAATCACAAGTTTAAATTAATTATTCAATTATTCATTTTAAATTGGAATTACAAGGCTGATCTCTTACTCGAATTGGCTAAATTCTTATAAATATAACAAATACGAAATATTAATATTACACAGATTCAATAACACAAATATTAATGCTATGGTTTTGATTACTTATACATTTTTATATTTAATTCTAAATCTTTGCAGAATTGAAAAATGCTTAACTATCAAGGAGATATTTATGCCTTTGCAAACAATTTTGAAGGATATCTTCTCTGCTGGTTGAAATTCTGTAAGAGTGGAGGATTTCAGCTGAGACACTGATTGGATTCTTGTGGATGACATTGATGGGCCATTTTTTGACCTGTTATCGTAAGATCCTCTAAATAGGGTGGCCTGATGGCACTCATGGTCCCTATTCCTGTGACTAGGTTGTATATTACCCAATTCTTTTATCTGCTCACAGAGTATGAGGCTCCCTTTCAGCAGTACATAAATTATTCTCTTATATCCTTTTTTTTTCTTTCAGGGGATTCTGGCTGAGGGATCTTGTACCAGCTACATATTTCTACATAATAAACTACTTCAAAACTTAGTGGCTTTAAAAAAACCTCTATTTTATTATATCTCACAATTCTGTGGGTCAGAAATTTGGCAGGAATCAGCTGGTTCATTCTTCTGTTCCATCAAGTGACCTCCATTAGCACCACGTGGAAGAGAAAGATTATCCAGCTGAACCCTACAGCATTCATGACCTACAAAACTGTGAAATCTAATAAAATGGTCTGAAAAGTCCAGAGAGGTTTTATTCCTATGTCTCATACTTTAGGAGAATGGCTGGAAGGCTGGGCTTAGTTGGGACTGTCAATTGAAGTGCTTACATGTGGTGTCTCTAGCATGTGACCTTAGGGTAGGCAGACTTCTTACGTAGACTCTAAGGGCACTAAAAGCAAGTGTTCTTGTAAGCAAGGTGGAAGCTGCACGAGCTTTTGTGATCTAACCTCAGAAGTCACATGGGGTTCACCTGCCATGAGAGTTGAAGAGTCACAAGCCCCATCCATATTCAAGGAAAGGGGACATAGACACCCCTTTCTATGGCAGAAGTGTCAACAAATATGTGACCACACTTTAAACCTGCCACAAAGCTATTAGAATAATTAAAGGTCTTTTCCATTTAACTCGAAAGGTCTTTGACTTTGATGTGCATTCTTTTCAAATACTTCCTGTATGTTATGAACGCATAGATATTAAAACAATATCTGATTAATTCTAGGTATATTGCATGGCATTTTCCCACAATCTGGTCACGACTTTGAAAGGTCTTTCTATTTGGTAAAATGACCTCGAAAGATCATTCTACTCGATGAAATCCTGTATAAGAAAATTTCTGTACTTTATTTGCTAATGAGCCACAGATGCCATCTCTTGAAATGAACTCAGAGGTGGAATGTCCTGGTCTTACATTAATGATTTTTTGAATTTTTTTAACTGATAAATCTGCTATGAAGAATATTTTGTTCTTATATACTCAATTCAACAAATATAGAATGAGTATCTTCTGTAAGTGAAGTGCACATTAAAGAAAGGTTTGGATTTTATCAGGTGTAGGTGGCTAGGAAGTCATTCAAAATGAATGGGACAAGACAGCAATCTAGGGAAGACATTTCTGAGAATAGTGTGCTAAGAAAAGATGCGAGAAGGTCTGCAACTGCTTCATTCAGTCGGACTTGCAGACCAAATTCCTTCTGTTGTCTTACTCTATCTGGTTAACTCCTACAGGTTCTTAATCTTGATTCCACTTTTTGGGTGATTCTGTCCATTGTCCCTCATTGAAACAAGAATTGGTAGATGTTGAATAAATATTTGTTGACTGAATAAATGAATGGCCAATTTAAGAGAATCTAAATGTAATAAATCAACTCTTCACACTAAAATTATAGTGCTCATAATTTAATTTTTCAATGATCAGAAAGCATTTTAAATTCTCACTAGTACCTTTGGTAATCATTGTAAATAATCAGTTATCGTTGTTTTTGTCACTCAACTTATTTTGCTTTTCTGGGTATTTTAATTCCAGGTAAAGAAGCACATACTGTATTTCTCTCTAAATGTTTTTTCTATCTAAATAAGATGATAGAGAGTCAGGACTCTAAGAATTCAGAGTGAGCTCACTGATATACAAACAATCACCAGCTCTTTTCAGTGGCTACTGTAAAATATCCTTAGGAATAGAATCCTGTTTGGTTCCAGTGAAATGCCCTGAAGAATGCACAATGCTTGATGTGTGCTAAAGGCAAGATAATACTGCAAAGTTGCCATCCCCTAAATTCAGGGGGTTTTGATCTCGCTCAGTTGTGTCCTATAATGTGGGTCTGGAGGGAGATTTGCTTGATCTGCCACTGATTTAGTTGCCGGATCGCCCTACCTTTTACATTTCACTGGTTCGTTCTATCTCCATGTTAATCTCCTCTTTCCACTCCAAATATCACGTCCTCTTTGTTTTGTCTTACAGGCTTTGTGCTGCTCTTGAAAATAACCTACCATAGTTAAGGGGGCCTGAGAGGAAAAGCTATCTGTGATTTAGGGTGATGATTTCAATTTTCAACCCTCTAAATATAGAGTCTACTTGCTTGAAAAAATGTGTTTAGAATGGAATCAGTTGTGGCAGGTTTCTTGCTTTCAGGAATCTGAAGGGAGTGCTGAACAGAGGGGAGGAATGAAATGTGAAATGAGTTTCATAGTCCTGAACCTTGGCAGGCTGAGCTGTGTCACAGTGGGAAACAATTCAGGGGGAGTGTGACATGGGCGAGTGGATGTGTTTTCTCCTTATGCTATTGCAGCTAAGTGACTGGGGTGTCAGTATTTTGCTACCATTTAAAAACAAAAAGGGTTCCTGGTAGGAGGGCCTCTAGTTATTTTTGATTTATTACCTAATTTTCAGACACTAGAAATTAACAACAAGAAATGAACATGGGCAGAGAATAGCAGAAGCTCTGCAATGATGATTCATTCATATGAATAAATAACATCATTTCAGCATTAAGACAAACTAGGTGTGGCCATTTTCGAAACACCAAGGTCTTTTATCTTTTATTTCCTAGAATTACATCATTGTACACTGTACAATGAAGAAATTGTGCAAAGAGCTGTTCATGAACATTAGCCTCTTTTCTAAACTGGTCCATGAGATTTTTAGTAAGTAGTCTTTGGAGGGAAAAACGGGGTTTTTTCCCCCTTTGAAAAATGAAGTAAGAGAAAGGAGTATTGCTGATCTAGTGTGCTTAAAATTGTAAAAAAAAAAAATCAGTAAAAAATTTTCATGTACAAAGATTCTAATGCCGATCTGGCCTCCTTTTCCATGGAATATAAATCTGTATGATTCAGCTAATTTTGCCACATGGTTTTTACTCAGGTAATGCAGTAATAGATTAAAAAATTAAAAAAAAAAAAATATATATATATATATATTTTTTTTTGCGGTACGTGGGCCTCTCACTGTTGTGGTCTCTCCCGTTGCGGAGCACAAGCTCTGGATGTGCAGGCCCAGCGGCCATGGCTCACGGGTCCAGCCGCTCCGCGGCATGTGGGATCTTCCCGGACCGGGGCACGAACCCGTGTCCCCTGCATCGGCAGGCGGACTCTCAACCACTGCGCCACCAGGGAAGCCCTGCATATTCACTTTTTAAAAACAATAGACAACTCTTTAGATTTTCTATATATTCTTGTTTCAGTTTCAGTAAGTTGTGTTTTTCAAGGAATTTATCAGTTTCCTCTAAGTTGTTAAATATATTTCCATAAAGTTAAATGTGATTGCTACTGGTGGCCACCTCACAACTGCAAAAGGAACGAGCTTTATTATGATGTATGGAGAAAAATATTAGATAGACAGAAGGAACCTGGGTGCTGATGAGAATGAATTGCTTCTGAAGCTGCCCACCTCTGGAATTCTTCTTACATAAAATAGCTTTTTTTTTTTTCTTTTTTTGCTTAAACTAGTTTGCATATGAGTAGAGTGAGACTAGAGTAACACAACTTTAATCCTTAAATTCCAATAAATATTTCATTTGTACTGCTGAGCCACAAAATGAACCCACACCAATCTTTGCATACCTTGTTTGATTGAACATTTTTTATACTTTTTCTTTTATTGTTTAAAAACCAGTATGTTTATCATTCATATCACAAAGGGCTACTTTTCCTAATAAACAAGAAGTTCTTCAAATCAATAAGAAAATAACAGTTGAATAGAAAAATAAGCAAATGCCACAAACAGACAATTCACAGGAAAGGAAATGAAAGTAGATCTTAAATATAAAAGAGGCTTACCTTCACTCATAATAAGATAAATGAAAATGAAAATTACACTACTTTACACTATTTTTCTTCCATCAGATTGCAAAGACAAATCTATTTGATAACACTATTCTGGCAGGTGTGGGGAAATGGCATTACATATGTTACTGATGGTTATTTAATTGGTACAACTTTTATGAAGGGTCATGTGGCACCATCATTTTTTATTGGAGTATAATTGCTTTACAGTGTCGTGTTAGTTTCTGCTGTATAACAAAGTGAATCAGCTATATGTATACATATATCCCCTCCCTCTTGGACCTCCCCCACTCCCATCCCACCCATCTAGGTCACCATAGAGCACAAAGCTGAGCTCCCTGTGCTATACAGCAGGTTCACTAGCTAGATACACTAGCTATCTATTTTACATATAATAGTGTATATATGTCAATGCTACTCTCTCAATTTGTCCCACTCTCCCTTTCCCCTCTGTGTCCACAAGTCTGTTTTCTACATCTGCATCTCTTTTCCTGCCCTGCAAATAAGTTCATCAGTACCATTTTTCTAGATTCCATATATATGTGTTAATATTCAATATTTGTTTTTCTCTTTCTGACTTACTTCATTCTGCATGACAGACTGTAGGTCCATCCACGTCTCTACAAATGACCCAATTTCGTTCCTTTTTACAGCTGAGTAATATTCCTTTGAATATATGTACCACATCTTCTTTATCCATTCATCTGTCGATGGACATTTATGTTGCTTCCATGTCCTGACTATTGTAAATAATGCTGCAATGAACATTGGGATACATGTCTTTTTTTGAATTATGGTTTTCTCAGGGTATATGCCCAGTAGTGGGATTGCTGGGTCATACGGTTCTAGCAATTCCATTTATGGGAATTGAGCTTACAAATATAATTATACTCATTGAAATTATATTTTCACAAGTTTATTACTTTCAGTTTTGTTTGCCATAGCAAAAGATTGGAAACAACCTATATGGCTAGGTACATAAAACTAGTTAAATAACTTAGGGTGTACTATATAATGTAATACCATGGAAGTATTAAAAAAATGGAAAAAATCATCTAGAAAGAGAAAAAGTAATATCAAAGATATATTGTTTAAAATAGGTACAGAGCAGTATATATAATGTGCTATCAATTATGTAAAAGGAGAAAATAATGTTTTGGAATTTATATGTATTTGTGTTTGCATAAATTTATATTTTTGCAATATATGAATTTGCTCAGCTTTTGTAAACTATCTCTAAAAGGATACACAGGTAAGTGATAACTTTTTTTGCCTTCAGGAAGGGAAACCAGGGGGTTAGAGGTCAGCATCAGATGAGGCTTGAACTTTTTGAATTTAAATACAAAAATATTTTGAAAAATAAAAAAGCACAATTAAAAAAACCAAATAGCCAAACAAATATATATATGTATATATATATATGTATGCATACATGTAGACATGAGAACAATTTCTGTTAGTAATTTCTAAAAATCGTTTTAAAGAATTTATTTTAAGGATTTCTTTTTCTCTAAAGCTGCATCTTCATATTATTCTTTAGGCATGTTTTTTGAGTAAATAAGGGTGTACATTCAAATTTATTGACACAGAAAGATGCCCACATCACATACCATACAAAATTGCATATATGTGTATATATACTTAGAAGACATATGTATACACACACAGACACACACACACACACACACACACACACTAACCCCTAGAGAGATACTTGGAAGTAGTGCAGGTATCAAGTATTATCCATAATAATCTCTCTCTAAGTGATAGAATTTTCATGATTTTTTGCTTTCTTCTTTGTACTTTTCTATAATTGAATTTACTACACACAATGAATATGTATCTCTTCTCCCCCAAAGAATAAAGTTTTTGTAAAAGAATGCAAAATATTCATAAGTTGGAAAAATTTATCCCATAGTGAATAATATTAAGTGTAGTGTTTTTTTCTAAATTGCCACTTGAAATTAGAATAAAAACACTGCATTTTAAAATAAAAACTGCTAGTTCCCTTCCTTAATAGCATATCAGCCTAATAGGAGCAGTATTTTTCTAAGGTTCCAGATATTTCCAGGCGTCACAGTCCCACGTGTTTTCCTGCCAGTGCTTTCCTGGCTGCAACGTTGTTTTTTCTTGCAAAAAAAGATTTACAGAAAAAACTTGTAAAAGAAAGGCGCTACTTCAGCAAAATTTTTAGACTCTTTTATCAGATAGGATTTGCAGGCTGAACACGACCAGCCTTACCTTAGCCTAATGTAGGAGGGATGGTTTGGCCTGACGTTTATACCCCTTTTCTGGAGAACTGCTAGGTTATTTCTCCTCTCCACCCTGTCCTTCGGCACTGATGAATTTTATTCAAGCTCCTCTTCAAGTCTTGCAAAGTTGCCAGCACACTTGCTCCCTACACTATATTGTTACATGACCTCTTAACCCAGTAACTCCCATCTTATAATTACAACATGGAAAGAAGTACAGAATTTCCAATGCCAATCACCAGTGTGTACATACTAAAAAAAAAACCATAGATATAATACATATTATTACACACAAAGAAAAACATCATCTTTTTCCTGTGTTGTGCCAGTTCTTCAGGGTCAATAGATTTAAACTTGCTGGATTATCCAACCTAAATCATGAAACAATAAATGATTTAAAAATATGCCTACAGGGACTTCCCTGGTGGCACAGGCGTTAGGAGTCCGCCTGCCAATGGAGGGGACGTGGGTTCGATCCCTGGTCTGGGAAGATCCCACATGCCGCGGAACAGCTAAGCCCGTGCACCACTACTAATGAGCCTGTTCTCTAGAGCCCGCGAGCCACAACTGCTGAGCCCGCGTGCCACAGCTCCTGAAGACCGCCCGCCTAGAGCCTATGCCCCACAACAAGAGAAGCCACTGCAGTGAGAAGCACCGCAACAAAGAGTAACCCCTGCTCGCCGATTCTGGGGTCAGAGATAAAGAATATTACCACTCATAGCAAAAGCAGTACATAGACTTTCATGTTCATTTGCATCAGTTTCCCATGGCCCCCAAGTCCAGGCACTATACAAAGAGCCCTTGATGGATACCTGTAGACGCACTGAGTTGCATTACAGGAGAACACTGATCTCGGGGAATCTTTCACTTTTAGAGTGAGCCTACTCTTAGTCTTGGGGAGATGTACCTCATCCCTCAAGTTTGTTTCCTACAAACACCATCCTGAAAAAGGCCTAGTAAATATCTGTCAGGGTCTTGCAATCTTGGCATACCAAGCAAGGACGTGCAGGACTGCTCAGAACCCATGGCAAAATTGCTTCGCCCGAAGGGGCAGAGGGTGGAAAATTACAGACTGCACGAAATCTGGCCTGCTACCTTTTTTTTTACTATCCATGAGCTAAGGACGGTTTTTACATTTGAACTCTGAATAAAGAAATTATTATGTCCCACAAAAGAGAATTCTATTCTTCTCATTAATAGGCCCATACTACAAAAAATTTTACTCAATTGTTATTAAAATACCTTGACTTTTATCAATAAAAAAATCTCTTTTTTTAAATGTTTCTATATAGTATCGTTGATTTTGTTTCTTTGCCTGCAAGCCCGAAATTATCTGACTCTTTTTTTTTTTTTTTTTTTGCCGTACGCGGGTCTCTCACCGCTGTGGCCTCTCCCGTTGCGGAGCACAGGCTCCGGATGCGCAGGCTCAGCGGCCATGGCTCACGGGCCCAGCCGCTCCGTGGAATGTGGGATCCTCCCGGATCGGGGCAAGAACCCGTGTCCTCTGCATTGGCAGGCGGACTCTCAACCACTGCGCCACCATGGAAGCCCTAAATTATCTGACTCTTGACAGAAAAAGTTTGCTGGTTTCTGATCTAGGTAATTGAGAAAAAATTCACAAATGGTCCTACTTATTTGTCATTTTTGTAACTGCTAATTTCATTGCTAAGCTTAGAGGAAATGTGTGACTAACCAAATTAGTTCAGATGTGTGCAGATTCTTTTTTTAAATATACTTTTTGAATAGGTAAACATGTACATTATTTAATTCAAATCAGAATTTATAAGGCTTCTTACCAGCTTTTCTCCCCTAGTCAGGTTGGTCTTTGAGTCTCCCATCGCCAAAGCTGAGGTTTATCACTTAAAAACACCTTGGCTTTATATTTAATCTGATAATAAAAAAGACTAGCATGCTTGAATTAAAGGGATAGAATACTGCTTATCCAAACTTTTTTATTTGTATCATTTTCTCTTCTTTCTTGGATCCAGCTTGCCTGGATTAGCTTTATTTAGTCCTCAGTACAAATGTCAAACTAGTTAAAGTTGGTGTTTCAGTTATGTATTGGTGCATAATAAATTACGTCCAAACTTAGAGGCTTGGAGCAATAACAATTTATTATGTCTCACAATTCTGTGGGTTGACCAGATGGTTCTCCTGCATTCTGGAGGGGTCAGCTGGAGTGCTGAGATGGCTGGAAGGGCCGTAATGGCCTCCCTCATGTTGCTGGCTGTTGGTGCCAGGGGCCAGCCGGGAACTCAGTTGGGATTTTTGGCTGGGGCCTTGGTTCTTCTCTAAACGGGTCTCTCACATGGCTGCCTGGTTTTTTATCGAGTGGACATTGGGCTCTGAGAAAGAGCATTCCAAACCTAGTCTAAGAAGTTACACACAAACCACTGAATTACATTGATCAAAATATATCACAGAAATGTATCCTGGTTATGCAAGATGTTAACGTTATGGGAAGCTGGGTGAAGGGTACACAGGACCCCATCATATTATGTTTGCAACTCTTCTACAAATAAAATTATTTAAAAATAAAAAATTTACAAAGAAATAAGTCATGGGGTTAGCTCGGATTTAAGGGGAGGGTAAATAGACTCCACTTTTTAAAAAAAATTTATTTAATTTATTTATTTAATTTATTTATTTTTGGCTGCATTGGGTCTTCGTTTCTGCATGTGGGATTTCTCTAGTTGTGGTGAGCGGGGCCTACCCTTCATTATGGTGTGCGGGCTTATCATTGCAGCGGCTTCTCTTGTTGCAGAACATGGGCTCTAGGCTCGTGGGCTTCAGTAGTTTTGGCACGTGGACTCAGTAGTTGTGCCTTGCAGGCTCTAGAGCACGGGGTCAGTAGTTGTGGTGCATGGGCTTAGTTGCTTTGTGGCATGTGGGATCTTCCTGGACCATGGATTGAACCCGTGTCCCCTGCAATGGCAGGTGGATTCTTAACGACTGCAACATAAGGGAAGTCCCTAGACTCCACTTTTTGATGGGGGAATGACCAGGTTATATTACAAGAGAGCATGTGATATGGGAGGGGTTGTTGTAGCAACCTAGTGGGCTTCTAACAGTGTCTTCTGTTCAGGACATCTTAGCCATGGCATGAGTTGGAGAGTGTGTGTGTGTGTGTGTGTGTGTGTGTGTGTGTGTGTGTGTGTGTGTCTGATTTCTAATGCTTTCCCACCTGAATTTCACAATTTCACTTTTGAGCCAACTATTAAGAAATACTTCTGGATTCGTATTGCTATCCACTCCTCCTTGGATCACTTTTTTTGAACATGATCCAGAAAAAATAGGTTGTCTTGGGTAAAGTTAAGGAATGGTCACTGACTTGACTACTGTGATGTGCTGATCCCAAGATTGGGACTCAGACATAGAAATCCATCACATGCAAATGGCGCATGAGCTAAAGTAGAGAGCATTTGTTCCTGAAGGACCTGGGTCTCTCGGTTGCAACCTCTAGAATCTAGATGAACTGCTAATCATCAGTATTTGCTTTGTGAGCTAATCAATCACAAAACACTTTAAATTTGAAAGCTTGGCTGTGATAATTTGCAAGTCATTTGCAAACACCTCAGAATTTATTTAAACTACATTTTACCATCTGCCTTTGTCTTTCCTGAAGTTCCAAATTCCACTTTCTGCTCTTCTTTTAACCTTTCATCATACCCCAGCATGGGAACAGAGGATTTATGAGGGAAGAGGAAGAAATCTGGGGTTGTTTGGCACAGAGATTCTCTCCAAAACTTGTTTAAGAAAGTACCATATTCGTAAATGAAAGTGATCTATGTTTTACTTCTTGTGCTGTCTATCTATATCGGATTTAGTATAAGAGACATGCTAGTTTTCCAAAATGAACTGGAAAGGTTTCCATCTTTGCATGTTCAGCAAAAATTTAAATAACACAGGAGCCATCTGTTCTTTGAGTAGGACACATTTTTTAAAAATAGGTCTTTGATAAGTTAAAATTTTTTTTTCAGTGACTATTAGTCTATTCTAGTTTTCTATTTATTCTTGAATCAGTTTTTAAAATTTATTTTTCTAGAAAATCAGCGATTTCACCTAGATCTTCAAATTTGTTGGCAAAAAGCTGCACATGATACTTTATTATGACCTTTCAAATGTATCCTTATTTGTGGTTTTACTGTCTTTCTCATTGATAGTTTTTCCTTTTTTGTTTTATCTCTTTTCCTTGGTTAATCTTAGCTATCCTTTTTCTTTTTCATTGTCTTTTTGGAAGAAAAAACTCTGATTCTATTTATTAATTTTACTTTTCTGTTTGCTTTCTAATTTATTAATTTTATTAATTTCTTTGGCTTTGTGACTACTCTCAGTTTACTGATAAAGTCCAGAAGCTGAGAAAACTGAGTGGTAAAATTTCAGCATGGGTATGAAAGTTGTCGAAATTGGTGGTGAGGCATGTGGTAGAGAGGGAGGCCTCTGGATGTGGTAGGGGCTTCTGAATGGTCAGTAAACAAAGTTGGGAGATGAGGGACCACTTAGTTTAGTATGAGTGGTAATCCAAAGACAGTCCTTTTGAGTGATTTCCCTGAAATGTAATGAATAATTTAAAGATGTTTATAGTAAGTAGAGCATAAAGGACAGAAAGGAAATAAAATGAGCATATTTAATGGTGCTTAGGTAAATCTACTCTGCTCTGACTGCTCTCAAATTGTTTTACAGCAATCAAGAGCTTCATGATTTCTAGGAAAAAAATTACTCAGAAGGTTATACTTCTAAATTTAAATTTATGAAATATTTTGTTATTCAGTGATGCCTTTTCTTCCATCCAGAGCATGAACTTCCCACATCAAGATGTAGAATCTCTCCTTCTTGAAACAAAGGCAGATTCCTAATGAGCAGAAAGAGGTTTTTAATGCCACTGGGAAAGCAAACTATCCTTCTGCCATTTTGATAACTTAAGGAGAATAATTGACATTGAATTAGGAGTGGAGGGCTTTGTCTCAGACTTCAACAGCTAATAAAGTATTACAGAGAAGCAATTCCTTGGATTCAGATTCCTCTGGGATCAAGTGTCTGTCTTACTGAATTTGAATGCAGAGCATATAAAACTTGTCCCAGCATTTAATGCAAACCAGATAATGAAGCATTTATATGTACTGCTCTCAGTAATGTCCAACAATTTTCATTACATCCCCCATCTTTAATTCCCTGGCCCCAAGAACCTGGGCCCCATAAACCTCTTAAAATGAAAATTTTCACATTATTTGCTTCCAACCTATTATTATGTCCTCATGGAGATAATGAACCTCCTAGTTTTGCCTATCCTGAACTCAACCATCTTTGAATTTTTTGCCTACCCTCACTTTCCTCTTACAAATAATGGTTTTTAAATTCAGCTGTACACATGTGGTCCAGACGCATTCTTGCTTTCAGAGGAACTAGGAGTCACCAAACACCAAAATATATTAGACATTGTGGCAGGCATTGGCTACCTAACAAGATTTACTCTCCCCTTTCCTTTAATAAGAAAATCGTGATTTTAAGCTGGGCACATAACTGCTCAACCAAAAGGAAATCTTCTTAAAGATTTCCTTAAAAGGGAGGGTGTAGGTTTTTCTCCTATCCTTTCTTTGTCCAGCTGTCCAAAAGAGGGGTCACGGGTCAGTGAACTATAGTTTTTGGATAAGAAAAGTAGGAAATTTGGTGAGAAGAATTACTGTGGATTATGAATTGTGTCTTCTACCCTCAAGTCTTACATTGAAGCCCTAACCCCCAATGTGACTGCATTTGGAGATAGGGTCTTTAGGGAGACCATTAAGGTGAAATGAGGTCATAAATGTGGTACCCTAATCTGATGGAACTGGTGTCCTTGTTAGAAGAGGAAGAAACACCAGATCTCTTCTCTCTTTCTCTCTCTCTCTCTCTCTCTCTCTCTCTCGGTGAACACAAAAATACCATGGAGGATACAATGAGAAGGTGGCTGTCTACAAACCAGGAAGAGAGACCTCACCAGAAACCAAGTCTGATGGCACCTTGATCTTGGACTTCTAGCCTACAGAACTGTGAGAAAATAAATGTTGTTTATGCCACCCAGTCTGTGGTATCTTGTTGTGGCAGCCTTAGCAGGCTAATACAGGTGTATGGGAACTCTCTGTACTATCTTTGCAACTTTTCTGTAAATTGACAATTATTTTTAACTAAAAAACTTATTAAAGAAAAATACAGTGAGAAGAAAGAAGAGAAAGAAAGGTAGAACACAAAATGGACAGAAGGCATAAATACAAAGCTAGGCTGTGTTGGAGAGTGGTTCTTCTCCACCTCATTCCTTTAAATCAGCCGCTGCCATTTTTGAATTCATTCCTTTCACCTTCCTGCTTTACCTCCCCTGCCTTCTTCATTGTACTTCCATATGACTAGCCCTCTATTTTGTGAGTCCTCCCATCTTCCTCCTCCCTCATATCTGTATATTTAGCTTCTTGGTTATAAGAATTAAACAAGCTATGTACTAGAGCTACTTCATGCAGCCCGTGTTATTTCATGATTATGATGTGATTCTTATAATGTTCAAGGCCACAGGTAACGCATGCCAAATGAAAGGCGTAGCCTCTGAAGACGACTGGATTCCAGGGACAAAGGGAGTCTGGTAGGAACCTGAATGGATTCTGACAATATTCTCTGTGTGTATAATGATATAATGAATAAGGAAACTGAGGTTCAAAGAAACCAGGTAACTTTCTAACATTACCCCCTGCTATATGATCTGAATGTTTGTGTACCCCCCAAATTTATATGTTGATATCTTGACCCCTAAGGTGATGCTCTTAGGAGGTGAGGCCTTTGAGAGGTAATTAGGTCATGAAGGTGGAGCTCTCATGAATGGGATTAGTTCCCTTATGAAAGAGACTCCAGAGGGATCCTTTGCCCATTCTTCTGCCATATGAAGGTACAATGAGAAACCTGCAGTCTGCAAAATGACCTTCACCCGACCATGCTAGAACCTTGATCTTGGGTTTCCAGCCTCCAAAACTGTGAGCAATAAGCTTCTCTTATTTTTAAGCCACCCAGTCTGCAGCCCAAATGGACTTAGACATCCCCTTACCAATACCAGTAAGTCTACATTAACAGAGAATCCTAGCTATTTAGTCCCAAGCCTCAAAGTGCCTGGCACACAGGGGCACTCATTAAGTGCCTATTGTGTGAATGTCTCAGTCGTCTTCAGTTGTTACATTGGAGTTCATAGTGCACAGCCTCTAATTTAAATCCCTGGCTACTTTGCCACATTGTCATCATCCTTGGTGGTTGTTAGGACCTTTGAATAAGAAAAGAATAATTGAATATTTCTCCAAATAATCTCCTTTTATATACTGTCACTGTCTTTGGGCTTAACAACCCCACATCCTGTCACCATGACAACACACTGTCCTTAGTCCCATTCAGACCATTAGACATACTTTATAAGTAGAATATTTGGTTTCATTCTACCCCATTTCGACTTAAATTTTTTGTGTGTGATAAAACCAGAGATACTAAACAACATATTAAGTCTTTGCTTTAAAACTCAGGCTATGGTGTTTTCATGAGGTTTTGATTTAATAGTTCACACAGGTCATGTGATACTTGTCATGAGCATTTAACATTTAGAAACTATTTATTTTGTTCTCGCAACAAGTAGCAAAAAACTTCTATCTGGTAGGTGTAAAATTAGGTTCCAGAAACACAAAGATGAGCAAAAACGCCTTTCCTTACCTGGGGACACTAACAACACAACACCTAGTATGTTCATGTGTATGACGCATGAATCTGTAAATTTAAAATTAGAGATAATATGGTCAGATAGTGTTTCCCTCTTTTCTGCTAACACAAACACAACCAACTATTGATGTCCTCATAGCTGCAGTTTGTTTTAGATTTTACTCTGAGAGTCTCAGATTATCCTAATGCTGAAGGGTTTATAACCTATCAAATGACAAGACAGTCAAATTAGCGAAAGGAGAGACAGCACATTAATTCCAATCAGTGGGTTGTCTTCCTGTCTTGTTTCAAAATACATTTGGTAGAGAAGCAGTTTCCTTTACCTCAGGTAATAAAATACGCTCTAGGAAAGTTTTCAGAAAATAAAAAAATTCCACACTATTTAATTATATTTTATATTCAGTCTTAATGATTATCTTTCAGATTTTTCTAGGGGTAGGAAGAATGTGCAGAACTAACTGGGATTGGTAATACCAATGGTAATAATAGTTATTATATGTATTAGGCATGGTAATCTGCCTATTTACACTCATTACCTCATTTAATCCTTATAATAATCTAGTGGAATATGTACTATCATCAGCCCCATTTAAAAAATGAGGACTCTGAGGCTTAAAGAGATTAAGTAATTTGCTGAGCTCCTAAATAGTGGAGGAGAGGGGAGGAAGTTTTGGATATTATTGGTACTCATCTTCATTAATAAAAAGTCCATCTTCATTTGTTCTCAAGGTAAATGTCACACAGACCATTTGCAGCAGAATTTTTGCAATCAGGGAATATTTTATTAAGCCAAGACATTTCTAGTCCCTTGTCATATATCTCGGGTTATTAACGTCTCTCTTGTTAGGAGCTAAATCTACTTCCTGTCGCTCTGTAATACCAAAATATCTCCAGTTAGTTAGACTGTGGAATCCAGAACAGTACCCCTGAGGTCGCTGTGATGTTGATGTTTCTATTTGGATCTTCTTCCTCTCCTTCTCCGGGAACCATTCTCTGCATCCCTGACTCACAGCACATGCTAACGGCTCCGGGTGGCAATGATGCAAGCCGCCTTAGTTAATAAGCCCATTAGCAGTCAGCACCATTGTGGGTGGAAGAGAAAACAACTCTCAGTTTGGGGTGAAATAAAAATACACACTGTATACTGAGGCAACAGAAAGGAATGGGAGTACAACTGTGAAAGGCACAGTTATTATTCCCTTAGAGACCCCGTACTGTACAAAGCTCCTTAAAATATTTTATTCTCATCTTTCCATGACTAAGAAGTATTTCTTAATGTTGAAAACAGAAGAAAAAAAAAACCCACTGAAACTAAAACCTGAAAGTTAATGGAAAGAATTAGGTTTCACCCAGAGTCCTGTAAATGGTCCAAGAAGAAAAATCAGAGTTTAAAAAAGGAAAGAAAGAAAAAGCAGAGCTCTTTAGGATTTCAGAGTTAATGGGTAAACCTCCAAAGTGCTGGCCACTTGAAAGCAGCTTAGATGAACACCCAGAATTCTGAGACTTCACTAAGGAGGAGCCTAATTACTCAGATCTACGGTGACAGGAAAAAAGAGGTTGCTCTGCAAGATTCTTGCCCTCCAGGGGTGATTAAAATATGGTCCTAATTCCAAGATGCATCTTAGGGTGGCCTAGACCATGGTTTCTTAGCCTCAGCACCACTGACATTAGGGCCAGGTGATTCTTTGCTGTGGGGCCTGTCTTTTGCATTGTGGGATGTTTACCAGCATCCCTGCCCTGTCCACTAGATGCTGGGAACATACCCCCTCCCTCAGTCATGACAATCAAAAATGTCTCTAGACATTGTCAAGTGTTCCATATGGAGCAAAATCACCAATGGTTTAGAGAACCAATGGCTTAGACGTCCCTTGTTCACGCTCCTATAATGTGTGGTGACCCAGCTGACACTTCTTCAGGAGACCTAAGCTATATAGGGTCAACCCAGGGGTAAGGACTTCTACTCTCCTTCAGATGGCTTTGAATTCCAACTCATTTACTTACTAGCTGTATGGTCTTGGTCAAGTTACAGAATAATAAGATATCGGTAGTTAATATTTATTAAGTGCATACGCATTCACTTTTCAACCAGAGTGTACTGAAGGAGCCAGGAAATATACTAGGTCCTGTGGATATGATTCTGAGCCAGAATAATACTGACTCTGATTTCGTGGAACTTAACAGCCTAGTGATGGGATGGAAATTAATCAAACTACTGCTCATGTAAATGCATAACTACCCAGTCAGATGAGTGCTGTGAAGTGAAGTACATGGCATTAGCATGTACATAGGTCCTATGGTTGGAGAAAGCATCAGGCATTCTGAAAGATCAATGTGGTTGAGCCACAGAAAGCAGATTTGCCAGAGGCCAGAGAGTTTGCTAAGCACCTTCCCTGTGGGATGGCATGGAGTGGGTTCATGCCACATGATACGGGTACTGTTGTTAATACCCCTATTTTTTAAAACAAAATTCATAAGTTATCCCTCCCCTCCTTTCCCCTTTGGTAACCGTAAGTTTGTTTTCTATGTCTGTGAGTCTGTTTCTGTTTCATAGCTAAAAACATTTGTACCATTTTTTAGATTCCACATATAAGTGATATATTCATCTTTCTCTGTCTGACTTACTTAGTATGATAATCTCTGGGTCTATCCATGTTGCTGCAAATGGCATTATTTCATTCTTTTTTATGGCTGAGTTGTATTCCATTGTATATATGTACATCTTCTTTACCCATTCATCTGTCGATAGACATTTAGGTTGATTCCATGTCTTGGCTATTGTCAATAGTGCTGCTATGAACATTGGGGTGCGTGTATGTTTTCAAATTAGAGTTTTCTCTGGATATATGTCCAGGAGTTAGATTGCTGGATCATATGGTAGCTCTATTTTTAGTTTTTAAAGAAACGTCCATACTGTTTTCCATAGTGGCTGCACCAATTCACATTCCCAACAACAGTGTAGGGGAGTTCCCTTTTCTTCACATCTTTTCCAGCATTTATTATTTGTAGACTTTTTGAGGTGATACCTCACTGTAGTTTTGATTTGTATTTCTCTGATAATTAGTGATGTTGAGCATCTTTTCATGCGCCTATTGGCCATCTGAATGTCTTCTTTGGAGAAATGACTATTTTGGTCTTCTGTCTATTTTTTGATTGGGTATTTTGTGTTTTGTTATTGAGTTGTATGAACTGTTTGTATATTTTGGAAATTAAGCCCTCGTCGGTTGTATCATTTGCGAGCATCACTAATTTTGATGCTGACAAATTTATCATCCTTTTGTTTAAGGTATTTACATTTTGTGTGTCATTTAAGAAAACCTTTCTTACCCAAAGCCATGAAGACATTTTCTTATAAAATGTCTAGAGTTTTATTTTTTAATAAATTTATTTATTTGGCTGTGTTTGGTTTTCATTGCTGCATGCAGGCTTTCTCTAGTTGCAGTTAGCGGGGGCTACTCTTCGTTGCGGTGCATGGGCTTCTCACTGCGGTGGCTTCTCTTGTTGTGGAGCATGGGCTCTAGGCATGTGGGCTTCCGTATTTGTGGCACACGGGCTCAGCAGTTGTGGCTCGCAGGCTCTAGAGTTGCTCTGTGGCTCGCAGGCTCTTAGTTGCTCTGCGGCAGGCTCAGTAGTTGTGGCACATGGGCTTAGTTGCTCTGCGGCATGTGGGATCTTCCCGGACCAGGGATCGAACCTGTGTGTCCTGCAATGGAGGGAAGATTCTTAACCACTGTGCCACCAGGGAAGTCCCTAAAGTTTTATTTTTTAATGTAAGTCTTTCACACACCTAGAGATGATTTCTGTGTGTGGTGTAATGTAGGAATCTGATTTTGTATTTTTCATATGGATAACCAATTGTTTTAGCACTCTTGAACTCTGCTGATCAGTATTGCCACCTCTGTCACATAAACATTAACTAAATGTGTATAGATCTGCTTCTGGGCTATCTCTTCTCTTCTATTTGTCTTTCCTTGTCACGTTATCTTAGTTATTATAGTTTTGTAATGTCTTTATCTGGTAGCGTATGTCTTGATCCTATCTAATATTGTTTTTAATATTCTTGACCCTTTGTTTCTCCATGTAGATTTTAGGGTAAACTTTCAAGTTCTACCAAATCTTGTGGGCTTTTTTATAGGAATTATATTGAATTTAAAGATTAATCTGAAAGAAGTATTATATTTTGATTTCCTAAATATATACATCACGCTACTTATTTTGGTCTTCTTTAATACCCTTCAGTAAAGTTTATAATTTTCTCCAAGTCAAGCACATATTTTATTCTGTTTGTTTCTAGATTCCTCATGTCTTAAAATTACATTTGCTAACTATCTGTTGCTAGCATATAAAAATGCAATTGAGTTTTGTATATTGAGCTTATATCCAACAATCTTGCTGAACCCTCTGTTTAGATCTCATAATTTGTCTGTAGATTTTCTTGGGTTTTCTAAGTAGACAACCATAATGACTATACTCATACACCAATACACATATTTACCACATGAGGATCTGTGATGTTGTCACTCAGCCAAGGTCACATGATTTGAGAGCAGGGAAGCTGTGGTTCAAGACCAGATCTGTTGTACTTAATAGCCTGTGTTCTTTCACCACTCAGTTATGCTACCTCTTCTTTATCCCATCTTTTAGTGTTTTGTTTGATTGATTCTTTTTGTTCTTTTTTTCAATTCTTATGTATTTTATTTTGCAGACTTTTTCTTTTTGAATTGTTATGTTTTAAATATATTTTTCTTCCTGCAATAGCTAAGACTTCCAGTGGTAGCTTGGACTTGCATTAAAATATAAAATATAAGCAATACAGTAGACATTCTTGATTTGTTCTTGGTTTTAAAGAACTGTTTCTACATTTACACCATCAGGTATGATATTTACTGTAGAATTAAATATATATATCCCCTATACTAGATTAAGAAATTCCTTCTATGTAAATATTGCTCAAACGTTTTATCATCAATGGAAACTAAATTTTTTCTAGTGCTTTTTTTCTGCGTGTACTTAGACATTTTTCCTCCAAACTATTATTGCAGTGACTTACATTATTGGATATGGTAAATTACAGTAATAGATTTGAGCCTCAGTTTTCTCATCTGCAAACTGAGAAAAATCTTTACTTTGCTTGGTTTGGTGAGGAATAAATTAAATAGTGTCTATGAAGAATTGCCACGCAGGCACAAAATAAAGACCACACCCATGTCTTCCTTTTGCCCCATGATCCACTCTCTGCTTTGACACTGTGCCCTAGGACTGTGTTAATAATTAATGACTTCTTTGTTGCTGTCTCTAGTTAAGTTCAGCCAACGGGCGGTGGCAGCAGGCCACTGAAGTATTGGAAAAGGGTGAATAGAGTGTTTATTCTACCAGCCATGTCCTCGACAGGCCGCACCAGACTGTGTGCATTTCTCTACTGAAGAGGTCAGTTCCTATCATGTAGCCCTCTCCACAGAGCTGCCTCATCCAGATTGTGTTAACCATACCCTCTCCCGCCTCTTTGAGCCCAGAGTTGATATAGCTCTCCACGCCCACATGCACTTACCAGACTCTGAGTCTTGCTGTCTTCACCTTGGTTTCCTTAATCTCTGCCCACATCTTTGTAAAATGTCCCTTTACTTAACTGTCGTCAAATGATTCAGTTTGAGTGCCTGTGCTTCATCCTGGGAACCTGATGAATACAGAGAAAAATAAATAAATTGTTCATTCCATCCCACTACAACCTGAATATGGAAATGGATGAGCTATTTATTTATTTATTTAGTTTTTGCAATTCTAATTTTTTAATGTCCCTCTATTTTCATAGTTTTCAGGCAATGAAAGCATTTTAGGAAATTTGAAAGACTGGCAAGCCGCCTGAGTGGAAATGGATGAGTTTTTTCTTTTTTTTAACATCTTTATTGGACTATAATGGCTTTACCATGGTGTGTTAGTTTCTGCTTTATAACAAAGTGAATCAGTTATACATATACATATGTCCCCATATCTCTTCCCTCTTTCATCTCCCTCCCTCCCACCCTCCTAATCCCACCCCTCTAGGTGGTCACAAAGCACCGAGCTGATCTCCCTGTGCTATGCAGCTGCTTCCCACTAGCTATCTATTTTATGTTCGGTAGTGTATATATGTCCATGCCACTCTCTCACCTTGTCCCCACTTACCCTTCCCCCTCCCCATATCCTCAAGTCCATTCTCTAGTAGGTCTGCATCTTTATTCCCATCTTGCCCCTAAGTTCTTCATGACCATTTTTTTTTTTTTTAGATTCCATATATATGTGTTAGCATATTTGTTTTTCTCTTTCTGACTTACTTCACTCTGTATGACAATCTTTAGGTTCATCTACCTCGCTACAAATAACTCAGTTTCGTTCCTTTTATGGCTGAGTAATATTCCACTGTATATATGTGCCACATCTTCTTTATCCATTCATCTGCTGATGGACACTTAGGTTGCTTCCATGTCCTGGCTATTGTAAATAGAGCTGCAATGAACATTGTGGTACAAGTCTCCTTTTGAATTATGGTTTTCTCAGGGTATATACCCAGTAGTGGGATTGCTGTGTCATATGGTAGTTCTATTTGTAGTTTTTTAAGGAACCTCCGTACTGTTCTTCATAGTGGCTGTATCAATTTACATTCCCACTAACAGCACAACAGGGCTCCCTTTTTTCCACACCCTTTCCAGCATTTATTGTTTGTAAAGTTTTTGATGATGGCCATTCTGACCAGTGTGAGGTGATACTTCATTGAAGTTTTGGTTCGCATTTCTCTTATGATTAGTGATGTTGAGCATTCTTTCATGTGTTTTTTGGTAATCTGTATATCTTCTTTGGAGAAATGTCTATTTAGGTCTTCTGCCCATTTTTGGATTGGGTTGTTTGTTTTTTTGATATCGAGCTGCATGAGCTGCTTGTAAATTTTGGAGATTAATCCTTTGTCAGTTGCTTCGTTTGCAAATATTTTCTCCCATTCTGTGCGTTGTCTTTTCGTCATGTTTATGGTTTCCTTTGCTGTGCAAAGGCTTTTAAGTTTCGTTAGGTCCCATTTGTTTATTTTTGTTTTTATTTCCATTTCTCTAGGAGGTGGGTCAAAAAGGATCTTGTTGTGATTTATATCATAGAGCGTTTTGCCTATGTTTTCCTCTAAGAGTTTGATGGTGTCTGGCCTTACATTTAGGTCTTTAATCCATTTTGAGTTTATTTTTGTGTTTGGTGTTAGGGAGCATTCTAATTTCATTCTTTTACATGTAGCTGTCCAGATGGATGAGTTTTAAATCAAGTATTTCTTCTGTTCAGTGAAACAACTATTCATTGTTCTGATTTAAATGATTGAATTAATAATTATTATCTCTGATTTTGTCAAAACTGTTTTCTCTGTTGTCATTGTTTGGAACTACTTGCAACTTTCAAATCAGAGTTGAATAAGCAATGCATATAAAGAGTCTAGCACTATCCTTTGAGGCATTTTAAAGGCACTGTAACATTTGTTTTGTTTAAAAGGAAGAAAGAAAGTGTATTGTGAAGGGTTTCAGGAGTAGAAATTTGAGCCATTTTAATAACTTTCAAGCTCACTGTGCTCTGCAAACCTAATATTACTTCCATTTTGTGATATTATAATGGAAATTATAGAGCACAAGTCAGATCTGGAAGGTAAAGATATGGAAATTATTTAACATATCAAAAGGAACCCACATTTACTCTAATTTTCTTCTTGGTTATGCTGACAATCTTTCTCATTTTGGAATGTCTTTCATAGCTTGTAAAAGGCCATAGATGGACATAATGGGCCTAGTAGAGTCTAAGTTGAAATTGGAAAATTGTTCAATAATCATCCCAATGAGAAAACTGTAGCGATCCTTCATTTGATGATATTCTTGCTTATAGTATATTTGGAATTATTCTAAGATAAAAAGAAATTTCAGGTGAATTTAAAAATCCAAGGTATTAGAGACTACAGCTTTCCAGCTTTTTCAGGGGTTAAACAAATACCTCTGGAAAAAAATATTATTGAAAACAATAATCCACTGACCAATCTCTTCCGTGGTGTTTAAAATTCGGTATTTAATCTATCTAGGTATGATATAGAGTCTTGTTTAGAAAAATAGATAATATGATATTACTGAGTTTGGTTACTTTCAAAAATATTCTAGACACATAGTTTTAAAATAGGCAGTCCTAAAAATAGTGTCACATTACTGAATCTCTGCATTTGCCATCTTCCTCACCAGTCACGTTAGAAGAACATGTACTTGTGTCTAATAAAGTATTTATTTGCTTATTTTTAATGGTTGTTTCAATTCTGTCTCCAATTACTTTTTTTTAAATTGAAGTATAATTGCTTTACGATGTTGTGTTAGTTTCTGCCGTACAACAAAGTGAATCAGCTATATGTGTACATATATCCCTTCCCTCTTGAGCCTCCCTCCCATCTCCTGCCCCCATCCCACCCCTCTAGGTCATCATGCTACACAGCAGGTTCCCACTAACTATCTATTTTACACATGGTAGTGTATATATGTCAATGCTACTCTCTCAATTTGTCCCACCCTCCCCTACCCCCTCCCATGTCCACAAGTCCTTTCTCTACATCTGCATCTCTTTTCCTGCCCTGCAAATAGGTTCACCAGTACCATTTTTCTAGATTCCATATATATGTGTTAACATATATTTGTTTTTCTCTTTCTGACTTACTTCACTCTGTATGACAAACTCTAGGTCCATCCGCCTCACTAAATAACTCAGTTTTGTTTCTTTTTATGGCTGAGTATTATTTCATTGTATATATGTGCCACATCTTCTTTATCCATTCATCTGTCGATGGACACTTAGGTTGGTTCCATGTCCTGGCTATTGTAAACAGTGATGCAATGAACATTGTGGTATGTGACTCTTTTTGAATTATGGTTTTCTCAGGGTATATGCCCAGTAGTGGGATTGCTGGGTCATATGGTAGTTCTATTTGTAGTTTTTTAAGGAACCTCCATATTGTTATCCATAGTGGCTGTATCACTTTACCTTTCCACCAACAGTGCAAGAGGGATCCCTTTCTCCACACCCTTGCCAGCATTTATTGTTTGTAAATTTTTTGATGAAGGCCATTCTGACTGGTGTGAGGTGATACCTCATTGTAGTTTTGATTTGCATTTCTCTAATGATTAGTGATGTTGAGCATCCTTTCATGTGTTTGTTGGCAATCTGTATATCTTCTTTGGAGAAATGTCTATTTAGGTCTTCTGCCCATTTTTTGATTGGGTTGTTTCTTTTTTTGATATTGAGCTGCATGAGCTGCTTGTATATTTTGGAGATTAATCCTTTGTCAATTGTTTTATTTGCAAATGTTTTCTCCCATTCGGAGGGTTGTCTTTTCATCTTTTTTTACGGTTTCCTTTGCTGTGCAAAGGCTTTTAAGTGTCATTAGCTCCCATTTATTAATTTTTGTTTTTATTTTCATTACTCTAGGAGGTGGGTCAAAAAGAATCTTGCTGCAATTTATATCAAAGGCTGTTCTGCCTATGCTTTCTTCTAAGAGTTTTATAATATCCATCTTACATTTAGGTCTTTAATCCATTTTGAGTTTATTTTTGTGTATGGTGTTAGGGAGTGTTCTAATTTCATTCTTTTATATGTAGCTGTCCAGTTTTCCCGGCACCACTTATTGATGAGGCTGCCTTTTCTCCATCATATATTCTTGCCTCCTTTGTCAAAGATAAGGTGACCATAGGTGTGTGGGTTTAGCTCTGGGCTTTCTATCCTGATCCATTGATCTATATTTCTGTTTTTGTGCCAGTACCACACTCTCTTGATTACTGTAGCTTTGTAGTTTAGTCTGAAGTCCAGGAACCTGATTCCTCCAGCTCCATTTTTCTTTCTCAAGTTTGCTTTGAACCAGTGGGAGGTAGCTGTGAAGGAGGAAAGGTTTCCACACACTAGGAAGGCCCTTTGTGGGCAGAGACTGCAGGTGGCAGAGGGGGGAAGCTTTGGAGCCATGGAGGAGAGTGCAGCAACAGAGGTGCGGAGGGCAAAGCTGAGAGATTCCCACACAGAGGATCAGAGCCGAGCAGCATTCACCAGCCCGAGAGGCTTGTCTGCTCACCCGCTGGGATAGGTGGAGGCTGGGAGCTGGGACTCGAGCTTTGGAGGTCATACCCTAGGGAGAGGACTGGGGTTGGCTGCGTGAACACAGCCTGAAGGGGGCTAGTGCGCAGCTAGCCGGGAGGGAGGCTGGGAAAAAGGTTGGAGCTGCGAAGAGGTAAGAGACTTTTTCTTGCCTCTTTGTTTCCTGGTGCGCGAGGAGAGGGCATTAAGTGCGCTGCTTAAAGGAGCTTCAGAGACGGGCGCAAGCCGTGGCTATCAGCGCGGACCCCAGAGGTGGGTATGAGGCACTAAGGCTGCTGCTGCAGCCACCAAGAAGCCTTTGTGCAAGCACAGGTCACTATCCACACCTCTCCTCCCGGGAGCCTGTGCAGTCTGCCACTGCCAGGGTCCCATGATCCAGGGACAGCTTCCCCAGGAGAACACACAACATGCCTCAGCTGGTGCAATGTCACGCCGGCCTCTGCCGCCACAGGCTCGCCCCACACTCGTACCCCTCCCTCCCCCTGGCGTGAGCCAGAGCCCCCGAATGAGCTGCTTCTTTAACCCTGTCCAGTCTGAGCGAAGAACAGACGCCCTCAGGTGACCTATATGCAGAGGCGGGGCCCAATCCAAAGCTGAACCCCAGGAGCTGTGCAAACAAAGAAGAGAAAGGGAAATCTCTCCCAGCAGCATCAGAAGCAGCAGATTAAAGCTCCACAATCAACTTGATGTACCCTGCATCTGTGGAATACATGAATAGAGAACGAATCATCCCAACTTGAGGAGGTGGACTTTGGGACAAATGATATATATATATATTTTTTCTCTTTTTCTCTTTTTGTGAATGTGCATGTGTATGCTTCTGTGTGTGATTTTGTCTGTATAGCTTTGCTTTTACCATTTGTCCTAGGGTTCTCTCTGTCTGGTTTATTTATTTATTTTTTTAGTATAGTTTTTAGTGCTTGTTATCAGTGGTGGATTTGATTTTTGGTTTGGTGGCTCTCTTCTTTCTTTCTTTCCTTTTTTTTATTACTTAAAATATTTTTTAAATAATTATTTTTTATTTTAATAACTTTATTTTATTTTGTTTATTTTATCTTCTTCTTTCTTTCTTTCTTTTTTCTTCCTTTTATTCTGAGGTGTGTGGATGACAGGCTATTGGTGCTCCAGCCAGGTGTCAGGGCTATGCCTCTGAGGTGGGAGAGTCAAGCTCAGGACACTGGTCCACAAGAGACCTCCCAGCTCCACATAATATCAAATGGTGAAAATCTCCCAGAGATCTCCATCTCAATGCCAAGACCAAGTTCCATTCAACAACCATCAAGATACAGTGCTGGACACCCTATGCCAAACAACTAGCAAGACAGGAATACAACCCCACCCATTAGCAGAGAGGCTGCCTAAAATCATAATAAGGACACAGACACCCCAAAATATATCACCAGACTTGGACCTGCCCAGCAGAAAGCCAAGATCCAGCCTCATCCACCAGCACACAGGCACTAGTCTCCACCACCAGGAAGCCTACACAACCCACTGAACCAACCTTAACCACTCAGGGCAGACACCAAAAACAACGGGAACTACGAACCTGCAGTCTGTGAAAGGGAGACCCCAAACACAGTAAGCTAAGCAAAATGAGAAGACAGAAACACACAGCAGATGAAGGAGCAAGATAAAAACCCACCAGACCTAACAAATGAAGAGGAAATAGGCAGCCTACCTAAAAAAGAATTCAGACTAATGATAGTAAAGATGATCCACCCAAGAGGGAAGAGATGTGGGGATATATGTGTGTGTATAACTGATTCACTTTGTTATAAATCAGAAACTAACACACCATTGTAAAGCAATTATACTCCAATAAAGATGTTAGAAAAGAAAAGAAAAGAAAGCCATAAAAAAAAAAAGACTGCTTTGGCTACTCGGGGTCTTTTGTGTTTCCATACAAATTGTGCAATTTTTTGTTCTAATTCTGTGAAAAATGCCATTGGTAATTTGATAGGGATTGCATTGAACCTGTAGATTGCTTTGGATAGTATAGTCATTTTCACAATAGTGATTCTTCCAATCCAGGAGCATGGTATATCTCTCCACCTGTTTGTGTTGTCTTTGATTTCTTTCATCAGTGTCTTATAGTTTTCTGCATACAGGTCTTTTACCTTTATAGGTGGCTTTATTCTTAGGTATTTTATTCTTTTTGTTGCAATGGTAAATGAGATGGTTTTCTTAATTTCTCTTTCTGATTTTTCATTTTTAGTGTACAGGAATGCTAGAGATATCTGTGTATCAATTTGGTATCCTGCGACTTTACTAAATTCATTGATTAGCACTAGTAGTTTTCTGGTGGCATTTTTAGGATTTTCTACATATAGTATAATGTCATCTGCAAACAGTGACAGTTTTACTTCTTTTCCAATTTGTATTCCTTTTATTTCTTTTTCTTCTCTGATTGCCGTGGCTAGGACTTCCAAAACTATGTTGAAAAATAGTGGTGAGAGTGGGCACCCTTGTCTTGCTCCTGATCTTAGAGGAAATGCTTCCAGTTTTTCACCATTGAGAATAATATTTGCTGTGGTTTTGTCATATATGACCTTTATTATGTTGAGGTAGGTTCCCTCTATGCCCACTTTCTGGAGAGTTTTTATATAAATGGGTGTTGAATTTTGTCAAAAGCTTTTCTGCATCTATTGAGATTATCATATGGTTTTTATCCTTCAGTTTGTTAATATGGTTTATTACATTGATTGATTTGCATATATTGAAGAATCCTCACGTATATTGAAGAATCCTTGCAAGTGATAAATGCCACTTGACCATGGTTTATGATCCTTTTAATGTGTTGTTGGATTCTGTTTGCTAGTATTTTGGTGAGGATTTTTGCCTCTATGTTCATCAGTGGTATTGGTCTATAATTTTCTTTTTTGGGGATATCTTTGTCTGGTTTTGGTATCAGGGTGATGCTGGCTTTATGGAATGAGTTTGGGAGTGTTCTTCCCTCTGTAATTTTTTGGAAGCGTTTGAGAAGGATAGGTGTTAACTCTTCTCTAAATGTTTGACAGAATTTTCCTGTGAAGCCATCTGGTCCTGGGCTTTTGTCTGTTGGAAGACTTTTAATCACAGTTTCAGTGCTTCTGATTGGTCTGTTCATATTTTCTATTTCTTCCCGGTTCAGTCTTGGAAGGTTGCACTTTTCTAAGAATTTGTCCATTTCTTCCAGGTTGTCATTTTATTGACATATAGTTGCTTGTAGTAGTCTCTTACAACCTTTTGTATTTCTACGGTGTCTGTTTTAACATCTCCTTTTTCATTTCTAATTCTATTGATTTGAGTCTTCTCCCTTTTTTTCTTGATGAGTCTGGCTAAAGGTTTATAAATTTTGTTTATTATCTCAAAGAATCAGCTTTTAGTTTTATTGATCTTTACTACTGTTTTCTTCATTTCTTTTTCCAATAATATATTTAAAAGCTCTAATAATTATATGAAAATAAACCAAATAGAAAGCAAAGAATGTAGAGAGTCTCTGGATTGACTCATTTAAAATCCTCCCCAACATCAATTCTATTGTGCCTTCCTGTGTGTAAAACTAACAGTTACATTCCGCCGTCTCTCTTAAAGGTAGAGTTCCAGGTGTAACTCAGGTTGCAACATTCAAAGAGGCTCTCCCTCTGAGTTATGTGGAGGGAAAAGAAGAGTTTGGGGCGTCCTTTTCGCCAATAGAGATCATTGCACCAGTGGCATATTGCTGTCAGCAGCAGTGGCTTTCAGATTCAACAGCTTCCTATTGTGGAAGAGCCAGCAGCTTCTGAAGTTCAGCCCATTTCTGCAGTCATCCCGACAATTCTGGGAGTTGTCTCTATCCCTGAAAAAAACCTCTTCACTAGTGGAGTGGATTCTGCTGCCTACCACTAAAAACTCTGTCTAAGACAATTGGTATAGTGTATCACTGAATCCTCAGTATAGCTGAAATGAACCATAACAGGAAAAGAAGAAGACCTTTGAAACAGTAGAGTCGACTCACTTAGTCTGCACCAGGTGTTGTGCTCTGCAAAGTGCTTGGAGTACAGCCCCTAAGGAGCTCCCCATGAGCATTTTTGTACACGGGTGTGGGGAATGGCGTGGTTTGGGAGGGGGAAGGAGAAGCTGACAGAGAAAAACAACCAAATATTAAACATGGCGGTAAGAGCAGCGTATTGTATAAACCTTACCACTGTTTGAAGCCTGACACCTTTTAAAATCAGAGAACTTAGGAAGGGAGGAAGGAGAAGAGAGAAGAAGGAAGGAAGGAAAAGAAAGGAAAAAGGAAGAATATCTGACGCTTGTAGATATTATTTGACAAGCATGATGTACAAACATTATCTTATTTAAAATACCATCACGGTATACCAGATACGTTGAGAATATTGGTCCTGTTTTAGAGATGAGAAAACTGAGGCTCAGAGTCTGGGATTTAAATCCACATCCATCTATACCAAGAACTTACACTGTTTTTAACTTAGTGTAGTGTGTTGGGGATAGGGAGAGACAATAAAATTTAGGGTTATCTGTACAAAGTTATTAATTTAATACCCAGTCCGTAGAATGAGATTTAAAATTGTGAGCATTTTTTCCCTTAAACTTTAATTACAGCTTGCTGAGTTTTCCTCTACATAAATTCAAATTTTTATACTATGGACATTTACGGGGCAAATTTGAAATGAGGACATGAATGTTTCTGGATATTGCTTACCACTCCTGAAAATTTTGCTGATTTGGCCTGATGGTTACTATGAATAACTTTGCGAGGTGGGGAAGTGTAAAGTTAGGAGGAACAAGTTTACCAGAATGAACTATGATTAATGACAACACGTAATTCCCTTAAAGTTTTAAACTAAGAATGCATGTAAATGAATAACCTTTTTAAGGACAGACATGCTGCATCACCAGTAGAGTTTACTTAATTTATTTTGACAACTGCTTCTAATTACTTATATAATGCATTACATGGGTAATAAAAATGCTTAATAGGATAAGACCTCATTGCTATTTCAGATCAAGTGAGAGGTGTGTGTGTTGATTTGCCAGGCATTTGTGTGTGTGTGTGTGTGTGCACGTGCTGGGAGGATTCATTCAAAGAAACTTTTGAAATGTCAGGTGTAAAAAGAGATTAATTCCCACGTGGAATGTGAAAAAACTCTTCAATTGGTGAATACTGACAATTCTCAGCTGTGGAAAGCAATAGCTAAAATTTATTTTAGGTTAAATTATATTCTAAAGCTAATTTAAATGTTGGTTCTTGCGCGAGTCAACGTATTATATGTTAATCTAGCGCCCCCTTGTGGAATAGATTTTAATAAAGTTTGGGAGTCAGTATTTATATACTGTTTTCTGATAAAGTTCTGGTATCTATAATATATAAACAATTCTTACAACTCAGCGACAAAACCCCCAACTATCCAATTAAAAAATGAACAATGAATGTGAACATACATTTCTCCGAGAAAGATATACAAAATGGCCAATGAGCACATGAATATTTGCTCAAATTATTAATCCTTAGAGAAACGCAAATCAAAACCACAATGAAATCGCACTTCACACACATTAGGATGGCTTATATACTATATTTTGATTTCTAATTTCTAAAGGAATATTGGATCGTGATATTATTTTACCTTTGTTTTTTTTTTGTATTTCGAAAGGCATACATAATAAAAAATATAGAAAGGAGTGAGACTGAAATTTTCAGGTTTACGTACTACGCCTATGACTGTCATTGAACAAAAACCACTTATGCATCAGGACATTTCTTAAGAAAATCAGATTCACTCTCAGGAATAAAGGAAAAATAACTTTGTAAAACAGGAGAATTTGTTCTGATTCTTGGAGTTTCAGGGCAAGAAGAAAATGTGGAGACCTAGTGAGAGGCAGGAAGTGGTTGGCATTTGTGTTTCCTGTGCAAATACTGCTGTCACCGTGTGAGGGCAGCACAGGCTAAACGGCATTATTAGTCCTTCATATGGAGCGTGGTTTTATGACAAATTTCTCTCCCTTTTTTTTTTTTTGCGGTACGCAGGCCTCTCACTGCTGTGGCCTCTACCGCTGTGGAGTACAGGCTCCGGACGCGCAGGCCCAGTGACCATGGCTCACGGGCCCAGCCGCTCCGCGGCATGTGGGATCCTGCCGGACCGGGGCATGAACTTGTGTCGCCTGCATTGGCAGGCAGACTCTCAACCACTGCGCCACCAGGGAAGGCCCCGAATTTCTCTTTTTAAAGAAGGTTGTGGTGCAGATACAGAGAACAGACTAGTGGTTACTGGTGGGGAGAGGGAAGGGGAGCAACATACGGGCGGGGAGTGGGAGGTTCAAACTATTGGGTGTAAGATAGGCTACAAGGATGTATTGTACAACATGGGGAAGAGAACCAGTACTGAACCCTGTAAATGGAGTGTAACCTTTAAGATTTGTCTATTTTCAAAAAAAAGACTCACTGTCTGTGTTCTTCTGTTCCCTTAATATCGTTATTACTGAGATCTGTTCAAGGGCAAGCATTGCGGCCAGGCTTAAATCACAAAATGACTTAGGCCAAAAGTGGCTTCTCTTATGTCAAAAACTATAACTGGTTCTTTTCCTCGAGGGAATTCTTGCCCTATCTGCTTACAGAAGTATATTCTTCCTCATAGTAAGATTTTCAATGTGGCACAAAAACTTGTTTACTAATAGAACGAAAAAGCTTTAGTTTCTCTGTAAAAGGAAGTCAAAAGTATACAAACGTATGCACAGTAATGTTTTTATTTTTTTATATTATTTGGAAATGATCTAGATATTCAATGAATACCCATCAATCAAGTTATCTCAGTATGACTATAAAGTTTCAAGTAACCAAAAAGATTTTGGAAATTATTTTTAAGTACACATACCATAAAGTACAATTATTGTTGAAAAGTTTATTTATAAACTTATATCTCACTTACATCTATTTAATTTACTTGTTAATAACGTTACGTTTAGATTACTCATGAAAATTTCATTAGACTTTGAACAGGTAACCATGTTCTTAAGTTATCTTTCTTGCTGACAAATTCTGTGACAGAGATAACACGAGCTTATTTTAGTAAACCTAGGTAGAATAAAAGTTTTATATTTAATGCTGATGACTCTAAAGGCATGACTTCTAAAATTAAATCAACAAACTAGATGTTATTTATTAATGTGGGCAGAGAAAGTCAGCCCACCTTATCAGTAAACAAAGGATACTGTGGCCATGAAGCCATCAGTCACTGCAGCCACCCCTGATGGTGCTCCGTGAAGGTCTTCAGGATGGAGAAAAATAGGACACTGGCAGTAGATAGTTAAGGTGCATATCAAAGGAACAATTTCATTGACCCTAGACTCTTGCATCTTCTAATACATAGAAAAGCACTAAATTCTTTAACTTGAGAAGTCTGCTTTTGTTTAATTAGCGGTAATCTTTTGATGTTCTACTACCTGTTTTTTGTTTGTTTGTTTGAACTCCTATATATCCTGACTTCTCCCTTACCTCTTTGGAACAGTCCCTCAGAGCTATCTGAGAGGCTGTCTCCCAGGCTTACGTCCTCAGTATGTCCCCTAAACAAAACATAATTATCAACTTTTAGATTGTGCATTTTTTTTAGTAGACACTAAAGACTTATCCTAGATCATGTGAACTTGAAAACACATTTGGGTTACTTTCAATATTTCTGAGAGTCTAGAAATACTTAATTCATATAGGCACGTATTTTTCTTTAAGCCAATTACATAGAGTTCTTTTACAGATTAATGTTGGCAATATTGTCTGCAGGTAGAAAAATATCACACATCTATAATGTACATACATAGACATACATAAACATATAGACAGATGAAAACAAATCTTATAACTTTTGTTTTAAAATTTTAGCTGTGAGATGGGTAAGATAACGCAAAACTCACTAGCTTATAAAAGAACAATTTGATCCAAATAGTGTTTCTGGCTGATGGCATAAGTTTATCTGTTCAGACAGCCTAAATTTTTTACTAACATTTGTGGAGTTTTAAGATTTTTCATTTGCCTAGATTCTAAGTAAATTTCCTTTCTTCCCCCGCTTCTGATAGGAATGACCTCCTTGAAGTTTGCACTTCAAAGATACGACATAATTAAGAGTTCCAAGGGAAAACCAAGTAGAACATTTACATCTCAAAGGCACGGGGAAAACGCAAGTTCCTCCAAGAAGGACTTTTGTTTCTTAAATTCAGATTTTTTTTTAATACAATATCTGCAAGCCTTTTGAGATGACTAGGGGAGGTTTGGGGATTGGTAAAAAGGATAGGTGGGCTTTGATTTGCTTCTAGAGCTGAATTCCGTTTCTTGTAAAGATTAGATTCGTAAACAAGTACAATTGTTTCTAATTCCTCTAGGGATTGGGTTGCAGCTTGAGTGACATCATAGGTTGATCCACCCATCTGACTATATTATCTTCAATTTGCTTCTTTAGATCAGGGAAATCTTCAACTTAGATAGAAATAAAATATTCCTCTGTTTGAGACTTAGAGCTTTGTCTTTGGAAGGTTTTTCTTTCCCTTTGGGTACATAGTTTCATGTAGCTTAGGGACAAATGCCTTAAAAGAAGTTTCTATCAGGCTCTGAATATCAGCTGCTAGTTTGGCCAACTTTTGACCATAGAGCTACTGAAAAAAATCCTTTCAAATGACTTGTCAGGTCTCAGTCGAGACAAACAAAGAAAACACTGAGCCCCCTAAAAATTAAGAGAGGAAGAAAGAAAGAAAGAAAGAAAAAGAAAAGAAAAGAAAGACAATTCCTCTGAGGGCTGGCAATAATTGGTAGGACCTAAGCTACAAATGTGGTGCAACTCATATTTCTATTCTACCACATTTTGGGGTCCCCAACCTGATGGTTGCCAAGTCAATTTCTCAGGACACAAAATGAAACAAACAGGAAGGTAACAGCTGTCCCAGGGAAAGAAAGGAGCAATAACTGATAGGTCTGGATTTGGAAAAGTAGGGACAATGTGAAATTATATTTTCCTTTCTAGACTGGCAGTACAGACAGAGATTTGGGAGAGCTGCCTATCAAAAGAATTCTCATCCTTCTGTCAGTTTTCCTAGGATTTAATCTGTAGGCTCTGGAGTAAGTTGGGTTTAAAGTAGAGTGTAGCTCCACTATTTACCAGAAGTTGTCAAGATTTTCCAATAATTTTAATTTTAGTTTCCCTTTGGCTGTTTAAGGGAATCACTGGTAGCAGTTACAGGAGAACCCCTTGGAGTCCCGTCAACACTGATATGGGCCCATAAGGGGGAACTTCGAGGGTAGATATGGGGGTGTCTGTAAGGCCACTAAATTGGTGTACTTTTTTTAATGGTTGTGTAGTCTCTTCAGAGTGGAGAGACAATTCAGACAGAAAATTAGTAGAATGAGTACTCAAGTAAAGGGTAGAAGGAAGCAGTAGATGTTATGTGTGCCTTAGAGTCTTTTGTTTTAGGTACCTCTTGTATCTTTAATTTTTCATTAGCCTTTTTCAAGGAATCTTTGAATAAAGTTACTTTGGAATTTTGAAGCTTTTTGGAAGCTTCTGCATGCCAATTAAAATAGGGATCCCATTCTGTTTGTTTGATTTGGGAACGCTTGCTTTCAAATGAACTTCTTAAATAAACGATTTTGTCTAATTGGAACATTCCTCATAAAGCCATTGTAGTTCAAGGTTGTCTTTAATAAGATTGGTCCATGCACATAAAGAGACACCATAATTTTTAAAAAATATTTATTTATATGTTTATTTATTTGGCTGCGCAGGGTCTTAGTTGCAGCACGCAGGATCTTCGTTGTTGCTTGTGGAATCTTTAGTTGTGGCATGTGGGAACTTTAGTTGTTGCATGTGAACTCTTAGTTGCAGCATATGGGATCTAGTTCCCTGACCAGGGATTGAACCCAGGCCCCCTGCATTGGGAGCACAGAGCCTTAGGCACTGGACCACCAGGGAAGTCCCATAATTTTTTTTTACATAAAACCGGCTGAGGTTCCTAAAGGGGGGGCATCCTTAGAATATTTAGACGACTGAGATCTAATTTTTGGAGTTTTCCTGAGGGCAAAGAAAAAAGTTCTAGATAGCTTAACGGGTATGCTTAGGGTTGGGACTTGGGTTTTCCTTTTTTTTTTTTTTTTTTTTTTTGCGGTACGCGGGCCTCTCACTGTTGTGGCCTCTCCCGTTGCGGAGCACAGGCTCCGAACGCACAGGCTCAGCGGCCATGGCTCACGGGCCCAGCCACTCCGCGGCATGTGGGATCCTCCCGGACCGGGGTACGAACCCGTGTCCCCCGCATCGGCAGGCGGATTCTCAACCACTGCGCCACCAGGGAAGCCCCTGGGTATTTTTTGATAGTATGTCTTTCACAGGATACTTCTTTTTCCTGGTAGATGGCCTTAGCTCTATTTGACCCACGACCAGCTGTTCCTCCTTGGAGGGAATTTTCTTGCAGGTGGCTAGAGACCTGTTGTCAAACTTACTCATCCGTGACCACATTATCCTTACATGGGAATCTTGTGCTTTGGAGACAATTTTCTCTCAAATAAAGGCGACAAGTTCTTCAACACTGTCGGACTTCCCGGGTGGCGCAGGGGTGGAGAGTCTGCTTGCCGATGCAAGAAGCACGGGTTCGTGTCCCGGTCTGAGAAGATCCTACACACTGCAGAGCGGCTGGGCCCGTGAGCCATGGCCGCTGAGCCTGCGCGTCCGGAGTCTGTGCTCCACAACGGGAGAGGCCACAGCGGTGAGAGGCCCGCGTACCGTAAAAAAAAAAAAAAAGGTGACAAGTCCTTTAACACTATTTATGTTCTTGATTGGTGCCTACTGATTTTAGTTTTGCTCTCAGGGAAATTCACAGTTTAAGTCTAAACCAAGCACGCTCTAATTCAGAAACCGAAAGAGTACTCAGCAGAAGGACAATCTGTCCTTATCCAAATCCTGAATAAAGTCAGAGAATTAGACCAAAAGGAGGGAGCTCAAAATCCAGGAGGAGACTCGTCAAATCAGAAGCAGAAGGTGACCCAGGGAAGCACTGAGCTCAAGGCATTCAGTGCAAATACTTTGCTGGATTCCAAGGGTCATTGTCCCTTCAGGGGGTCATTTTCTTCAGATCCCACATTCTGTCACCATTGAATGTCAGCCTAAATAAGGAGGTAAATTGAGGTGAGCTCAAATTACCAGAAATTGGGTTTATTTGGGAATAGCCAAGGAATTGCAATCTGGGAAACACAGGCAGGTCCGTTGAAGATTTGGGGTGGGTTGTACTTCTGGGCAAGGAGCTCAAAGAAGGGGAAGTCTAGCTGGAGTTAAAGCAGTAATTTCATTGGCTTGAGGGTGGGGATGGTCGTTGGTCAGGAGATAAGTCTTGGACTTCTATAAACCAGGCATTCACAGGAAATCAGTCTCTCATTTCCTAAGCTCCATTCTTCTGAGGGGGCATGCGTGAGATTCTCCATTTCGTATATTCTGGTTCCATTTTAGGTTGAAACCCCTTCCCACTGGGTATCTCCCACTTATACGGGAGGTATACATGCTATTAAACTTCTGTTTGTTTTTCTCCTTTTAATCTGTCTTTTATTACAGAGGGGTCTCAGCTAAGAACCTAGAGGAGTAGAGGGAAAATTATTGCCCTCCAAGAAGAGTTAATTTAATAACTGCCTCAAATGGTGAAAAGAGAGTGTCATTTGTTTATTTTTTTCTGACTTTTCCTTCTGTTAGTATCACTATGGATTCGTGGATTTTTATAAATTCAATGAATTTCAATAAACTACCGTTATGGAGGGGGGGAGGTTTCAAACCATCACAAATATAAGCAGTGGAAGACCCTTTAAGCTGGCTCCTGGGTCCTTTGCATGTGACTCCATCAGCCTTTGAAAGTGTTCTCGCTTGCTTTGGGGCACCAAATCTGAATCCTTGGTATGAGAGACAAAAATTCCTGTTCTAAGAGTGCTAAAGGCAAATGCAGTGATATTTAGATATTTCAGTGAGCAAAGTTTAAAAAATACATATCTTAGATATTTCTTAGATATTTCAGTGAGCAAAGTTTAAAAAATACATATTTTTAAAAAATGAGTTCCTATGGGTATTTCTAATCTTGTCATTACAGTATTTTTACTTAATGTCTTTAATTTTATAGTTTTATCTCCCTCCATTTATATTTCATCCTATAATGTAAAGAAACTACTTTTAAAAACAATACCATAACACAACATTGTAAAACAACTATACCCTAATAAAAGAAAACAAAGAACACAAAAATTAAAACAAAAACAATACCAGTATTACCACTGAAAAAAGTTAAAACATTATTTTTCCATAGGTTTTCTTCCCCTTAGAGTGCATCCCAGTAAGAATGTACAGTTGGAACTTCCTTGGTGGTCCAGTGGGTAAGACTCTGTGCTCCCAGTGCAGGGGGCTGAGGTTCGATCCCTGGTCAGGGAAATAGACCCTGCATGTGTGCCACAGCTAAAGAGTTCGCATGCTGCAACTAAGAGTCTGTGAGCCACAACTGAGTCCAGTCCACATGCAGCAACTAAGAAGTCCGCATGCTGCAACTAAGACCCGGCACAGCCTAAATAAATAAATATTAGAAAAAGAAAAAGGAAAAAAAAAAAGAATGTACAGTCAAGGTACTCTCTTTTAAAGTTACTTGAAATATATCTTTCCTCTGTGGAGTAACCCTAATAATTTAATATACAGCCAGGGTCATTTATTTTGTTTGGCTTTCAATTTCAGTCACTGAGATTTAAATAAAATGATATTCTTTAGCAGGTAATGACTCAGAAATCAGATCCCGATAAGAAATCTTCCTTCCATCCTGCCTCTTCCACCTCATTTCTCCCCACCATAGGTAATCATTTTTCATGGTGTCTTCTTTAGCCTCCTAATGTTTATTTTTGCAAGAGGATATTGCGTCTTATTTCCTTCCTTTCCTACACAAAGGGCAGCATATCATTTATTTTTATACTCCCTTGCTTTTGTACATAACCCTATATCCCGGTGATCTCTCCACAGCGGTGTTATCGCTACCTTCTTCTAACTTCATATATTGAGTTTCCTAATCCAGCATCTTTTGAATAGTCTCACTACATTTAGGGGACAATGTAGCCTCACAAGGGTAGATAGAGCCCAGAAAAGCTGATTCCCACACCTCCCCGCAAACTGTCCTCCCCCTTTCAAAATGGCATTCTTATATTTCCTGGGCTCCTCCAGTCAGGCTGAGCGGGCAGTGAGTGTTTGGGGAAGGCAGTTATGCATGACACCCCTTCTGATGGCCTTGGGGGCAGCAGGACGGTGAGGCTTCTGCGTGGTTCCAACAGTTCCTGGTACAGAAGCGTCCTGGGTGACTATGGCATTTGCAGATTTGATAAAGTCCACTTAATGGCATCAGGACAAACAGTAGCATCTGGTGGCAGCAGTCACTGTGAGGGCCCCCTTGTCAGGCCCCCTCTGTGGTGATGTCTGGGGGCTTGTTCCCAGAAACAGCCTTGAGCCTGGTTTTCCAGTCAACCCAACACTTCTCTGAGCTGCCTGGGATCCCTTTAATAAAATCCTTTTTCAGCTTAATTGACCAGAGTATATTTTCCTTGCTTACAACTAGGAACTCTGACCTAAATGCTCTTTATGAAAAAATAATGATTAAACAAGACTAAATAAAGAGAGTGAGGAAAAGGAGTGTACCATCTGTCCTTAGTTCATCTGTAATAGATTATCCTTGACGCACTCTCTCTCAGCCTGTCCTCAATATTTCTATTATGTTCATTTCTCTGCTTAAAAAAAGATAAAAGCAACCAAATTTTGAATTCTATGTTTTGCTTCCTCCTTGTGTACCGGGATGATAATTGCAGATGGTAAACTGAAGTTTAGCCCTCTACCCAATGCCAGCATTTCTCAGCATCGAGGCCCCTTCTTTTGTTCTGGCATCCAAGATGGCTTTGAGGATGACTGCTCTCAAGATATGAATGGTAAAGAAAGAAGAGTCACATTGTTGACTTTTGGGTCTCTACGGAGATTCTCGTGAACTCCCTCAGTAAGGGAGATGTTAATCTTCAAAACATGATTTTCCATTTCAAGAGCCAGGTATTTGAGGGTACCACGAAATCTGATTATTGGTTTTTGTTTTAGTCCGAAAATCTCATCTTTGAATATCAAGAGCAAAATCAGGAGAACTCACACATGAATGTTTATGCCAAAACACGGTGAGAAGAACGGGGGATATCGTAAGGGGAGGTTTGGGTTTTTTCCCACTTCTAGAGATGTGTGGCTGAGTGGGTCAGTGGACCTGGAGGTGCCTTGGGGTGATGCAGGAGCATGGGAGAGAGCTTTGTGATCTGGCTGCCCAAGAGCAGAGGGGCACAGCAGAAGCAGCCAATAAGGGACTAAAGGAACGGTTAACCTCAGCAGCAAGTATTCACAGAGAACTGGCTGCATAACAGACCCTTGCATGCCCCTGATGCCATGATCCTAGTTGAGTATCATCAAGCTCACTGCCTGGAATATGGGATCTAGGTAATAATGTTCTCCTGTTGTTATCACATTATTATCAATAGGCTGGAGCACTTCTTGGTCACCGCTGGACTTAAGCACACGCTTCATTAAGTTACTATAGGCTAGGGACGTCCCTGGTGGTCCAGTGGCTAAGACTCTGCGCTCCCAATGCAGGGGGCCCGGGTTTGATCCCTAGTCAGGGAACTAAGATCCTGCATACCGCAACTAAGACCCAGTGCAGCCAAATAAATAAATATATTTTTTAAAAAAGTTACTGTAGGGGGCTTCCCTGGTGGCGCAGTAGTTGAGAGTCCGCCTGCCGATGCAGGGGACGCGGGTTCGTGCCCCGGTCCGCGAAGATCCCACATGCCGCGGAGCGGCTGGGTCCGTGAGCCATGGCCGCTGAGCCTGCGCGTCCGGAGCCTGTGCTCCGCAACGGGAGAGGCCACAACAGTGAGAGGCCCGCATACCGCAAAAAAAATATATATATATATAAATAAAAAATAAATAAAATAAATAAAAAAGTTACCGTAGGCTACTGAAAAGAGGGACTGGAGGACTCCCGACAGAACACGGCGCACAGCCGTGCCCTGGGCACACTCAGACCTCCAGGGAGAGTCAGAGCTGGGAATGAAGTAGAATATTGGGTTTTGGGAGGTCAGAAACGTCACACCTCACTGGTGCCTCTGTCACTGATGTTGCAGGGGCTGGGTCAGGCTGTATAGGTTCAGGAAGAGGGAGGAGGAACAGGGGTCCTGTGAGGCTGACAGTGCAGAGAGAAGACATGGCAGAACCCCCAGAGACAGAGCCGGGAAAGCATAACACGACCTGGACAAGGCTGGTGTTGGGCGCTTTCTATGACTCCTCTCTTTATGCCTAACCGAACCCGGACACTGGGACTCCTCCGAAGATAGGGCACTCCAACTGGTTCCATGAGCTCCATTACTTTTGTTTTTCATCTCTTGATTCCTTCCCACGAATCTATAAGGCTCAGGCTGCTTTTTAGGGTTCACATACAAGTTTATAAGTAAAAACATATGGGAGTTTATCCTCCTTTCCTCATAATAGATCGTAAACTCCTCTGAGACGGAGGAACCGGCCTTCTACAAGATGCCTTCTATTATGTACTATGCAAACAGGGGAGAGTTTTCAAATATTAACTGACTGACTAGACCCCTCCATTCTGATGGGAATGCTGGCAGCGCCATCCTCAGCGTCACAGGTGAAAATAACAAATAGCACTAGATGTCCCAAACGTGTTTGTTTTTCTTTCCCAAGAGGACTACCTTGTGCTTCCCTAAGCCATTTCACCTGGTGGCTCATCAAACCGTAACCCTGCCCAACAAACTTGTCTGACAAATGACCTCACAGAAGCTGAAGCTAATAACCTTGAGATCAAACCAGGATTCCTGGCTTCACCTGTTGGCTCGAAGTATCTGGACTGATTGCCCATGTTTACTTAACTTTGTTCCACATTTAATTTTATTAAAAAACATTGTACTAATTGGCAAATTAATGAGGTTTCATAAGATAAAAATGTAAAACACTTAACACAGCTTTGACACCAAGCAAGCTCTCCCTACGTGAGCTAATCTTATTACCCGATCTTCAGAGATATCACCTTATTCATCATTCTCTCCCGTAATCATATACCACTATATGAGAAAGCAATGTCTAAGTTGTTGAACTTTTTGCTTGATATATGTTTTAAGGTATGCCCCCTCCTATTTTTCCTGCATTTGCTACTTTCTAAAGTGGTCACAAATATTAGCACAGTAAGAAGTACATGAAAAGAAACTGCATTCTCTGTGCATTATTCATGGCCTTCGTTACCCAGAAAGGGCCAGCCTAGTTTTCTTTTGTTTTTGTTTTTTTGCGGTACGCGGGCCTTTCCCTGTTGTGGCCTCTCCCGTTGCGGAGCAAAGCCTCTGGACGCGCAGGCGCAGCGGCCATGGCTCACGGGCCCAGCCGCTCCGCGGCATGTGGGATCTTCCCGGACTGGGGCACGAACGCGTGTCCCCTGCATCGGAAGGCGGACTCTCAACCACTGCGCCACCAGGGAAGACCCAGCCTAGTTTTCTATTTCCACATGGACATTTTGCATAGCCCACATTCAGCGTGACTGGTAGCATCATGGCAGGTAATTTTGTATTCAGCCGGATCTAGACATCCACACAAGCCTAAATCTTGAAAAGAAAGCTGAAGCCCCTCTTGGGAAATTGCTTTGCAGGAAATGTACTGCCTTGTTTGGGTAGTGTGTCCACTCAGATGGATCTCTAAGGACCCTATGACGGGATTCAAGTCAGTAAAATGTGCAGGGGACGTTTTCCTTTTTTTTTTTTTTTTTTTTTTTTGCGGTAGGCGGGTCTCTCACTGTTGTGGCCTCTCCCGTTGCGGAGCACAGGCTCCGGACGCGCAGGCTCAGCGGCCATGGCTCACGGACCCAGCCGCTCCGCGGCATGTGGGATCTTCGCGGACCGGGGCACGAACCTGTGACCCTGCATCAGCAGGCGGACTCTCAACCACTGCGCCACCAGCGAAGCCCCGTTTTCCTGTTTTGAACTTGCTTCTCCTCCACCCAAGGAGGTAAGTTACCTTTGCCTACTATGGAGGTTTCAATGAGGACTGGGAATGCCAATGTCAGCTTAGTTCAGTGGTTCTCAAATTTTCATCTGCTTCAAAATCATTTGAGAAGTTTGAGAAAAGTCAGAATCCAGGTCCTAGTCACTCACTTCCCCCCTCCACACAGATTCTAATTTGCTAGACCAGGGAGGGGGTCCTAGGAATCTGCTTTTTTAATTCATCCACTGGGTGACTCATTGGCAGGTGGTACACAGACCACAATCTGAGAAACACTGGGAAGGCCTATTTACAGTCTCCCACTTAACAAGCATTTACTGGGTGCACAGGGTAAAACTGGGCATCAGGAGTAAAACTAGGCATGCAGTGTATTCCAAGAGAATACAAAGCACTGATGAAATAGACAGTTTTCAAAGCATGTTCACATCTTTTGTTTCCTCTCCACGTCAACCATGTGAGAGAGGTAGAGTACAGATTGGCTCTTAGATTGAGAGGCTAGTGTCTTTAGTGGCTAATTGATTACTTTTAACAAGATGAAATGCTTTTTGTGCTAGTCAATACTGAAGTTAGTTTTTTTGAAAAACAAAAGACTACTTTTTTTCTTCATTCTACTCATGAAGATATAACATTTAATTTCTATAAGAGTGCCTTGTAACATTTCTAGATCACGGAACACCACCCCCTCTTAAGAATCTGATGGAAGTGAGGAACTGGCCTCTGAGTGTACAGAGGCACATGCCCATGAAACACTGCAGAAAATTCCATCCATGGACACCAGTTAATCTACCTTGTCCTAGAAGTTTGCTCTTTTCACATGCAAATCTAACACTGTTTATTCAGCAAATATTTTTAGGGCACTTACACTAGGCAAAAGCACTGTGTTAGATGTGGGGTAGCAATTTGTGTTTTAACAAGCGCTCCAGGTGATTCCGATGTATGCTAAAGTTTGATATCCACTGGCCTAAACCAAAATGCTCCCCATAGGTTCAGATTTATTTGTGGGGGGCCATCACTGGTGTTTTTAAAACCTCTTCAGGAAATTTTCATACACAATGCAGAGTTGAGACTCACTGGTTTAAACGTTGGAAATGTGGTTTCTGGTCCCTGATAAACGCTCACCGTCCCCAAAGGAAAAATCCGATGTCCACACCTATGTATCTATGGCTCCCAGCATGCACGGTGACAGTAGGCTTGGAGTTTTAAAGCCGTCCATTACGACCAGGCAGGCCTTTTGCAGTCATGAGGTCACTTTGGAGGTGATGTTCCAATGCTCCTCCTCCTTCCAACTAATTTATTGTTTAAGAGCAGAAGCCCCAGGTCCTGCTTTCTAGTTAATTACTAAATATTAATTTATCTTTTAGAGTTATTTTAATGGAAAAGATAAAACACAATCTCTGAGTGGTTTGTATGACACTAGAGGATAGAAAATCCATTCCTGGGGTGGAGGCTTTTAACTTCCAATTGCTGTCCTTAGTGACAAATAGATCAATTTTTGTTACTGATCAGTTGCTCTGCTAACAGTTTCTGTTAAGACATCTATTTCACAACTAATGGAGAAATTGTTGTTTTGGAGAGCTTGTAGGCTTTTGATTCACACAAGAAGAAATTTTTGCAAGTCACTGTCCTCTGGAATATCTGCGTAGGGTCACTAAAGTCGGTAAAAGACATTGCCTTGCCCAATAGAATGATTTTTATTAAATAAGGAAATATACATATACATATAATTTTAAAATAATAGCCATTATTATTCATTATAATTAATCTACAATAAATTGAGCATTTATTATAGATGCACACTGTATTAGACACATTACATACATTAGTTAGTATATTCTTCACCAGAATCATTCAAAGTTATTATTATCCCCATTTTGTAGATGTTGTTCAAAGTCAAATACTCCAGATTCAAAGCCAGACATTTCTGATTCCAGATCTATGAACTTTTCACAATATTGCACTCTCCTATTATGACACATAGAGTCCTAATATTCATATCATGCTTCATCAATTACCATGAGGAAGACTATTACGACAGAATTCCAAACTCCTCGTGTAACTGAACGCTTAAAATGTTTGAGGGGAATTCCTTGGCGGTCCGGTGGTTAAGACTCAGTGCTTCTACCGTAGGGAACATGGGTTCAATCCCTGGTCGGGGCACTGAGATCCTGCAAGCGGTGCACTGTGGCCAAAAAAAAAAAAAAAAAATTTGAGGAACTAACTGTGCAACGCTCGTCGTCGCCCTTTCTAGTTCCTATGACAGCTGCCTCTGTTTTAAGCTGGTAAAATACTCTTATTCAGTATTGGGTTTATCTTGGCTGTTGTATGAGAGCCCGTAGAATGGATAACTTTGGAATTTTAACAGTAATTTCAATAGTAGTGAAGAGTGAAAAACAATCTAAATATTCATCATTCAAGTTAATTATGGCAAGATCATTTGATAGAATATTGATATCTCTTTAAAGCATTCTTCAAAAAATTATTCATAACATAGGAACTGTTCAGAAAATAATTCTAAGAGAATAAAACGAGATATAAAATTGTTCCCAATGAACAAAGTTGTTTGCAATGAACAACACATGTAAATACATAAGATATTAGAAAGTAACATAGCAGAATATTAGCAGTATTTATATACGAGACGTAGGGTTGTGGGTAAACCTACATTTTCTTATTTTTTCAATATTTTACAATGGGCACATATCCATTTTTAATAATAAAAATATTATTTTGGCCTATCATCAGGAAGAAAAATAAAAATTATGAGGAACCTGACAGATTATTCAGTGAATAATTGAGTTGTCTAATTGAAATGATAAATGTCTCCAATCAGTCTCCTTAGAGATATTCATGTTTGGATATAAAACTTTTCTGAAACTGTGTCTGTTTTATAGAAAACCACACGTTACTAACACTTTCCTTGTGAGTTTGGCATTATAAAATATTGGTTTATATATATTCATTGTTTTCATGCTAGAAATAGTGTAGAAGGTGCCTGGTACAAAGTATGTTGTCAATAAATATTTGCTGAATGAATGAATGAGTAGGAGACAATTTCTCAGGTTGTAATGCATAGAGAGGTCACCTTCTGTCTACTTTCTTTTACCGTTGCAATCTTGGATTCTTTTTTTTTTTAAATCAATCAGCTGGTATGTTTATGAGCATTGTCCTATAAATATTTTAATCATAATTTTCTCTAAGCCTTCTCTTGGAGAATTAGTGTAAATATGCTTAAAACAGAAATATGAATTCAACTAATACTAAAACTACATGTGTCTTAATGAGGGTGTAACTTCTTTTTGTCAATGTAGGAAAGAAAGCATCAAATCTTAAACTTGCATACAATTGTCTGAAATCCTTGAAAACAGTAAAAGCTCTTCCCAATAGCACAAATCTTCCTGGAAGTTCACTTGTAATAGAGTTTGGCAACAAAGTCCATGGACATTACACTGTAAATACCACTTATATCCCTGCTTTCAACAGCCTTGTTGGTAAAAATTTTGAAACTTTGGAAGTACTGTACCAGAAGGTAGACCTCAGTGGGAATGGAAAACAATGGATATTCCTAAATCTGAGAAAAGAGCAGTGACTGGATCCACCCAATTGAGAAACCACTTATCCCTAACTAAAGTTGTATTTTTATACTCTAAGGGCTTTCTGGCTGTTCTCCCAGTCTCTATTTGCCACTGACTCTCACAAACAATTTAGGACCACTTTTTTGAACAGATACAAATAAATCAGCCTATGGCATTTCAAGAAAAAAATTGTGTATCAAAACATTTTAAATTTACTATTTAGTTGCTTATTTATTTTTCCCATGCTTTGAGACTATGAAGAATTGGAGGGTGCTTTTAGGCAACACACATAATCTAATAATCAAAAATATACTAAAAATCAGGATCAGATAAAATGAAAGCGAACACACACACACACACACACACACACACACACACACACACACACACAAAATCAGCTTTGAGCTTCCTGGAAAACATAGCCCCAAAGAAAAGTCCAAAAGAAGAAAACTTAACTTTCTCAGGCCAAGCAACACTTTATAGCATTCAGTTCTGAAAGAAATTACTCAGGGGACTTCGTGTAGGGAACACTTAAAGATATAGCACACAATAACTTCAATAATAACTCCACTGCAAATATAGATATAAGGCTGCTTATATCTAAGACTTATAATATATAAGGCTTCTTCTTATTGTGTCCTTCCAAAAAGATCAATTTCATGATACTAAAAAGCAACCCTGGGAGATCAGTCTGCAGTGAATCAAAACAGTGCACAAGGATATTACTTTCTTAGATTGTGGTTCAAACCCTGAATAAAACCTACATTAAAAAAAATCAGAATGGATGAATTGCTTCACTTGAGAACACTCATCTATTAATAGATGTAGGTATAAAGTGTAATTGATTGAAGGATGTTCCAGCCAAATACTGTAAGATCAACTAATAGGGGAGTGGCCAAGTTGGCAGCGTAGGAAGACTCTGAGCTCATCTCCTCCATGGGCACACCAAAATTACAACTATTTATAGAGCAACTCTTGATGAGAAGAACTGGAAGTCTAGCAGAAAAGATCTTCTACAATTAAAGACATAAAGAAGTACCCATGAGATGGGTAGGAGGGGCAGAGATATGGTATAGTCAAGATCTATACCTCCAGGTGGGCAATTTACAAATGGGAGGATAATTACAATGGCAGAGGTTCTCCTCAAGAAGTGAGTAGTCTGAGTCCTACATTAGGCTCCCAAGCCTGGGGATCCTGCACCAGGAATGTGAGCTTCCAGAATTTTGGCTTTGAAGGTCAGCATGGCTTACTTTCAGGAGAGCCAGAGGGCTGTGGGAAATAGAGACTCCACTCTTAAAGGGCCTACACACAATCTCACATGCTCTGGAATCCAGGGCAAAAGCAGTAATTTGAAAGGAGCCTGGGTCAGACCTACCTGCAAATCTTGGAGGACCTCCCGAAGAGGCAGGAGGCAATCTGGGGGCATAGACACTGGCAGCAGAGCTCCTCGGTTGCATAGGACATCTCCTACCAAAGGCCACTTCTCCAAGGCCAGGAAACATAACCTACCTACAAGATACATAGAAATAAAATCAGCAAATTAGGCAAAGTAAGGCGACAGAGGAATATGTCCAAAATGAAGGAACAGGATAAAATCTCAGAAGAACTAAGTGAAGTGGAGATAGGCAATCTCCTCTACAGAATTCAAGATAATGATTATAAAGGTGTTCCAAGAACTCAGGAGAAGATTGGATGAACAGAGGGAGAAGTTAGCAGTTTTTAACAAAGGGTTAGGAAATATAAAGAAGAACCAAACAGAGATGAAAAATACAATAATTGAAATGAAAAATACATTATAAGGAATCAATAGTAAATTAGATGATACAGAGGAATGGATCAGCAAATTGGAAGGCAGAGTAGTAGAAAACACTGAAGCTGAACAGGAAAAAGAAAAAAAAAAAAGTGAGGACAGTTTAAGAGACAACATCAAGCATAGCATTTGCATTATAGGAGTCCCAGAATTACACGAGGGAGAGAAAGGGGCAGAGAACTTATGTGAAGACATAATAGCTGAAAACTTCTCTAACCTGGGAAAGGAAACAGACATCCAGGTCCAGTAAGCACACAGAGTCCCAAATAGGATCAACTCAAAGAGGACCACAGCAAGACACATGGTAGTTAAAATGGCAAAAATTAAAGATAAAGAGAATATTAAAAGCAGCAAGGGAAAAGCAACAAGTTATACACACAAGGGAACTCCCATAGTGCTATCAGCTGACTATTCAGCAGGAAGTCTGCAGGCCAGAAGGGAGTGGCAGCGTATATTTAAAGTGATGAAATGGAAAAATCTACAACTAAGAATATTCTACCCAGCAAGGCTTTTCATTCAGATTTGATGGAGAGATCAAAAGATTTAGAGACAAACAAAAGCTAAAAGAGTTCAGCACCACCAAACCAGCTTTACAAGAAATGTTAAGGCAACTTATCTAAGCAAAAGTGGAAAGGCCACAACTAGAAACATGACAATTATGAAAGGACAATCTCATTGGTAAAGGCAAATATACAATAAAGATAGTAAATCAGCAATGTATAAAGCTAGCAGGAAAGTTAAAATACAAAAGTAGTAAAATCATCTATATCCACAATATGTAGTTAAGAGATACACAAAACAAAAAGATGTAAAATATAATTTCAAAAACAGTAAACATTGGTGGGGGGGTTAGTAAAAAGGCAGGGTTTTAAAAATGTATCTACTTAAGAGATCAGCAACTTTAAATAATCACATATATAATAATCATATAATATATATAATAATATATATATACTGCTATGTACAGTGTGGGGAACATAGTCAATAACTATGTAGTATGGTGACATATTGTAACTAGACTTATCATGGTGATCATTTTGAAACATATATAAATACCAAATCACTATGTTGTGTAACAGGAACTAACATAGTGTTGTAGGTCAATTATACTTCAAAAACAAACTCATAGAAAAAGAGATCAGATTTGTGGTTACCAGAGGTAGGGGGTAAGGGAAGGGGGAATGGCATGAAGGTGGTCAAAAGGTAGACTTCCAGTTATAAGATAAATAAGTACTAGGGATGCAATATACAACATGATAAGTATAATTAATAGTGCTGTATGTTATATATGAAAATTGTTAAGAGAGTAGATCTTAATAGCTCTCATCACAAGAAAAATATTTTTTTCTATTTCTTTAATTTTATATCTATATGAGATGATGGATGTTCACTAAACTTATTGTGAGAATCATTTCATGATATTTGTAAGTCAAATCATCATGCTGTACACCTTAACCTTATATAGTGCTGTATGTCAATTACATCTCAATCAAACTGGAAAAAACACCAACAGTGGACTGGGACCAATTAGCTCAAAAGCCTGCTAGCACCAAATTCAAGTTTTTACACATCTAGTGACTTCCCTGGTGGCGCAGTGGTTAAGAATCCGCCTGCCAATGCAGGGGACACGGGTTCGAACCCTGGTCTGGGAAGATCCCACATGCCACAGAGCAACTAAGACCATGCGCCACAACTAGTGAGTCTGTGCTCTAGAGCCTGAGCCACAACTACTGAGCCTCTATGCCACAACTACGGAAGCCTATGCACCTAGAACCTGTGCTCGATGACAAGAGAAGCCACCGCAATGAGAAGCCCACACACAGCAACAAAGAGTAACTCCCGCTCTCCGCAACTAGAGAAAGCCTGCACACAGCAACGAAGGCCCAACACAGCCAAAAAAAAAAAATAAATTAATTAATTAAAAAAATATTTTTACACATCTAGTTGTTTTAAGCATTGCCCAAATAAACAAAATTTTAGCCATTTAGAGCTGCCTGTCTGCTTTGCATATTTCACCAAATAGCGCCCAACATCTGCTGGTCATAGATAAGATAAACCCTGTGATTATATAGGTGCCAAGCTGCTGCTGCCCTTCAGAGCTTTCTGCCCCAGAGGCTTCCTGGGAGACTGCTGAGAAACAGCACATAAACATTTAAGTACCCTCTTTTCTGGGAATTTCCTTGCCCTTCTCTCCTTCTGGATGTCCCCCTCCCCCAAATAATCTCTGGATTGTTTGGTTCTGGTTCTGTGAGGGACTATTTTCAGATGGATGGATGGTTATAGGAATAGGGGTGTGTGTGTGTGTGTGTGTGTGTGTGTGTGTGTGTGTATTTCCTAGCTCCGCCTGCTGAAAGAGCACAGAGGCAATGATTTCCCAGGAGCGATGGGCATTCCTGGCACCCGGATCTTAGTTTCCACATACCATTCTCAAATAAAAGGAACTGGGGCTCCTTGGACAAATGGCTAGCCCCAGGGCTGTCATAGGGAAAGAACAAGATGAAAGTACAAGATGAGCCTGGAATATCTCGTGGTTCTAGAAAGTAAGGAAGTGCTCAATAAAGATGGTGTCATTAAAACAAGATACACAAGTCAGCTTGAAACATTGGCCAAATCTGGGGTAATATGAGAACAAAATAATAAACGGTAATGTTTTACGTCAGGCAGCTATAACAAAATGCTATAGACTGTGGCTTAAACAATAGAAATTTCTCACAATTCTAGAGTTCAAAATCAAGATGCCAGTAAGGTAGGTTTCTTTCTTTTGGCGTGTAGGCAGCCGTCATCTCTCTGTGTGCTCACAGGACCTCTTCTTTGTGCAATCATGGAGAGAGAGAGCAAATTTTTGGTGTACCTTCTTATAAGGGCAATAATCCCATCATGAGGGCCCCACCCTCATGACCTCATCTAACCCTAGTTACCTCCCAAAGCCTCCTATTTTCAAATACCATTGAGGGTGCAGGGTTCAGCCTATCAACTGGATGTGGGGGACACCAACATTTGTAATAGAATATGATGGATCAATACCCATAGAGTAGAAACCACGAACACATGGTGATATGAATAACTGAATAAATAAATAAATGGGGAAGGAAAAAAAGCTCTTTGTTAGAGTAGAATTCCAACTAATAAATGTAAAAAGTGATGGAAATAAATGATCACCATTTGGCAAATGTCACAGTAATAACTCTTTTAGTCAAGAATCATCAATGAAGGCTAAACTTAGTGGGTTGAAGTATAATGAGAAACAGGATAATTACATAAAACTGATTAACCTCACAAGATATGTATTAATCACAAAGAGAAAAATAGTAACTCTACAGTGGAGAAACCTGGCAAATCCTACTTTAACTGAGAGATCAAAGTCAACCTCAACAGTAATGGGAGAAATCAACATCACATGCCCTCTAATGTGATACACTGAGAGTATACAATATTACTTTTGTGGTATTCTTGCAAAAATGTAAAACTTGGATTTAATCAGAGGAAACCTCAGACAAACCTAAGTTGAGAGACTCTTTAAAAGTCTGAAGTTTATGAAAGACAAAGAAAAACTGAGGAACTGTGATGAATGGAGATTAAAAGTGATTAAAGGAGTCTAAGGGGACATAACAAGTTCATGCAATCTGTGATCCTAGCTTCATCCTGAGTTAAGGGCTCTGTCTATATATTATACCTCTGGTCCCACATAACGAAAAGTACAGAAGCAAGCAGTAAATAAAATGGTTTTTAGTAAATACTTATTGATTGATTACTTACCAAGGAATCTAGGTAGGTGGAGCCCTCTGCTTTCATCAGCCTCCCTCTCTTTGAGTAGCAATGTGTTTTGAACCACCCACAGAATGTAAGTGTGCACGTACACAGGTCAGAGGAGCTCTGTCCTTCACCAGAGAATTGATAGCATATAAGCTAAAAAACTGAGTGGCTGCCTTCAAAGTGCCAGACTCTGCCAAGTAAAGATGTTTCATGATCTCAGAGGTGACTCTCATTCGTCCTTAACTCTGGAAAGCCAGAGAGCCAAGCCTCCTTGCTGATGTGTCCTGAGGACACATCTTCAAACGGTTTACCCAAAGAGTGGATATCTTGTCGATTCCCCCTTTTGGGAAATGTCACTGGAAAGACCATAAGTTCAACTTTCTACTGTATTTTGCCAGAATGCTCTCAAAAATTCACCTGTAAACTTCCAGTTTCCAAGAATAGTGGGCTAGGTTATTGAGATCATCTCTCTTGATGACAACAACTAAAAATAATGGGCAAAACTCACTTAAAAGCAGTGATGACCTAACATGACAGTAAAGACTTGTGAGGTTAAAATTAAAAGGGAAAATGGGAGCCTCAGGAAGTAAGCTAGAACAGAAGCTGCTTTTGCTCTGGGGCATTTGAAAATTCAGGTAAATTTTAACTTTTATTTTGACAGCCTTGTGGAGTGAAATGGACATAAATCAAAGCTCAGGGCGTATAAAAGTTCAGAATTAAAGAAGAGACCTTAAAAAAAAAAGCTGTGACCCTTTAGAGGGACTATCCTCAGAGTAAGGTGGACAAGAAGTTAACCAGTTTTTACAAAGATTTGCATCCAAGTTGCAATTCACCTGGGTGGCACTGAGACCCTGGGCCCTGAATTGGATTTAAGGTAGTTTTAGACTTGTTGTGCCCCAGGTACCTGGAAACTACACAGATTTTATCGGAGGAAGATACTTTTATCATCTCCTCACATTATTCCTGAAAATATTTTCATTAACAATGACCAGCACAAAGGTGACCTAGCATTAAAAAACAAATCACCATAAGAAAGAAACAATAAGAATAGAAGTAGGCCTAAAAAGATTTCAAACACTAATTACCAGCTACAGACTACAAGCTGACTCTATTTACTATGTTTAAAGAAATGAAAGACAAACTTGGAAATAGCTACAGGGAGAAGAAACCCATATCAAAAAAATGGATAATAATTGAGAATTCATTAAAAAGATTTAGCTGATGGACAAATTATTGAACCAGGGAATAGATCAGAAGATGTTCCCTAGAATGCAACATGGAAAGATAAAAAGACAAAAAGAGCAAGAGATAAGAGAATAGACTTAGAAGGCCTAACATACTTTTCACTTTAATCCCAGAAGGAGCGGAGAAAGAAGGTGAGGTGGAGAATATGACACTTGCACATATAAAAATGGCTGGGAATTAAAAACAACCTGATAAACAGTATTTATCCACAGATTCAAGAAGCCAAAAAAATCCAAGAAAGATATATAGAAATGCACAGCTAGACCCAGCACACCAAAACTACAGAAAGCCAAAGGCAAAGAGAAAAATCTTGAAAACGACTAGACAAACCCCCACTTTCCTCCAGAAATGCCTCATTGGAAGCTTAGATAATGTAATTGCCAGAGCATGAACCAAGATAACCTTAAAACAAAATCCTGCCATCTCTTAAATTAACACACTTCTGGTTTCCATGAATAATTACAAGAAATTGATATCCAGTGCTGATTAATACACAGACACACTAAAACTCCTCAGCAAAAAAGGAAATTTTGTTTTTAATTTTAGTTTAATTTTCCAGAGAAGTCAGACTTTGAGGGCATCCACCATTTAGTAGGACAAATCAAAAGAAAGTAACCACTGAAACATAATATATAATGATTTGACTCTCTGGGTCTAGGTAGAGAACCTGATGAATTTTCTACAGATTCTTTGTCAACTTTTTCAGAGTATATGGTTCACTACTCACCAGGTTTCATTTCTGAAAGATTCCGAAAAGCCTTTTAATTTTTTAAAAGCTAAAGTTTGACTGTCTCGTTTATAAGAATGAAGAAGTCTTGCAGGTGAAGAGAGGTGGCGTGAGAAGTGGGAGTGGCATTAGAGGGATTCAAGAAACGTGGATCCCGTTCTCAGCTCTAGACTCAATTCGTTGTGTGAGTTGAACAAGCTGCTCTACCTCGGGGGACACGGTTTTTCCATATGCCTGACTTCCTACATTCCCAGCCACGTTACCTTGGAGTAAATCTAGATCCCAATAACAGGCATACACAGTAGTTCTCTGGCTCCAATCTTTGCCTGTTAGTGCAGGACCTTAAGTCCCTACACTATTTCTAGGGTACTCTCAGCTGACTCACATGTGCTCATGAAACCAGAGATGATCATTTTCTGTGATTTATACCTTCTTCCTTCTCTCTTAGATTCTGTCTGGGAGTCTGCCACTGCAGCTTCCGAAATGAAACTTAAATACCTTCCCCATCCCAAGGCTGCAGTTCAGGGTCCCCTTGGGAACTGGGGGATAGCTCTGGAGACTTCGGGGCACCAGGTGGGTGGGTCTTCCACTTTGGGGTTACTCACCGTCTCCTGGTGCAGTGCTGCCCCGAGCTCCTATGCTCATAGAGAGATCAGTGACATCCCGACATTTTGTTTCCTATAGCCCCCACACCCTCAGGAGGACTGCCTCAAGTCTGACTGGGTAAAGAGAGGAAGGCAAAGAAAGAGGAGGAGGCTATAAATACATAGTCATGAAGTGACATGAGCCAGACGCGCAGAGTGAAGCTGCTTTCATGGCCGCCCACTCTGCTTAAGCTTCTAGCATGCCTCAAAGGGTTAGAAGAGTTCCTTCCTAGAGACATGACTAGGTAACGTACCAGCGATCATTAGTTTGAACATTTCTATAAAATCAAAGTGTTCCAGGAGCGGGCCCCTTCTTATTGTATTGGGTTTAAAGAGTTCGGGCAAAAAAGAGTGGATATATGTATATGTATAGCTGAATCAGTTTGCTGTACAGCAGAAACTAACACAACATTATAAATCAACTATACTCTAATAAAAATTTAAAAAAAAAAAGAACACTCAGTAATTCAAGAAAACTTAAGAACCACCAACCTGGAAACACTGGTGCCGAGCGCGAACGTCCCCTCTGTAGCACATACATCGTAGACCCACCCCCCTGCTGTCGTACCCACACCCCTCACACCCACCCTGACCCAGACCGAGATGAAACAGGCTCCAATGCCAGCCTTTCAGGTCACTTCCTGAGTAAGAGATGGCTTAAAGAAAAAGAAAATCTTTAATGGAATCTGTTCTCAAATAATATGTTACAACAAAATATAAAGAATGTATACAATACAAAAATATTTAGAAGAAAAAAAAAGTTTGGGCAATGCATCAAACAAAAGGGTTCCCTGAAATCACTTCATTAGAGATTTAGTCCTTTGGATTTTTTGTACTTTCTAGTTCTTTATAAAAGTGCTAAGACTCCTGGGCTTCATTGGAAGACAGTCTTGTTTGTTAGTTGGCTGATGAAAGGACAATGCAGAGATGGGCCACAGTTTGAAGCCTTAGAAAGAGAAAGAGGTAGAGAGTAAGAGCTCTATGATTTTTTGGTTTCTCTCATCATGTAACTTATTTATTCATCCTTTCTTTTTATTGCAAAACCATTAGCTGAGGGCTCTTAAGGGTTGCACTGTGTTCCCCTAAAGATATGGTGAAGTCCTTAACTCCAGTTCCTCAGAATGTGGCCGTATTTGGAAATAGGGTCATTGCATACATGTATAACTAGTCAAATGAGGTCATACTGAAGTAGGGTGGGCCCTAATCCAATATGACCTGTGACCTTATAAGAAGATGGCCATGGGAAAACACAGAGACACAGGGAGAAGACCATGTGAAGATGGAGGATTAGAGTGATGTATCTACAAGCCAAGGAATGCCACAGGTCGCTGGAGAACCACCAGAAGCTAGGAAGAGGCAAGAAACGATTCTCCTATCGGTTTCAGGAGGAGCATGGCTCTGTGACACCTTGATTTCAAACTTCCAGCCTCCAGAATTATGACATAATAGATTTCTGCTCTTTTAAGTCATCCAGTTTGTGATATTTTGTTATGGTAGCTCTAGGCAACTAATACAAGGGCCTATGTGTCAAACCTCATTCTAGTGGCTTTGGATCAAAGTCAAATAAGATGTGGTCCCATCTTCAGGAAAGTGCTAGATAGGATTTCAGAGAGAGAGAGACAGAGACAGAGACAGAGAGACAGAGAGAGAGAGTGAAAGACGGAGGGAGAGAAGGAGAGATATTAGATAAGAGGTTTGTACTACTAGGAGAAGGACTTTAAAAACTTAATATGTACACTCTAAAATAAAGGAAAGGATTGAGCTGGAAAAACTGGAGCTCTGATAGGATGATATAGGTAAGATGCCCTCTGTCCTCTTCCTTTTGAAGTCCTGAGATGACAGCTTTGGAGATCAAAAAGATGGTTTATGTTCACAACAAAAAGGAAACAGTGATCACTAGAAGTCAGCATGGGTTTACCAAGAAGAGAGTGTCTCTCAGGGTCAATTCATCACCTTTGACAGGGAAGTCAGACTGGTAAGTGACAAAATGTAGCAGGCAAAGTGTAGCAAGAATTTATTGACATACCTGGAAGTTTTCCTTACGATATCCTTACAGCCAAGATAGAGTGGTTGAGCTGGGAATTGAGGGAACAGCTGTGCCTATGGATCCATGACTAATGAATGGAACTATGACAATCTGGGCTGAGGTTTCCATCGGAATGCCAAGGAGCTCTTTCATAGGTGCTGCCCTGTTCAGTATTTTTATCAGTGAATTGGAAAGTCAAGCATTACCAAATTTGTCTTTGATGGGCTAGATGCCTCCATCTACACCTGGATGTGTGCACTTGGTTCTGGATAGAATCACATAGTTAAGGAGGCCATAGGGAAGCCAGAAGATGTTTCGAAGGGAATGACCAAGTTGATGACCTGAAGGAGAGTGGCCATCATGTAATAGAAGAAACTGGTGAGGTATTTGGGGATATACAGGCTAAACAATAGAGAATGCAAGAAGTACATGAAGCCGAGGGATAGTGTGTTTTACTTGGATTGAAGGGTTGTAATCACCGGGTCAAGTAATAGGAAGGCAAACTCAGCTTGATATAGAAGGAACTTTCAGATGTTAGAGTAAAAATAATACACCCACAATGAAACCTGAAAGATATCAAATCTCTATGGACTCATCTACAAATTTAGTAAAAATCCTAGCAGGATTCTTTTTAAGGAACCCATCAACTTATTCTGAATATGTAGATGAACAGAGGCTCATAAATAGCTAAATCAGTTTTGAAAAAGAAGAGCAAAATGTTACTATTAACCGAAGAATGGTAAGGTATACCATAAAGCCAGGATAATCAAAGAGTGTGGACCTGGTACAGCCACAGGTAAATAGGCCAATGGATCAGAAGAAAGAGCCCATGTGTCTAGGGGAACTTGGTACACGAGGGAAATATCACTCGAATCCATGAGGCAAAATGGAAGGACGGCTCAGTGGGTGTTGTTGATGAAACTGATGGACTCTACAAGGGAAAATAGAGTTGGAAAACTTACACAATGTACAAAGATGGGTATAGATGGATTAAAGAACTAAATGTGAAACATAAACTCTAAAGCAAATAGGAGAAAATACAGACATATATATTTGTGATCTTGGAGTAGAAAGGACTTAATGAAACTTCCAAAGTGCAAAGCATAAGGAAAAAATTATTCAACTGTCCATTTCAAAAAATAAGAATCTTGAGTGATGACATATAACGTTATCAGGTTACTGACAGGTTAGAAAAAAGTTATTTGCAATGTGAAACCATAAGAGGTTAATACTTAGCTATACAAAATACCCCAAGTAAATATCTAGGATATATTGGGTTGGCCAGAAAGTTCGTTTGGGTTTTTCTATAAGATCTTACACATTGGTCTGCCAGGCACACATAGCTGACACTTCCTCTGCGTTTAGAATGTGAAGTCCAGTGGTTAGGCGGATCCAGAATGCCTACGACTGTGTCATGGCTCTTCCTCTTTGTTACATTTGGCAACCCCTCTGAACTTTAGTTGCTTCATCAGTAAAATAACACAAATAATGAGACTGGTCATAAAATTCACATAAGGATTAAATGAGATAATATAAAACAGAACAGCATCTGGCACATGATAAAAACTCAGTCGTGGCTGTTTTTGCATCTCTATTTCATTTTGATATTATGAGTCCAATAACTGTTACTTTCCCGCATATCGTATTTCCAAATTAGTATGGTAACGCTTCTGGGTTATTAATGAGGCAATTAATTTTTTCTTTAATTAATAATCAGAAAAGGAAGTCATATGCCTTCCCTGAGACTGTGCTCTGGTGGTGTATGAGGTGTGCCTCGTGGATTAACTATTAATCCCAGAGTGAAAACTGAATTCAACGTTGTAGAGCTGGAAAGGATGTGGGAGACCATCTTGCTAGTCCTAGCCCTTTCGACACAGGAGGATGCAAAGACCTGGAGGAGGTAAGTACCATGCCCTGAGTTCGCACCGCAAGAACCATAGCACTTCTTCTGTGGTTTTGATTAATTAATTATGACTAGAAAAGATAATTAGGAAATCAAAGTGGTGATTAGGAAAGATTAATGTCACCAGCTGGCTTTGTCAAATGGGTGTGAACTGTCTACATGAATGATCTCACTTAATTAGAGACCTAGACCCAGAGGACTCATAGCTATTCCAAGTATGAACTTGCTGGACTTCCACTTGACTGTTGCTTTGTTTCAGTAGGTGGAGCCACTCTCCCTCATTAGAATAAAGTAAACAGATTTAACTCAATTATAAATAGAAAAAAATATGTGCTCTCCGTCACTGAGAGTTGCACAGAGTGACGACTGCCTCGAAACCCTGGGTGCAGCGGTGAGCAGTGCTGGAGCATGAGTTCCAAGCCAAAATCCATAGGGATCATCGGAGCTCCTTTCTCAAAGGGCCAGGTGAGTAAAAACCCTGGCTTTGAAGAACTGGAATTTATGAGAAAGTTTCGAACTTCAAAATTAGTAAGGTGTTAATGTCTAGTTAGTTAAATTCCCTGATACAACCTGACCTGAAATCTATGTTTTAAAGTCCTCTCACCATTTTGCATCATTGTATAATTATGGTCACAAATCCATTTATTCTTATGGCTCCTAATCTCAGCCACAGCTAATTTTATTTAAATCTGCTGAATTTTTCCTCATAATTTTTTAAGAGAAAATATTTTTATTTGAATGGAAATAGAATATTTCTGCATTGTAGCTACTCATTTAGATTTCCGTGCTCTCGATGCTTTTGGTGTTACTGTGTATGTAGAAGGAGATAAAATTTTAAGAAAACACATTTGTTTAGTTATGTAATTAACACCTAGAAAAATTTCATAGATGGGCAGCAACCTTTAGAATTAAAAAATGTGGATAACCTAAACATTATTGATTTATCAACTTTGTGAGTGATTTATATTATTTTAGGGCTTTCATGATTCTATAAAAGTACTGATTTCATGGACTCGGTAGAGTCCCTTGTGCACCTCTCTTTGAGGGAGGAAGAAAGAAAAACAAAAAAGGAAACCCACCTGCAAGTTGACCACATTGAAAGGACAAATGAATTTATCAAACTCCCAGATTCCAAAACATGCCAGCCACACGTAAATGTACAGTATTTTTTTTTTTGCCCAGGCACACTCATTCTGGTAAATCTAATGAGATTACAGATATCTTCGACTCCTGTAAGCGTCTGTGCTAACAGAGGGGGGATGGGGAAGTACAAAAACAAAAACAAACAGAATAGAGTGTGAATTGACACCTTCCCAGGCTGATTTTTTGTGGTTGTGGTTGTTTTAAATGGGGTTTCTCAGGTGTCTTAGAACTTTCTCTTTGCCCGCTGAGCAATGTATTTCTTCTCTTAGTTTTGAACTCTTGCTTTGCACTCTGGCTTTTTTATTACAAAACAAATTGGGACAGGTCGGAGGTTAGAGATGCAAACTGCATTTGGACTGTTAGTCAATACTGCTTCACTTTCCCTGGAAATCTTCCAAAGGTCTCTCCTGAAACACAGGGACATTTTGCTGACAAAGAAGTGTTTCTTTTAATGCTGGGGGTAATTGCAAAATCCACAATGTGCTCACCTATTCTTGGGACAGGTTCTAACAAAGATAGCCCTGAAATAACTGATAAAAAAAGAAGGAAGGAAAGAAGAGAGGAGGGAGGGAGGAAGGAAGGAAGGAAGGGAGGAAACGGCTTGAATATGCTCTGACCCCTGGACCTCAGCAGAAGGCCAAATGGTGATAATAACAGCCATTCCAGGGAATAATATTTTGAAATATAGCCAGATGCATTTTCCATTCTCCATAATTCTTCCTTCCTGACTTCTACAGCTCTTCCTTATTAAAACATGGCCCGGGGCTTCCCTGGTGGCGCAGTGGTTGAGAGTCCACCTGCCGATGCAGGGGACACGGGTTCATGCCCCGGTCTGGGAAGATCCCACATGTCGCAGAGCGGCTGGGCCCGTAAGCCATGGCTGCTGAGCCTACGCGTCCGGAGCCTGTGCTCTGCAACGGGAGAGGCCACAACAGTGAGAGGCCCGCGTACTGCAAAAAAAACAACGACGACAAAAAAAAACCATGGCCCCGTGAGAATGAAGCTTATTGTCTCGTGATAGTAAGGACTCAGAGAGAGATATTTTTCTACACTAAGCCATAGCATAGAAGGGAAAAAAATGGCCAACATATAAATTTCTGTCCTCACTTAAAGGAGGTAAAATTGGATAAATAGGCAAAAGAGAGGATTAAAGGGCTAGAAGGTTGAATCTGAAAAAGGACTCCATTCCCTTGCAGGGCAGTGGTTAAGGGGAGGAGGTGGTGGCAAAGAATGAAGTCGGTATTGTATTGATTTTACTGTTGAGTTAACTAAGGCTCAGAGAGATTTGAGAACTTGCTCAAGGTCACACAGCTTTGACTGCGTAATTCCAGACAGGACTATCTGATACCAGAGCCTGTGCTCCCGACCTGCACTGGTGCATCTTTAGATCTATAGCGGATCTTAGAGTTGCAGTCAGTTAGGGAATGGAGCCCAGCTTCAAAGTCAGTAGAGCTAACAAAGAACAATGAGAAAAGACCAATCATTAGAAGCAGTTTGAATCAGACAAAAAAAAAAGCTAAAAAGTGTCACTCTGTGAAATTGATCGACTGTGATATTGTAATAAATATACAGCTGGGCCTCCATATCTGCGGGTTCTGTATCCGGAATATCTTTATGTCATTTTATGTAAGGGACTTGAGCATCCGTGCAGGGGGCAGGGGGTAGGGGGAGTAGGGGTGGGGGGATGGGGAGGTGGTGGGGTAGGGTGGGTGTCCTGGAACCAATCCCCTACAGATACTGAGGGAGGACTTTTGTATCAACTAAGGGGTGTATAAGATTTGTTGTGGTTTTTTTTTTTTTATAAATCTTAAAGTTCAGAATGGTGTTATTTTTATTTTTATTTTTTTGGCGGTAGGCAGGCCTCTCACTGTTGTGGCCTCTCCCGTTGCGGAGCACAGGCTCCGGACGCGCAGGTTCAGCGGCCATGGCTCACGGGCCCAGCCGCTCCGCGGCATGTGGGATCTTCCCAGACCGGGGCATGAACCCGTGTCCCCTGCATCGGCAGGCGGACTCTCAACCACTGCGCCACCAGGGAAGCCCCAGAATGGTGTTATTTTTAAAATTTTTATTGAAATATAGTTGATTTATAATGTTGTGTTAGTTTTGAGTGTACAGCAAAGTGATTCAGTTTTATATATGAACGTAAATTTTAAATTCTTTTCCATTATAGGTTATTACAAGATGTTGAGTATAGTTTTCTATGCTATACTGTAGGTGCTTGTTGGTTATCTATTTTATATATAGTAGTGTGTATATTTTAATCCCGAGCTCCTAATTTATCCCCTCCTCCATCTCCCCTTTGGTAATCATAAGTTTGTTTTGTATGTCTGTGAGTCTATTTCTGTTTTGTAAATAAGTTCACTTGTAAGGGGTGTATGAGATTTGTTCTAAAGTTTGAAAGGGAGAGGGAAAAAGGGCAGGGAGTTTTATCAAATTGACAATTTTTGAGCATCTACTAAGTGTCAGCTCCGTACTACAAAATACAGTGCTGGAAGTGTAGAAAAAATTGGACTGAAATCTAATAATGGAGAAAAGACAAAACAAACACAAAACCAAGGCAAAATCTGAGCCAAGCAGCACGCTGTTGGAGTTTAAAGAAGGAGAAATTGTATCTACTTGAGAGGGGGTGGGAGTCATACAAAAAAGGAGTGGAGTGAAGGAGCAAATGTGTCCATCTGAGCGTGGGGCGTCCCTGGCTGCCAGGGACAGGAATTTGACATGGAGGATTTGCCCAGCAGCCAGGGCAAGTCATCCGGTAATTTGAGTTGGGAAGAAATATCTACTTAGTTTGGTGCCGCAGCGCAATCCTGGGGATAGATCCACCTGTCTTTTGGCACACCTTCTCCCCTGGGAACACAAAGTAACCTCCTGTATTGAAAAGGCTTGTTGGAAATTAGAATCAGAGAGACACATGCAAGAACCGGTTCTTTAGATGGCTAATCTGCCAGGAGGGTGGAGAAGATTTACAGCCAGGAGGAAGCGTCTTAGCTTCCCTGATGTAAAATGAGCAAAGGTAGAATTGTGCCAACTGTGCTTAACCAGGTCAAAATACCTGAAATACCGGGTTAGTTTTGTGGTTTCGGCTCCCGGGTGATGATTTTCCCTGCTGCCTGCTTTCTCGCCAAGAGCCCTAACTTACCACCGTGAGGACCTGCAAGTAGGTCTTTCTCATGCCACGCTCTTTTTTTTTTCTTCCTTATGTTTTTACTCAAGCTGTTCCCCTGGTTTGCAAAGTTTCTCTATCACCCTATCTATTTTCCTGAACACCTACTCACCGTTGCAGAACTCAACAGAAATATCAGCCTACTCCACGCAGACTTCTCTGACACACTCTGCTCCTGGCAGAGTTAGGATCATCCTGTTTTTGTGGTTATGAATCTTGTATCTGCGTTGAAGCAAGTCTCTAAGCACTGTAATTGGGATTAAATATCCAAATCCCCTATTAGCTTGTTAGTTACTCAAAGACAGAAGCCCTCTCCTTTTAATCACTGTATCTCCATCTCTCAGAGTGCTTTTGCACAAAATATGTGTTCACTGTGCTGGTAACGCGGTGCGATGGAGAAGAGGAGATGCAAGTTTTGGAATCTAAAGAATGCGGATGTGAACTAAGGCTCTCCCACTTGTTAGGAAAGTTATATAACCTTTCTGATTCTGGATCTTCATATTTGACATAGGGGTAATTCAGTCTACCTTGCTGTGATGATTAAATGAGATCATGTAAATTCCTGACTCTGTAGGTATTCAAAAATTGATACTCTTCAGTTGATTAATGAAAAGGGTTCCTATTGTGGGCATCAGATGGTCATGATAATGTCTGAATTACTCTATTTTTTAATTGTTCAGCCACGAGGAGGGGTGGAAGAAGGCCCTACGGTATTGAGGAAGGCTGGTCTTCTTGAGAAACTTAAAGAACTAGGTAATTTGAAAAAATTAATTACTTTTTATTGAAGTATAGTTAATGTACAATATTATATGTTACATATATGTACACTATAATGCTTCACATTTTTAAAGGTTATACTCCATTTACAGTTATTATAAAATGTTGGCTTATATTTCCTGTGTTGTACACTACATCCTTGTAGCTTATTTTGTACATAATAGTTCGTACCTCTTAATCCCTTACCCCTATATTGCCCCTCCCCACTGGTAACCACTAGTTTGAACAAGGTAATTTTTAACTTGAAAGATCAGCCTGATTTTCTTCTCACTCTGAAGGAAGGACCAGGCTCCTGCTAAAAGAGAGTGTGTCTGGAGTGACATTTATACCACAGAATTGCAGCATTGGCTATAACCTTAGAAGTACAGCCTATAAAAAAAGCAGCGATGGGGAGCATGCTCAGTCAATACTGTTGGATGAATATCCTCACTCAGATCTTTTGTCTTTCCAACCAGACTCTTGCATAAGAGAATGTGTGTGTGCAAGACCTGGGGGTGGGTGGTAGGTGAGTCAGAGGAATTGAAAATGAAAAGCCAGGGGCAGCAGGAAGTACACTACTAGCAAGAGGACCCCTATTTGTGAAAGGAAAGAAAATAAAACAGTAATATAATAACAATGATAGTACCTAGTGTTTGCATGGTGTGTATATGTGTACACATATACATATACGTACATGTATATGAGCATGCAAGTGCAAAGTGACATAATTTTAAAAGTATGGGCTAAAGTCAACGTCATCTTTATATTTAGAACTCTGATGAAGTGTTGGGGAGGTTATGGAGCAGCTCGAACCCTCGTGTATTTCTGGCGGGAATGCATAATGATACAGCCACTTTGGAAAGCACTTCAGCAGTTTCTTAAATAAACATACATTTACCTCTCGACCCAGCAAATCTTCTCCTAGATAGTTACCCAAGAGAAGTCAAAACATATACTATAAACACTGCTACCCTAATGTTTGTAGCAGTATTATTTATAAAAGCCAAGAAATGGAAACGAAATGCCTATGAACCGGTGAATGGATAAACAAAAAGTGGTACATCCATACTACGGGATAGTACTCAACAGTAAAAAGGAACAGACTGCTGACATAGGCAAGAACATGGATGAATGGCAAAGACGTCATGCTGAGTGAAAGAAGCCAGACACAAAAGACTACCAACTGTGTGAAATTTCAGAACAGACCAAAGCATAGCAGGACAAAGATCAGTAGTTGCCTGAGGGTGGGGCAGGGATTGACCAGAAAGGGGCACGAGGGAATTTAGGGGGTGATGAAAATATTCTAAATCTTGATTATGGTGATGGTTGCAAGACTGTAGATATTTCTAAGACTGGTTGACCTGTACATTTAAAGTGAGTGAATTTTAGTGAATAACAATTATACCTCATAAAGCAAAAAAAAAAAAAAAAAAAAAAAGAAAAAGACCCCAAGAGAGAACAGAAGGCTTGGGGAAATGGACTAGACTAGTCCCTCTGTTAACAAGCATAATTTGGTCATATTTTATATCAGGTTGAATCTCTTGAAGGTGTTAGTGAATCATGGATACACATGGACATTTAATGACTACAGCGTACAATGACTGGTTAGTTCAGAACATTGTACTTATATCACATGAAGCTCTGTACATTGAAGCCTAAACAGGGTCTTTTAGGGAGTGACCTAGGTCCTTAGAAACTTTGGGCTAGCTGCAATTTCTTTTTTAAAGAAGTATAATAATAGAGCTTTTATTTCCTGACCTCACAAAAGCTTTAAGGCTCGTTGCTAATCATACGTTCTTATTTAATTCAGACCGTCCCACTATGAGGCAGGTACGATGGACAGAGCAGGGAGCTGAGCTGCTTCAGCTGGTGACAGATTGGACTGAAACCACGGGCTGTTAATATAGTGTGAGAAAATTTAGAAAATATTGGTGTATTTTCTTCTGGGCATAAATATATATGTATACATATTCTTTTAAAAACAATTTCTTCATTACATATACAAAACACGCTTATTGTAGTAAAGTAGACGGCACATAAACAGAGACAGAGACCAAGACAGTGATGCCACCCATTAAGAGCAAACCAGCTTATCACTGTTACACTTTCGTGTCTAGCCTAACTGGCTCGATTCAAGCAGTATCGATATTTGCAGAGAATCCAGTATACAGCAGGCACAGGTGTACAGCAAGGGTGGGATGATGCTGTCAGGCAACAGTGGACAAGGTTTTTTACCTTCACAAGTTTTTACAGCCATTCCAGACTTTTTTTTTTTTTGCAAATACACCTATTTGGTAAAATTGGAATCATCCTACAGGCTGTTTTGTAATCTCTTTTTTTACTTAGTAACCTGAAACTTTTAATTTTAATTATAGAGTGTGATGTGAAAGATTATGGGGCCCTGGCCTTTGCTGATGTCCCTAATGACAGTCCCTTTCAAATCGTGAAGAATCCAAGGTCTGTGGGAAAAGCAAGTGAACAGCTGGCTGACGTGGTGGCAGAAATCAAGAGGAACGGAAGGACCAGTCTTGTACTGGGCGGAGACCACAGGTCTTTTGTAATGATTATCTCTATGGAGTCTGGCACAAATACTGTAAAGGAAGTATCACCAAAACCATGAGAAGAGAGAAAATAAGGAAGGGAGAGCATTGATCAATATTTTATACCAAATTTTCTGTCTTTTTTCTTTTAATTTTATTGGTTACTACTTTATTTTGGAAACATAAATTTAGCTCTGTTTGAAGGCTTGCATTATCTGTATAACAGCAGAAAATACATGACATGTGAATGGATTTAGGCAAAATATTCAGGCTTACATTTCTAAACAAATGAGCACTGAGGAAATTCATAGTCAGTTTACTGTGCTTGATTACTGATAATAGAAACAGTTCATTTAGGTCAACAACTAAAGCATGCGTTTTCCCATTATAAAAGTTAATAATTGTAAAAATTTTGAAATACACACACATATATAAAAGGGAAAAAACAATGGCAGTTGTAATTCTCTAACAACCGTTTCTACTGGAATTTTGAAAATCTGGCATACTTCCTTCCTGCCATAATTTTTTCCTTGTGTATGGTTTTAACAATTGTGTATTATCCTGTTTTGTTCTTAATCTACACTACAAATTTCCTTATGTTACTTCATGATATATACAAGCATAATTGTTTACTGTTGCTTAATTTTTCATCAAGGTATGATATCACTATATATATCCATATTTTCAGATATTCAGATTATTTTCAAATTTTCACCACTATAAATAATGTGGCAAAGATAATTTTTGCGTGCAAGTCTTCCCATGTTTACTCTCAAGGTCCCACGATATGTTATCAGAAGAAGTATAATTAGATAAAAAGTACAAACATTACAATAGCTCTTGATGCAAGAGTCAGTTACCTCATCCCCCTCCGTTTTCTCCCCTAAAGCCAAAGAGAGTTACCAGGCCTTCTGTGACAAAACTGCCATTGAGAAACTGGAGCTCACTTTCTTTTCTAAGTGGAAAAATTTGTAAGTGGAAATTTTAAGAGTGGCAAATGGCCAAAGGAAAAGAAACCTGTAGGGAAAGACAAACATCAAGCTGAATCAATACCTGAACATCAAGAAACGACTGCTTCCACTTTGAGAATCTGAAAGTTCACGATTCTCTGGAGGATTCCTGAACATTCACAAGTGGGAGAATGCAAGCACCGCATGGCAAATCCTGATCTTTTAACTGTTGTGTAAGATATTACTTAGCATTTTCATTCCGGCAAGTTTTCTGGAGCTTGGAATGTTTGAGATGAACTTTGAGGGTTCTGGATCTGGCTAAGAGCGGGTCCTTAAATACATAGCAGGAGACTAGAAAGTTCCAGCAGAGGATCTGAGTGAGTGAGCTCCCAGGATACACTGGCTGAAGTGGATGTAAGGACTTCCGAGTGATGCTCCCCAATTGTAAAAGAATTGGATTTTAAGAAAAATGGAAGGACTCTGTCATAATTCACTTGGGAGAATTAGTATTTACCAAGAGAGATAAGAGTACAGAAAACGAGCCTGATTTAACCCTGAGAGTTGAGTGGTGTCTCATGCTAAAAAATTTCTTGTGTGGCTACTGTCTTTTCACACAGTTAATTTTTAGTTAAACTATAATTTGCAATTTTATTAGAAGGTGGTTTTGAAAAAAATTACAAATTTATTAGTAATGCCATTGAAGTGAGTAAATATAACTTGTTAGTAAATATTAAGTATAAGCTATACTTTCTCTATTGTTATCATTGTTTAATTGGCATCTCCAGTTTAAAACCTCTCAGAAATATTAGCCACTTTGACTTAAAGGAAAGTCAGGTGAGGATGTTGCATTTCTGATATGATGTACGTAATGATACTGCAAACCTGATGTCCATACAAACTTCTTTTCCTCTCAAGTTTGGCAGTTGGCAGCATCTCTGGCCATGCCAGGGTCCACCCAGATCTCTGTGTCATTTGGGTGGATGCTCACACCGACATCAACACTCCACTGACAACCACAACTGGGAACTTACATGGACAACCTGTATCTTTCCTCCTGAAGGAACTAAAGGGAAAGGTAAACAGCTGGTTGGTATTTTGTTACAAAAGAATTATCTTTAGCAGAAGTTCAGGAGGCGGAAGGGAAGTAAGAACCCCTGGGCCATCTTCTTGATTAACTTCTCAAACTTTTTTTCTGGGCAGCCAATAAGCAATGGGTGGGCGGATAGAGGTGGTGAGGCTCTGTACCTCTACCTTACTTGACAGTTTGCAAACTGACTTCATATGTAGCTTCCCTTCTGATTCTTAAACTACCCTTTTTAGTAGGTGGGGCAGAGAGGAATCCTCTATAAACAAGTTAACAGAGGTTCAGAGGTTAACAGACATACCAAATGTGCAGCAAGGACCAGAACTGGTCTCCTGGTACCTCCTCCTTCTACTACAAACCCCATAGCCTCTCATTCTTACCAAGCGTCCCCTCCACATCATAGGGCCTTTTCAAACATGGAGTTTTAAAATGAGGATTATGGTGGTTTATTATTTAACATCTTTACTGTGAGAAACATATATCTAAACCACAAGAGGAAGAACTACCTCCTCCTTGGAAACTTCTTTTCTAAAAGACGTTAAGATGAAATTCCAGAATGAGATTTAACATTGTAGTTCATAATTTTATTGATATGCTGTAGCATATCAATAAAACAATTTTTATTGATTCAACCGTAGCAAATTGGCCGTTGTGATGATACTTGGGGATCAAAACCTCCTTCATGTTAAATGTCGGCAGCAGTGTTTTCCGAACAGATGACCAAAGTGATAGGCTTGCAAAATGCGTAGCCAGCTCGTGGGAACAACCAAGCTTGGCTCCAGGACATCTGAAGATACGGTCAAACCAAAGGTCTGATCGAAAATTTCCCTTAGCCACTCTCAACCACCCTCTGGATTAAGTCTTTACTGAGAAAGAGAAGAAAAGAAGGAAGCTATGAAAGTAATGGAAGCACACTGATTTCTTTACAGAGGAGTTCCAGGAGAGCAGGGCAGAGTGGAAATGGGGCGCAGGGCAGGTAAACGCTGACAAGTGATTCAGGTTAGGTGTGGGCCACAGGGTGAAGCTGGGTAAGGCCAAAGCAAACAAGGGTAGCACAGGCAGGCCGGAACTTCTTCATTTTGTATTATATTTTAATGATTTCCCTGAGATTTATGTTCTAAACCAGACACACGCAATCTAACAAGTGTCCTTAACTTTCAATGTAAGATTTGCTCAAGAGAAGCATATATAACCCAATGGAACCATTGCAATTCTAGATTCCCGATGTCCCAGGATTCTCCTGGGTGACTCCCTGCCTATCTGCCAAAGATATTGTGTATATTGGCCTGAGAGACGTGGACCCTGGGGAACAGTAAGTTTATTCCTTGATGTGACTTATCTTCCTTTTTGTCCTTTCTCTTGCTAGGTGTGCTGGTCAAGCCGATGAGAAAAAATTATTTTCAGCACCAAGTCTATATATCTATATCTACACATATTTATATGTATACACGTACATACATATACGTGTATGTATTCAGGTGATTTTTACGTTGACTTGCTATTTAGAAATATATTGATATATACATACAGTTCACCAAACTTAAATATTTTTTTTAATCTCACCACACTGATCTTTTCTTTAAAAGGAAACAAGAGGGCATAGGGTCAGTCTCCTTATAAATTGTAGATTAATATATTCTCTTTCATAGCTACATTTTGAAAATTCTGGGAATTAAATACTTTTCAATGACTGAAGTGGATAAACTGGGAATTGGCAAGGTGATGGAAGAAACATTCAGCTATCTACTAGGAAGGTATGATACTTTGTGTGTGTGTTTGTATGTGTGTAACATAAATACTATGAAAAGGACTTGCTACTGACACTGGTCAATGTAAGTTATTAATAAAGCAAGTTAGTACAATCATGGAACTTCACTGGGTTGTTACTTTTTATAAAGTAAGAACTGTATTTTTCTATGAAATATTAAACCACCAATTTTAAACTGAATTCCTTTCCCACCTCTTAAAAGAAAGAAAAGGCCAATTCATTTGAGCTTTGATGTTGATGGACTGGACCCGTCTTTCACACCAGCTACTGGCACACCAGTCCAGGGAGGTCTGTCTTACAGAGAAGGTCTCTACATCACAGAAGAAATTTACAAAACAGGTATGTAAAAATCTGAGTGGAATAAAGAAGGAAGTGTACACCCGGCCAATATATACTGATACCTCCCAAATCTGAAGATGGAGCCCCAACAGACACTTCCTAAATGTCCATTGCATGATGCAATGACTGAAATGTTTTCAGTTATTACACCTCTTTCTATTCCCAGATAATATTTCAAGTCAGTCTGTACTAAATTAAAAATGTCAACTATTTAATAAATTACATTATTTCCATTTGTTGTTGTAGGGCTACTGTCAGGATTAGATATAATGGAAGTGAATCCATCTCTGGGGAAGACACCAGAAGAAGTAACTCGGACAGTGAACACAGCAGTAGCAATAACCTTGGCTTGCTTTGGAGCTGCTCGGGAGGGTAACCATAAGCCTACTGATTACCTTAACCCGCCTAAGTAAACATGGAAGCGTCATATAAAAATCTCACAGTTAATGACATAATTAGCAAATCGACTAGTTTAAACTTCTAGTTATCCTCCCAAAGGTTTGGTCTTTCAGAAAAATGTTTTGCCTTGGTAAAAGTTAGTACAATTAGTATAAACTGTATCAATTCCCTCTTGGTATGAAAGTCAAGATATGGAAATGCTAACTTTTGTGAAATTAAAAAGCTTATATTCCCATTTTGGCAAAAGCCTTATCGTTAGAGAAATACACATTCATTTCCAAATAAAAATATGCTGGCATTAAAAATAAACACCTATATCAGCCCCCGTACATAGAGTGGAACTCTTGATTTCAGGAGATAAAGCTACCCAACCTGAAAAGGGACCATATTTCCATGTTGTTCAAAGCTGTAATCCCTAGAAACTTCTTTTCTCTTTATCTCTTTGTAAGATTCTGTCACTGCTACACAGGTTTCTAAATACATGCAAAACACACACACACAGGTGAGAGTGTCAACCTGGAAAAGCAACTGATTTATTTTTAAAAACAGAGATTAAAGAATCACCACTTAAGGATGACTTTATTAAGCTTATGCATTTCTAGCTATGTTCTTTTCTTTTTTTTTTTTTTAAAGAAGATGTTGGGTGTAGGAGTTTAGTAATTTATTTATTTATTTTTGCTGTGTTGGGTCTTCGTTTCTGTGCGAGGGCTTTCTCTAGTTGTGGCAAGCGGGGGCCACTCTTCATCGCGGTGCGCGGGCCTCTCACTATCGCAGCCTCTCTTGTTGTGGAGCACGGGCTCCAGACGCACATGCTCAGTAGTTGTGGCTCACGGGCCTAGTTGTTCCGTGGCATGTGGGATCCTCCCAGACCAGGGCTCGAACCCATGTCCCCTGCATTATCAGGCAGTTTCTCAACCACTGCGCCACTAGGGAAGCCCTAGCTATGTTATTTTCTTACAAGACTTCCAACTCATTTCATATAGTAAGTTCAAGTCCATGGCAAAGGCAAAAACTTGCCAATCTACACTAGAAATATTAGCCCATTTACTTGGAAATCTATGATAAAAAATTTAAGCCATTTAAAAAAGAATATGAACCTATTTGCTCCAGTAATGCAATGAAACCTAGAGTCCTTTACTTGACAAAAATCTCTTATCCCAGATACACCAAAAGAGATTTATGTATAAAAGGATTTGTAAGAACTATTTTACGTGTGTGGTGCCTTTAAAACAGTGTATTTGAAGGCTGAATAAGTCATTAATACTAAAAAATAAAAACAATGGTCAAGATAGGAAAGATTGAGAGTACCTAGTAAAAGTCATTTAATCAGATATGTCCCCATTCCTAGGTAGCTCTAATACATTGTTGTGGATATGAACAACATGTAGCTTACTTTATCTCTTAGAGACAAAAACATAGGGAGATGGGAGTTGGAAGTCAACAGATTCACCATTTGAATCAGAATAAAACAATCTGAACATCACTGCCTCTGCTCCACCACTATGTAGCACGATCATGTTCAGATTTAATAGACTGAAGTCCGTTTTCACCACAGCACACCCTGACTTCACTGAGTCACTGGTAGAGACACTGGCACCTGATTAGACTGAGGTGCTGGAGACCCACTATTGATGGCTTGTGGAGGCACTGCAGCCGGTTCCATCTTGCTAATGTGAGTGATGAATCGAAGACGAAGTTTTAAAGCTGGTTTTAAATTACAGATAATCTTCTCTACCTAAAAAATGAAAACACATTAAAAAGTATTTTAACCAGAGAACTTCAATTTCCAACCTTTAAAGAAGCAATTTACACATATCCTGAGACAATAAACTAGGGAGTGGAACAGGTGGATGAGATGTTTCTCTGCATGTTTTGTGTTTTAACAAAAGCAGATAAAACTCCTTCTCTCTTACATGAGAAAAAACATGTGTTGTCCCTCACACACACATTATATATATATGTATATATGTGTATGTGCGTCTATCTATGTATGCATACACTTACAAAAACATACTCATTTACCTAGCTAGCCAGTCGTCCCACTGACGATAGCTAGTAGAGTTTACACTGGGAATTCTACATACCCACCAAGGGGATCATCCTTTTAAGATACCATCTTCACGTAAGGTATCACATAAGGGAAGCATAAAGCACGATTATATGTCGAAGTTCTCTGAATAACTTACGTTCATAACATTTATCTATAAAGCTAACTTTTTGGTTTTGATTTACACTTGAAATTCAAACTAAATAATATAAGATCTACTCTTACTTAAAAAACTTTAAAGAAATAAATACATCAAGCAGTTCCAGAGCTTTCTTAGCTTTACTCAGATGTTTTTGGATCTTACTAGGAAAGATCAGCCCATTAATAATTCTTCCTTTTTGTATTCCCCTTGTGTCAAAGTTCCTTAGGCCCAAATATAGGGAATATGCTAACGAGAACATTTCTGAATTGGTTCCCACGTGACAATCCCGCTGAGGCATGAAGGAGGCGACACCCTCCCCACCCCATGTCGCCAGCTCCAAGGAACGAAGCCCTCAGACTAGGAGTCATATGTTTACGTCTATCAATTTATGTTCCTTTCCCATTTTAGAGAGAAATAACATTGAAGTATGGAGGGGAGGTCACTTAATTCCACCTATCTGCCCTCTCTCCACCCTTCTCAAACAGCTGAGATCCTGGTTCCCACAGACAGGAAACTCAGTTATGATTTAAGGAGGACCCTTCCACTTTGAGACAGCTCTCCCAGGGAATGGCTCTTTATATGTTGAGTTACAACGTGCCTCCCTTTAACGCCACCAGTTTGAATACCTTTTAAAGTGACACAGAACAAATTTAATACCTATTCCAAATGGCAACGCCCAAATAGTAAGAATACAATTAATTCCCCAGGACTTTAAAAATTCAAGTTAAGCACCCCCAGTTCCTTCAAATACCCTTCATTAGTTATTCTCCTGACCCTCCCGGTTTTAGTCTTCTTGTCATGCTGCGATTTGTCTCACATCCTCACAGTGCACCCTAATCACTGTGGGGAGAACTAGGCCCTGCTTCACTTGTAACACAAGGCCTCTCTGATCTTTTCAGTAGCCATACCGTACTGTTTCTTCCTAATGAGTTTACTGTTAATAAACCCCCAGGTCTTTTTCAGATGTTTTGCTGCAAATATCAAGGGGAAAAGTGTGAGAAATTATAATAGGTATTTACTTTAACACTATGTCCAGAGTAATATGCCACGTAGCCTAAAAAGGTCTATTAACCTTGCCCCCTTAAAAGAAAAAAATTAACCAAAAACCCCACTCACCCAAACAAAAGTCTATCCGCCATATATTTAAGTTTTCTAAACTAAATGTCATTAAAAAATAATTAAAGTGAACTTACTTGCTCTTTTACACTGTCACCAGTAAACATGTACTTCATATGATACAGGAAGTCACAGATGGGATCCATGTAGTTTAAGTGGGTGCTACACTGGTCTACGTTCAGCAACATGTCATAAAATGCCACACCAATCTATTTAACAAATAATATAAAATTATTTAAATGGTAAGAAAATGGTTCAATAATTCAGCTTGATGCAGCTAGACTCCATTACAAGACTAGCACAGAGGATAACATGTTTGTTGAGGAACTGTCACTATCAGACAGACCTCTGTGCACATGGGTGATATGATACTGCCTGCATTTATAATGGAATCCAGAGTGCTACAAACTGCCTCCTAATAGAGCTTACATGCAACTTCTCTTGCTAATAGTATTCGCTTAAACTTAAGAGCTAGACAATCCCTTTTCTAGAAACGACCTCTCAATTGCTGGGATATCTGCAATCTCAGGGAGCCTTTATACTGGACCTTCTTAGTTCCATTTGGTGGCTCATACTTTAAGGGTCTACTCCTGGCTCATTTTCTTTTATCTATACTCTTGTTATAGGTGATTGACTTCAACCATTCCCATCATTTTAATGAATTCCTCTGTACTACAGAGAATGTTCTCAAATGCACTTCTCCGTCCTTAACTTTCTTCTCAACCTTGATGACAGATATTTCCCCCTGCATCTCCAGTTCAACACATCACACATCAAACTCGTTAGGCATACTAAGTTATGGGGACACTAAGGCCTCAAGAATTGCTCTTAGACCCCAGTAAAATGATTTTCCTACTAATGGTAATGATACGCAGTTTGAAAAACACTGGGAAAGAAATCTTAATATATCTTTTAGAACTTAATCTTATCACGGAAAACCCAGATTTTATTCTACCTCTATCATACATCGAGTTCTCTCTTGCTGAAATCTTTGTAAAAATGGTCCCACGAGATGGTACACGTAAAGCAACTGGAACTCAGTCTTCACTATAGGAAGAAGTACTTCAGTAAGAAACCTAAAATTTAAAAATAAAAATTTATTGTTACTTGAAATCAGTTGAATTGTTTGAACTTTGTTAATACAGCCTACCCGAGTATTTGCAAAATTTGTAATCTTCTTAAAAACGTTTCCTTTAATTTTGGTAACATTTTAAATTAATCTCACATCTCTCACTGGCCCTTATTTTCATTTGATTATTGAAATAAATTACTTCAGATTTAGAAGTCATTCCTAATAGTAAAATTACTGAATGACAGAATGAGAATTATTTGAAATAAAAAGAGAATAACCAACCTAATATAAAGGCCATTCTCAAGAAACATGAATCTAATTAATACCAATTATACAGTCAAAAAAAAAAAATCAGAAGATAGCCTAATATTAGTTATGCAGTTCCAAAGCCAACTTTGGGGATATATTCTGGAAAAAGAATGCATTTGACTAAGCCTCCCAAAATGGTAATGGAAAACAAGATACCAGATTGTTACTTGTACATACAAATTAATTTCATTCAAACAATTCCGAAATAAAGGAGGCTTCCTGATACCTAGAATCTACTTAAGACTTCTACTTCTAGGTTGTTCTATTGAATGAGATATATACCTCATGCATAAATGAGATTAAAAAACAAAAACAAAATGATAAATCAAATGTCTTTAAGAAATCATAATACCTACTTGGGAATGAGAGAAAGTTGCCCGATGCTAGAATGGTGCCACACCGCATGTGCCAGAGCTAACGTGTAGCTGCAGCTCATCTCAGAGTAGGACTGATGACAAGCAGTGAAATCAAAGAGGCGGAAAGGATAGCCGACCCACTCTGTCTCAGACGTCAGGCTGGGACTGCTGATAACACTCACAATTCGATCATGAAGGACGATCCAATACGGCTCCTTTAAAACCAGGAGAAAGCCTCGTGAAAAATAGCATTTACCCAGTATTCCACCCCATATCCAGTATTCTACTCCAAAGCTTAAAATAATAGCACTTTCTCATGTCCAGTTCATTTAGTATCTGATATTTACTACATGGTAAATTGACTTTGCCTATGTTTATTATACAGATAACACTGGTACACATTTGTAATTCATAACTATGTGTGTGTGTATATATATTTTGGAGGAGTGTAAGGAAAAAGTGATTCATAAAGGTGCATAAAAAACAAGTGTGGAAAAGAAAAAAACAAGTGTGGAAGCTCAGGTTTAGACAATATTACTGACATTCAAAGATGTCAGACAACTGTGTGGTGCTGACTAGACACGTGTGGAGGTCACAGAAGGGAGACTTCACATGGGCGGAGAAGTCATGGAAGACTTCACTGAAGAAGCAAGCCCTAAGCCAGCAGAGAATGAGTAAGCTTTAGAGAAGGTGACAGAAGGAATAAGGTTCTGATATATTCTCTTACATGGCAGAAGTACCTGAAACATGTCTCAACAAGCATTATTGCAGGAGCAAAGGCTCTAGATACATAACATGTTATGGGGGTTGAAAGTAGATCAGATTTTAATGGGAAAACTAAGGCTGCATAGGTAAGGTGGGACCAGAGATGCAGGGACCCATAAGTCAGGTAGATTTATTTAGATCTGATGCAAAATGCAAACAAAATAGTCACTGTAGATTTCTGAAGCAATAACAACGTGAAAGCTTAAAAAATATGAAACATTTCATTAACTGCATGACAAGCTTATACAAATCACAATGATTAACTCACTGGTAGGGCAGTGATGATCAATCCAATTGCATTCATCCATGCTGTAATGTTCTCTCTTGGCACTAAAGGCTGACTATTAGTGGGGAAAAAAGAATAAAAGAGTGAAATTATAAAAGTGACAATGGATCTTATTTTGAGAACATATATCATTTGGGGGGTGACAACTGACCTATTTCAATAAAACTACAATGGATTTTTAGCGAGTAAAAATATAAACAAAAGCTAAATAAGGCTTTTCTTCTTTTTTTGGTCGTCTCCTTTAACAATGGTTGCTGAGCTAAAAGACTATTTCACTTATGTATACTTCTTCTCCAATCATTATCCCCTACTTTACGTTGGTCTTTAAGAAGGGAATCTTGAAAGACTATCTTTAGTGAGAAGTTAACATTATTCCTAAATTAAATGTCAAACAGCTAATAAAGAGTAGAAGTGGGAACAAACCCAGGTCTTCTGACCCTGTTCAGGGCTCATTCCATTTCATCTATATTACAAAGACAAGATCTGGACCCAAAAGACAGCCACTATTCAATGTGCATTGGCCTTGGGAAAACAGGTTTGCCACACAGCTCCAAATAAAATATCATTCTCTACAAATAAACAATGAATCTTATTGCAGGAAACAGGATACACACCTTTTCAGGACAACATTTAGAAGAGCATTTCCAACATCTTGGCCTGAAACAGCCAAGGCCATGAGCTCCACACAAGTAACATGCAGTGCGTGGGCAGCGGGGTTGGGAAACTCATTGAATCTCCAGTCACAGTTTGGGAATGGACCAGGAGATTTGCCAGCCATTGGTGCAGATGATTAAAGCAATAACTATTTGATTATTTTGAGATTAAAGGCTCACATTTGTATAATGCTTCACAGTTTTCAAATGTTTCACATGTAAACATCTCATTCGATTACCAATTCATCTGATTATGAGGCCTCAAGAAGTGATTTATTGGAGAGCTTAAGAGGCAAACAATACAAACGAAATACAAATAAATTTGACATGACCGAAGTGTACTGATAGCAACCATGTGGTCAACCACAGGTATAAACAATTGGTCTTACATAAGTGGGCTCTTGTAATTGTGACATGATAGCTATAGATGCAACCAAGGTATCTGTAGGCTTTATCAACCTATTTTCTTTTAATAGTTATAGGAAAGTTAATAAGAACATTACTTTCTCATGAGTAATTCTTTTACTTCAGGAAATAATTCCTTGCATACGAAAAGAAATCATGCCCATTTATGTAAAATTGCTCTATCTAGTAAATAGTGGCATGATGTATAGACATATTAAGCACAGTGTGCTAATAATTTAAAACAACATAAAAGTGAAGAAATAAAAATACCAATATAGAATCTCTTTCACTAAAAAAAAAAAAATAAGGTTTTATTGTTATCTATTAATGTTTTAAAAAACATTCAGGGATTTATTTAAAGCAACAAAATTCTATGTTCTCCAGTGGCAAACAAGATGTATGTTCTATAACACATAGTACATTTATTTAGGAATAGGATTTTTTTCCTTTAAAACAGATCTCTTCTCTAAGGTCTTTTTTGAAATATAAATTTTAATGGAGTAAATTTCTGCCTATCTGGCATAATGCTGCTAATTTAAGGTTTCAAAACCTTCAAAACATTTCAAATAAAATGATCTTAAAAAATTGAAATCTTAGAATATATCAAAATCTTGGAATATTTAAAGACAATATATGTTCACACAAATCAACATATAGTTATTTCTGAAGTGTCTGGAAAAATCACAGTAAAAAGGATATTATCTACTAGTCTGCCAATCAATTTGCAATAGTAGGAGTCATCTGGGACCCAGGGATTGTCTTCTCGTGCATTCATAGCGCATTTCAGGTAAGTGTCACTTAGACACCAGCCCTGTGGTCGATTATCCTTGAGCGACCCAATGATTGCATGGACAAGTTTTCGTTTGAGACTTTCGCGATTTCTCAGGTGCATTTCATAATAGTGCAGAGTGTTATACAAATAGGTCACTGGACGATCTGCCAAATAGAAAACAGATCATTACAATGTTACCTGGTTACTGACAACTGTGAAAAACTAATCCTCATTTTCAAGATTACCAAAAAACAGCTCAGAAGGTTATAAAACGATTTCACATGTTGGGCAATTGCATACAATGAATATTTTTATTCTAGGACAACGCAGAAGGCTTCTAACAATATACACAGCTTATACTGAAGGATATTCATCACATTCTGACATAGCAATTCCAGTCCTGGAAATTTATCCTGCAAAAATGACTTATGTGTAAGCAATGTTGCTGCAGCCCTGTTTATACTAGCAAAAGATTAGAACAGTGTAAATGGTGAAAAACAGGGGACTGGTTAGGTCAATTATGGCATGTATGAAGCAGCTTTGTACGTACTGATACAAAATAATCAACCCTAATACATTATAAAGGTTAAAAAAAATAAGGTGCAGAACAATGTGTATATTACATAATATTTGTGAAAAAAAAAAAACTACCAACTCCAGAGTATTTAAGGTAGGATACACAGGAAATTGGTAATAGTGATTGCCAACAGGGAAAGAAACTGCCTAGCTGGAGGATAGGGATGGGACTAACTACTTTTCACTGCATCATGTGCATACATTACCCAATACAGAAGAAAAGCATTTTTTTTTTTTTTTTTTGGTGGTACACGGGCCTCTCACTGTTGTGGCCTCTCCCGTTGTGGAGCACAGGCTCCGGATGCGCAGGCTCAGCGGCCATGGCTCACGGGCCCAGCCGCTCTGCGGCATGTGGGAACTTCCCAGACCGGGGCACGAACCCGTGTCCCCTGCATCGGCAAGCGGACTCTCAACCACTGCACCACCAGGGAAGCCCCAAGAAAAGCATTTTTAAAGGAATGCTCCCTTGAACTTCATACCTACTCTGCAGTGCTAAAACGCAATTCAGACTTCTGCTTTGAAGGCAGACATCTCAGATCAAGGACTAAGAAAAACTGCCCCCAGATAAATACGCCCTGTCCCCACAGTGGCTGCTCCAGGACTTCTGCGCTCTGTCACTGACCTCACCATGCTCCAGTTACCAGGCTCAAAGCTTTAGAGTTGTCCTCGATTTCTTTCTTTTGATATTTTCCCCATAACTGGTCAATCAAGCCCAATTCCTACTTCCTTGACTATCTGTCCCTTCTTTCTCATTTTCAATGCCACCATACTTGTTTAGATGCTAATCATACACCTGAACGTCTTGACATAAGTCTTTGAAATGGCTTCCTCCTTCCAAGACATGCTGCGGCTAGAACTGGACTCACCTTTCTAAAAGAATGCTTTCCATACCATGACTTTACTCAGTAACTTCTAGTTAACTCTTGAATATCTGCAGGTTATAAAATCCTAACTTCTCAGCCTGGCATTTACGGTGATCTACCACCAGGTACAATTTGGCCCACTGTTTTCAAAATGCCTTGTTTTTTAACACCTCCATGATTTTTCCAAAGGATTCTTTCTGCTTATCATGCTCTCTTCTCCTTTCTCTTTATACAAATCACATACATCATAGTTCAAACACTATCCATCCAAGAAGCCTGCCAAGATCTGTTTAGCTCATAGTAACATTAGTCTGTTCTGAACTCATACTTCCCTCCTATACTGATTTGGTAATTAATCACACAATATATAAAATAAGGGATCTCTAGTATATTACTTTTTTTTGGCTATGATTTAACTATTGATATTTTTATGTTTTCTATTTTATACTTCATGGCATCATCACATAGCACTGCCCCTCAAAAACATTTTTATTAAAAATTATTAAAATAAAACCTTTAGAAGTACTATTACCCAAATGGTCATGCCCAGCTTAGTTTTGTCGATAGAGCTATTAGATGGAATTAAAATTTGAAAAAGCTCACCATGAAATTTATATAAGCCTCCCAGGTGATCTAGTAGAGTCTCCAATGACTTGGATACTGGGAGCAACTCTAAAAATCTGTGGATTACTATATCAAATACTGGAAGGAAACGGAGACACACATTTCCAAAATAGATGGGTAGATACGGAGACTGGATCGGCACAGGAGGATCGACCTGCTCTGCCAGGCCCTCAAAATAGAGCTTCTCCGGGTATTTCTGTGGAAGTGAGGAAATGGTAAATGTTTATGGGATCTTTTGTAATTTTCTTAAAAAAGGAGCTAAATAAACCTGTCATTTTTCGAAGAGTATGAAACTGTGTTTGTTCCTGCAATGCAATGAAATCTAGAGTCCTTTACTCACCAAAAATCTCTATTATCCCAAAGATATACCAAAAGAGATTTACATATGAAAGGATTGGTAATAACCTTTTCATTTTGTATTGTAAGTACCCATGTCTACTAAAACTGTAGTTTCAATTTATTCTTAACATTAGAGATACTCTAGAACCTTGAGAAAGTTTAGGGAGCTAATTCACTTCTATACAGACCAGAGAGAAAAGAGCAGAGCTGCAGAGAAAACAGCCAAGTCAATTAGCCAAATACCTAAAGTTTGGCCTTAAAAGGGATTAACTGAAGCACTAATTTTAATTAGTACCTTGTGATAATTCATGTGCTTGGTGTGCCAGTCATTCTGTAGCCAGTGTTCTGGGGAATTTTCCTTCACAAAGTCACTTACTCGATTTCTAAAATCATTTGGTTTGAGCAACAGCAACTGAATTATGAAATAACAAACCTGGGCTTCATTCCCTTCATGACTACGCATGGCCTTTGGAGAAGAACAGAAAAATTAAATGAAAATGCCCAACCTGTGCGAAAGCATGGCTCTAAAGAGTCTAAATTTGAAAACAGTAAAACTCACGATTATTAGAATTTCATTATATGTCTAGTCTACCCCAAAACAACTGTTCAGCATTCCTCCAACATATCTGACCATTTCTTGCCTATTTTTAGCTCTCACCTAGAATGTCCATCTTTATTTTTTGAAACTTAACCTACCTTTTAAGATCCACCACCCAGGTAGATGTAATCTCTCATTGTTGCCTGGCAATATTTTCCCTACACCTCTAACTTATCCTTTTATTTTACTGATTTATAAACTTACCTTATTTCCCTTACTAGACTATAACCATCTTTATATCTATGCTCTACAGCTAAGAGGTAAATGTTAGCCACTTAAGCTCCCTAAATATCACCACTATAGTATTAAAAAAAAATGTAGCATTGTCCAGCCTGGTTCAGTGATTTTTCTTAAAATTTGGCCTGAAATAGACATCAAATCAGGAGAAAAAACTGCTTGAGGAATACTGGGTGGCTATAAGAAACACTCAGTTATGACTATGGCTACCAAAGTGTACAGAAATGGTTATAAGTACTGAAAAAAGATTCAGTGACCTTTTACTACTTCCTGCCTCTAGTAGGAGCCTTTGAGAATCAACTCAGGGCATTACAAGGCCAGGACCACATCTGTCTTATTTACTTCTATACCTTCTGTGCATACGACACAGTAGATATTCAGTACATGCTTACTGAATGAATGAAGAAATTGGGGAATCTCTAGTTCCTTAGGGAATTGATAGCAATACTTGTTTTACAGTATAAATTTATTAAATCCTTAGAAACAACACAGAACAGATCAGCACAAGATCCATTAGCCATACACATCGATCCAAAAGAGAATGGGACTGCTTAGAAATCTGTTCTTAAGTAAATGTATTCTTACCAGGCAGAGAATTAATCTGTCCAATGTAACAATGTTGTACTTCCATACCATGTCATTAAGAATTTCAATGCATTTGTTGAGTTGCTGACCCCCAGCTGATGTAGAGAACTCATATACCAGGAAATCTGCAAATGTTCTCACATGGACTACCAAGGCCCTAGCTCCAATTCTCTCTAACACTCTGGAAAGCAGAGAGTAAAAAATAAATTGCATTGCTGTAGGGTATAATGGATTGCCAAATGGAATGTACATCTAGGTTTCTGGCTTACCTATAGCCAATCTGATTAATATGATCTGTTTCCAGGAGCATTTTCCAGAGAAGACAAAGGAAGAGAGGAGGAGAGCGTTGTGCAGAAAAGTGGGTAATGATGTCATTTTCATTCGTCATTGACTTCCACTTCCTATACTCCTCCTCCACGTTTTTTTTCAGATTAAAACGGCTTTCCTGAGGTACATTATTTTGTTTAAAGAATGCCTACAAGGAAGAACAGAAGTTTATTTCAATGGTTGTAGTAAAAAGGGCTATGGCTACGGAGTCAAGAAACCAGCTCCAGGCTTGACTCTAACACTAATAAATTCCAGGTCACCTCGAGCAGCTCAGTAATCAAGGCCTGAATTTCTATACTGGGAAAATACAAAGGCTTGATTGGATTATCTGTAAGATTTCTTTCCTAGATTTTCTAAACAGAAATTCCAAGCAAGCCTGAATTTCAAACTTTCTTCAATCATCTGTTGATACTTCTGCTCATCTTTGGAAAAAAAAAAGGAAAAGAAAAAGAAATTTAAGTACTCTTTGGTTACATATCTTAGTATATCTATAAGGAAAATCCATTACACTAGCCGAGTGATTCTCAGAGTATGGTCCCCAGACCATCCGTATCAGTGTTACCTGGGACCTGTAAGAAACGCAAATTCTCAGGCCTTATCCCAGACCTACTGAATCAGGAGCTCCGCAGCTGGGGTCCAGCAATCTTTAGCTAAACAAGCCCTCCAGGTGATTCTGATAAGTTTGAAAAGACCTACTGTTCCAGCCCTATTAAAAGTTACAGAAAACAGATGTTCATTATGCCTAAAATTTTCTCTGCGAAGTGGAAGACAGATGAGGTTTTCCTTTCTCCATATTATAAAAGCCAAGTTTATAGTTTTCTCTTTGTGTGATTTTAAAAAATCAGTCAAATGTACATGATGTGTATTCTGTGAAGCTCCATTACACTGTATTTCTCCCCATTGCTGTTCTATGAGAATTTTTCAGTTAATGTGTTAAATCTCACAAGATTCTAAAACTGTTCACTAGTAAGATGAAGCCGTAACAATTAAATTTTTAGAAACATATCCAGTCCTATAATAAGACAAGGAAAAAACTCAAGAGATTTTGGAAGCAATAGCAAGGATTTACAAAAAAAAGAAATAAAAGCTAATTTTCTCTGGGTATCATCAAAACTCTCTAGAATAACACAGTAAATGGGAAGAATGATTTCATATACTGTAGACTCAATATATAATTCAAGATGAAATTACCTGCAGTGGGCCTGGAAAACAACTAAGGGTGTGTGAAGCCCAATTATGAGGAGTAAAACTCATGATGGTCTGAAGGATGTCTTTACACCAAGTTCCCTGAATTGAATCAGAGCCTGTAAAAAAATCTAAACACAAGCAAACAAATGTAACCCAGATATAAAAGATCATGGCCACAATTCATAAAGGATTTCACAGAAAAGTCACAAGTATGTACACTCAGAGAATTTCACTGCAGTGCATTCACTACTTAACTAGTAATCACATCGGTAAATGTGAACATAACTAGTGAAAAGAAGACAAAAGACATTTGGTATCTTTTTTTTTTTTAATTACAGAGCACCACTGATAAAAGACTGGTACAGGCCCATCACGACTGCTCATTTAGTTCACTCTGACAATGAGGTATTAGCACTTTACTGAGCCAAGGAAATAGAATTAATAAAGTACCACGTATCTTTTCTGGTGGTTGAAACAGCTATAGACTATAACTCTCTAAACCAAAGAGGTTTATTTATGTAAAATAAGACAGTTTACACAAAGGTATTTGAGATTGCTAAATTCAATAACTATTTCTTTAAAATAGCCATTCTCGAAGTGTGGTCTGTAGACTCTGTGGGTCCCCAGTATCCTTTCAAGGATTCGATGAGGTCAATGCTATTGAAATAATAATAATACTAAGATATCATTGGCCATTTTACTGTGTTGAAATGTGCACTGATGGCACAAAAGCAATGGTGGGTAACACTGCCGGCCCTCAGAACAAATCAAACAGTGGCACCAAACAATACTAACAGCCACTGTAATCTTCACCACAAAACACTCTTAGCAGGAAAAAAAAAGTGCCATTTCACTTAAGAATATCCTTGATAAAGTAGTAAAAAAGATTGTATCTCAGCCCTTAAGTACATCTATTTGTAATATTGTGTGTGATAAAATGGAAGTACGCATAAGGTGTTCCACCTACACACCAAAGTATGATGGGTATCTTGAGGAAAAATACTTGTGCGATTGAGTACTGGGTCAAATTAGTTCTTTTTTTCAATGGAATTCCAATTTTACTTGAAAGAACATATAGTTTTCTGGATTTGGGCATTAGGCAGACATTTTCTTGAAAATTAACAAAGGGAGTCTGTCACTTCAAGAAGAACAAATGACTGCATCTTTTACCAATGATAAAATTTGACCTTTCAAGTGAAAATTAGAATTTTGGAAAACTTATATACACTACCACAAGCCTAATAGTTTTCCAAAACTTAAAGAATTTTTCTAATGAAATCTGTAGTGAGATTCAAAAATGTAATTTTCTTATACTACATAATGAAATGTGTCAACATTTACAAGCTCTATCTACAGAACTCAGCAAACCAATGTTTTCTAAAAAAACAATTCATGAATTTACAAAATATGCATGAACACAAAATCCATTAAATGTACAAAATAGACCAGTGGGTTATAAGGTAACAGAGTACGAAGAGTTCACTGATAGGACTTTGTATTCCATTTAAGAAACTATCAATTTTTCAATTTTGTGTGACATCAAACAATATTCATAATTAGCTGAAAATGCTATTAAAATACTCTTCCCCTTTCCATCTCCTACCTGTGTGAGGCCATTTCCTTTTTACTTACTTCTACTAAAATAACACTTGCAATAGATGAGATGTAGAAGCAAATAAAAGAATCCAGCAATGTTCCTTTACATCAGACATTAAAGAAAGATGCAAAGGGCTTCCCTGGTGGCACACTGGTTAAGCATCTGCCTGCCAATGCAGGGGACACGGGTTTGAGCCCTGGTCTGGAAGGATCCCACATGCCACAGAGCAACTAAGCCCGTGTGCCACAACTACTGAGCCTGTGCTCTAGAACCCACGAGCCACAATTACTGAGCCCACATGCCACAACTACTGAAGCCCAGTGCGCCTGGAGTCTGCTCCGCAACGGGAAGCCACCGCAATGAGGGCCGTGCACTGCAACGAAGAGTAGCCCCTGCTCACCACAACTAGAGAAAGCCCGCACACAGCAACAAAGACCCAATGCAGCCAAAAATAAACAAACAAACAAATAAATAAAAGCAGCTCTATAAAAAAAAAAAGAAAGATGCAAAACATGTAAAACAATGGTACTTCTCACTAAAGTTTTGTTTTGGAGACAACAGGGTTTATTTTTCATAAAAATTATATCATGTATGTTAACATGCAATAGGTTTATTACTGTTATTTTAAAATAAATCAAATATTTAAAAAACTCCTACTTTAATATCTGACAAAGTAAATATCATATATGTAATCCATATAACAGAAAATCTTTGGGAATTTCAATTATTATTATTATTTTTTAAGAGTATAAAGTGGTCCTGAGACCAAAAAGCTCAGGAACCATGACTTTAAAATGATGTTAGATGACCAAAAACTGATGTTCAACCTAGTTAAAATGGTAGTACACAGAGAAGAATTTACATTAATTACTAAAATGGTGAAGATATCAAAACAACAACTGGTTTTTTGGAAACAAGTGAGAAGAATCTTTTCAGTAGGTTACCCTGCCCCCTGCCCCTTAGTAGTCAGGAGGGACACAGCACACTCTGACTCATCTGTGTCTGTTGGTAGTGGCTGCATATTCACTGTACCTGTTACGTGAGTTGCTCTAGCTAAGGTCAATATCAAGGCGCGGTTCAGTTCTTCAGATTCCGCTGAAAGCACCGTTTTGGGATCGCTAAGGAAGCGTGTAAACTGTGGCTGTACCTCCGAGCTACCTAATGCTGTTATAAGCCTGAGTGCAGTGCTCTCAACACTGAAAAGTGGGAGAACAAAAACAATCATTAAAAGATTAAGCTGCAGATAACATCTCAGAACTACAGAATTAAATCTAATTCTAGGTTAATCACAACGGGAAAACATGCAAACTATAAATTTCCCTTCTTTGGTTAAAAACAAACAGACAAATGAACTCGTCTTTTGTGTGGGAATGAGCTTTGCTTAATTTGTTTTAAAAGCCCGACGTGCCAAATTTTACAGCAAAAACCAACTGACATTTTTACACATTTGAAAAAGATAGCTTGTAGCCTGCAGGACTAAAAAATTTCACCCGGATGCACAGCATTTCAAAAAGTACATCCTTTAAAATTTGAAATGTATTTTCACTTAGAGAAAATCAAAATGATGTGATACTTTAACCATAATCTGAAGTATATTTGAATCCAGTATTCTAAAGGGCTAAGTTAGAATACAATGTCAAAGGTCTTGGAAGTACTTGTTCTCAGTCCGAAGATCCCTAGGCAATAATTCAACTATCTTACTAGGTTTCTATTTAAAAACACTGGACTCTACTTCTTCTATACTGGAAATAAAACACTCCAGAAGCCCTGGAGTTTTATGACAGTGAATAAAAATACTGTGAGGTAATGGATTAAGTTCCCCATCTCCAACAAAGTTTCTAATAAATCCAAGGAAAGACAGTCTCCAATGAGCTCACCAGAGATGGAGCTGGTTCTGGTTGGTTTGTGCAACTGCAGCCAAAGTATGAAGATGACTCAGGAGCTGAACTCTGTAATGAGGCTGAATGTGGTGCATCCGGTAGCTGAACATCTCAAGAAGCGTGTGCAAGATCCCCCAGGCATGAGACTTGAAAACAGTTGGCAAAAGCTGACCTTGAGGAACAAGACAGTTTAAGGCACCAATCAGTAACAGCTATGTATTAAAAGATACCTGAAGAAAAGTCACACTGAATAAAATCCATGCAAAGACTCTGATCATGAACACACACACATACAAACATACAGATACACATGCACACATATATACTCATATATTTTCCAAATCTTCTCCATAATTTGTACTTTAATTTTAAGGAAGAAAATCCAGATCCTAATTTTTGGGTTGCCCAAAAAGTTCGTTCGAGTTTTTCTGTTACAAAACGAACTTTCTGGCCAACCCAACAATAACAACTTTGCTTTTTTTTTTCTGGAATTTGACAAATGATACTCAAGTTCATCTGGAAAGGTAAAATAAGAGCGACGATATGGAAAAAAATTACTCTAACCTTCCTCACTTCTTTATTTTTATTTAGTTATCTTTTAAATTACTTTCATAACGTTACTGTTCCCAACCTTTTGAAGCATGAGGATCACTTTCTAATACACAAATTGCATCACACCCCCTCCTCCCTGCTAATAAAGTTTAATTTGACTTTCAGTTATCTGGAAAAAAGAGTAACCATGGTTAAAATGATACTGTATTAATAAAAAGTTAAAATTACCCCAAATCAGAAAAACACTTCCATATTAGAAAATATCTATTATTTAGAACTGCATAACAACCAACAGACGTCGTACAATGTCTTCTGCAATGCAGGAACATCCCCTGCCTATTGCCAGTCAGACTTGGTACTCATTGCTGCCCCGGGCAAACCAGAAAGAGAGGCAAATGGGACCGCTGGTTTTTATATGAGTACAGGCATCATGTCTGTCCTGCTCACTGCATCCCAAGCACCTAGCACAATTACACGCCCCCCCTTTCTTAACCATAACTTTACTTTAAAACATGCATCCCACTCCCTTGACCCTCTGTGAGGGTCTATCCCTCTTTTTTGTTTTATTTTTCTCTGTAAGGTTCATCACCTGACATATTCCATATTTCGATTATTTACATTTTTTGTCTGTCTTCCTCATTTAGCAGGTAATCTCTACGATGGCAGTGATTTCTGTACACTGCTATATCCCTAGCAACTAGAAAAGTATACGTTGAATGAATGGAAGCGTTAATGGTTAAAAACACCAGAAAGTCCTGTCTTACTGATAAATCCTTTGATGCCCAAAGACTCTATTTCCATATAGACCAATAAACGGCTGTACGTTTCCACTAGGGCTGGAGCCAAGGCCACACTGGACTTTGCATGAGCAAGTTTTATCACTCTGGTAGCAATGCTGTGGATAAGGCTGAGGAGAAACAACATATTAAAATAAAAGAAAATAAAAATTCATTACTTTTGACATAAACACAGGAATTATTCTACTTATTGAGAACTTGGTATAAATCTGAACTTAAATATATGAACTGAATCAGCTCTGTTTTAATCGTTTAGGTTGTACAGGACACATGGTAGTGACGCACTGTACAACCTGAGACTAATTCTGGTTTCCACGCTGCTTTCAATGTGCCTCAGGATCTCTCTGCTCACGGAAAAGCAAAATTTGGGTACAACTCATGTACCCAACTCAAAATTTGGGTACATGCTCGAATGGTTTTAGGCTGTTTCTTTTTCAAATATGTAACTAAAGCCATTTAAGAAATTAACTTTTGTTACAGAATTACTTAACAAATCACTGGTAAGACCCAAATATTAGGTACTAAAGGGACTTTCCTCTATTTTGTCACATATGCCAGTAAAGCGCTTGTATAATTCTAGCACAATGTTAACCATTTGAAAAAGAGCATGGTTTTTCTAGAATCAATGACCCCCCACCTGGAGGTCCACACATACATTCTCTTTGACCTAGGCAGTGTTTGAAGTTTGAGCCAACACTTAATGGTTGAGAGTCTAGAAATAAAAGCCCTTTCCAAAAAAAACAAGAACTAGATACACTAATGTTCATTCTTACATTGCAGAAATTAGCACAAGTGGCAGCACCATTAAGTTGAGCCCCTCCCGCTCCAGTCAGCCTCAACCCCTCTATACACGCAGGCTTCCGTGCACACTATTACCTGTCTCGTCTTCACGCAGCCCCAGGCAGGCATCACTCACTTACATTATCAGCTTGGCTCCTATGGGCACTTGAGGTTCTAGAATCACACCCAACACAGCCCTTTCTGTCTTTTAGAAACCATAAATGTCAATTCTAAAAGCACTCTTATGTACAGTCAACATAGGAAAGATATTACAGTTTTTGCATCCCTGGACTCAGCAATTCTACTTCCAGCAAATTATTTGATAAAAATGGAATTATGGATAGGTGCAAAGACAGCCAGAAAGGTGCAAAGACAGCCAGAAAGGTGCAAAGACAGCCAGAAAGATAATCTTCATAGCCATCTTTATAACACTGAGACACTGCAATCTCAGTATCCAACTATGTGGAACTGACTAAAGAATCATACATAGACACACAAAAGACTTCTTTGTAGCAATTAAAACATGTTCCTGAAGAGCACTAGATCTAAAAACATGTTTAATTAAAAAAAACCAAAAAACAGGTGTGTAATAGATTATGTGAGAAAAAGGTGGTTATAAAATAGTACTGTAGTTAAGAACACATTTTGAAAAAACAAAAATACCCCCTATAAATTCATATATTTATACATAGAAAAAAGACTCAAAACATATATATAAATATAGTTTTACAATGCTTATTTCTTATGGAGGGATTATAGCAATTATTTTCATTTTCTTTGGGTTTATTTGTATATTCTAGAATTCCTATAATAAACAATACCATTTTTGTAATAAAATAAACCTAAAGGTTTTTTAAAATATACCTGGCCATAAAATATACACACATAATCATGAAATCAAGTCTTTGCTGCGCTGATATCAATTCCCTGGCATAGGATGAAATAAATAAGAAAGAACATACCTCATTTTGGCATGAACTGTCAGTGAATCCAGGAGGTTCATTGGTAAGGGAGTAATAGATCCTGAAGCCAAACAGCTCGTTCCAGGAAGAGGTATCCTCATAATTCCATTTCCATAAATAGTTTCTACCAGAGCTCCCATGGGTAATGTAAAACATTCTGAATTTGTAGAGTATGCATTACACAGCAGGGCGATCTTATAGTCATTCATCTGTAAACTTTTATTTCTAAGACTCTGCTGTAGGAACCTAAAATTTCAAGTTCCATTCAACAGAAAAAAAATGCAAATAATTTCTAGAAAGGTAATTTGCATTTCTAAAAAAGTTTAATTTCATGCAACTATATATTTATTCCTATAGGTATTATAGTTTCTGCCCAAAACATAGTGTTAACACATATAAAAGACTGAGATGCATTTCAGAAAGAATGTAATGATAAGTGAACACTGAATGGTTGTTAAGTATGTACTATATATACTGTACAAAGATTCAGATAATGAAGAAATAACTCACAGATTCATGAACTAGTCTTCTACTTATCTATTTGCTTAAGTACAATAATATACCTTCATTACAGATGTCACTAAGAAAAAATGGTTAAGGGTTACCTCATAAAAATGAAAGCCAAATGAAATGTGAAGTCTGACTACCCTACAGTCTCCTCTGAAGAGACCTGACAGTCCTTTTCAGAAGTTCAGCTATTCCTAACACCCTTGACGGAAGCCCAGTCCTATCTAAAAGAGGGCATCTTCTTTGAGTAATCGCAGCTTTGGAAATGATGTAAGGGAGCATGCCAGCCAGATCAGCTCAATCAATCCTGGCAGCCCAGGGAGTGAAAGATATCCCAGTCAGATCATGCTCAAGTTCCAAGTACTTAAACAATTTTGAAACATTTTCACATAGTTTTGGAAATTAAGTATTTTAACTAAGGTAAAACATGTAAAAGCGTAGACCTGAAAATTTAAAAAAAAAATATATATATATCTCCACATACATATAAACAGGCTTGGTTAATCTTCTAGTTGCTTTCTGCTGCAACTGATCAGGTTCCCTTAGTTATAACGTACACATTAAATATTTACCCTTACCTCTAGTGGATGTGGGAAGATTTCCATACTTCACATAAATACTGAGACCAATATTAGTCTACAACCCACTATTTATTAAATTAAAAAAAATGAACTGTCAAGCTACAAACAACTTACTCATGGTGAAGCTTTAGGGAATGAGGTATTGGAATCTGTAGCTTGGAGTTGTCATTCTGGGCTTTTCTATTGAGGTGAATCCAAATGCAGGTCATTGCAAAGGCATGAGTTGACTGGGGTTTGTTAATGTCAGGAACTGGGATAAACTAGAAAAGAACAATTTAAATATAAGAAAGAGTACAATTAACTAATTATATATATTTTAGTAATCCATTTCTGCTGTATCTCATAATTTAGCTCCAACTGTCCTTTGACTGTTCAATAACACAAATCAGAAGATCTAACAGCTATCAAATATTGAAACTACTACAAGATTGTTTTTACTTGCCAAGAAAATAACTGAAATCCACAGGTGCTTAGTCAAGCTTTTCCTACTGCCACAAAGCATTCATAATCATTAAATTTTTATTCTTGGACTCCCCTGGTGGCACAGTGGTTAAGAATCTGCCTGCCAGTGCAGGAGACCCAGGTTCGAGCCCTGGTCCAGCAAGAACCCACATGCCACGGAGCAACTAAGCCCGTGTGCCACAACTACTGAGCCTGCACTCTAGAGACCGCGAGCCACAACTACTGAAGCCCGCATGCCTAGAGCCCGTGCTCCACAGCAAGAGAAGCCACCGCAACGAGAAGCCTGCGCACTGCAACAGAGTGGAGCCCCCGCTCGCCACAACTAGAGAAAGCCCGCGTGCAGCAATGAAGACCCAATGAAGCCAAAAATAAATAATCAAATAAATTTATTAAAAAAAGTTTTATTCTTTAAAAATTAAACACATCATTATGAAAAAAATTAATCACATCATTATCTTACTGAGTGTGATAAATATGAATACAGAGTTTCTAAAAGTCACATATATGCTTTCCAAGAACATATAAGAGACATGCAATCTAAATGAGTAACATAAAACATATTGTTGATTGATGGGTGAAATGACACGGATGTCTGGAATTTGCTTTAAAATCATCGGCATTAATAAAAAAGATGAGGAAAGAAGATGAAATAAGAATATTTCTTGGACTTCCCTGGTGGCACAGTGGTTAAGAATCCACCTGCCATTGCAGAGGACACGGGTTCGATCCCTGGTCTGGGAAGATCCCACATGCTGCAGAGCAAATAAGCTCGCGTGCTGCAACTACTGAAGCCTGTGCACCTAGAGCCTGTGCTCTGCAGCAAAGAGAAGCCACTGCAATGAGAAGTCCACACACAGCAATGAAGACCCAACGGAGCCAAAAAAAAAAAAAAAAAAAATTCTTGGTGATGGGACAGGAGTGTCTTTTTCTATTTACTCTACATTTCTTAGTGCATTTAAAAATTTCCATAATAAAATGTTTCTAAAAAATGACAATCATCAATATATACCATATTTTACTCAAATACTTTATATAATAAAACACTAGTGTGACACACTCAATTGGCAAACAACCAAAAAAACCATATTAACAGATACTGATATTATGTGGTCATTCAACTGTGTATAGATTAAAACAGTTTCATGCTTTTAAAAATTGTAACCCTGTTTAGAAGGTAGAGAAAGAGCTTGTCATATTAGATGTTCAACTGTGATTTAAGATAAACTTCAAAAATAATCTAGTTCAATTTCGTCACTTTATACAGGAGTAAACTAATGTTAAGAAAAACCGAATGTCTATCCCATGATCACAGCAATCACAAAAACTGGGAAAAGAACCGTGTTTCCAGCTTTCAAGTCCAGTGCTCTTTTCACAAAATCACACTAAAATCCTTAAACATAAATTAGACATAATTCTAATCACATTGTTAACTATTTAGTAAAACTTACTTCTTTTTCTGGGTACAGAAGGTCAAAGAGCTTCATGACAGGGAGAAAATCAGCTAGTGCATTTTTCTGAATACTTCCAGAAATGAATTGCAAGAGAACCCACATCAGATGATCTCTGCCTTTAATCAGTCCTCGCCCTGCTAACTGTAAAAAATGTTTAAATACAAATCTACACAGCCAGTTAAAGAAACAGATACAGTAAAGTTTAAAGAAAAAAGAAAGAGAGAGAAACCTTGTTCTCAGAAAGTTAGCATCTTTTTTTTTAAACATCTTTATTGGAGTATAATTGCTTTACAGTGGTGTGTTAGTTTCTGCTTTATAACCAAGTGAATCAGGTATACATATACATATGTTCCCATATCTCTTCCCTCTTGCGCCTCCCTCCCTCCCACCCTCCCTATCCCACCCCTCCAGGCGGTCACAAAGCACCGAGCTGATTTCCCTGAGCCATGCGGCTGCTTCCCACTAGCTATCTACCTTACGTTTGGTAGTGTGTATATGTCCATGCCTCTCTCTCGCTTTGTCCCAGCTTACCCTTCCCCCTCCCCATATCCTCAAGTCCATTCTCTAGTAGGTCTGTGTCTTTATTCCTGTCTTACCCCTAGGCTCTTCATGACATTTTTTTTTCTTAAATTCCATATATATGTGTTAGCATACGGTATTTGTCTTTCTCTTTCTGACTTACTTCACTCTGTATGACAGACTCTGGGTCTATCCACCTCATTACAAATAACTCAATTTCATTCTTTTTATGGCTGAGTAATATTCCATTGTATATATGCGCCACATCTTTATCCATTCATCCGATGATGGACACTTAGGTTGTTTCCATCTCTGGGCTATTGTAAATAGAGCTGCAATGAACATTTTGGTACATGACTCTTTTTGAATTATGGTTTTCTTAGGGTACATGCCCAGTAGTGGGATTGCTGGGTCATATGGTAGTTCTATTTGTATTTTTTTAAGGAAGCTCCATACTGTTCTCCATAGTGGCTGTATCAATTTACATTCCCACCAACAGTGCAAGAGGGTTCCCTTTTTCCACACCCTCTCCAGCATTTATTGTTTCTAGATTTTTTGATGATGGCCATTCTGACTGGTGTGAGATGATATCTCATTGTAGTTTTGATTTGCATTTCTCTAATGATTAATGATGTTGAGCATTCTTTCATGTGTTTGTTGGCAGTCTGTATATCTTCTTTGGAGAAATGTCTATTTAGGTCTTCTGCCCATTTTTGGATTGGGTTGTTTTTTTGTTATTGAGCTGCATGAGCTGCTTATAAATTTTGGAGATTAATCCTTTGTCAGTTGCTTCATTTGCAAATATTTTCTCCCATTCTGAGGGTTGTCTTTTGGTCTTGTTTATGGTTCCCTTTGCTGTGCAAAAGCTTTGAAGTTTCATTAGGTCCCATTTGTCTATTTTTGTTTTTATTTCCATTTCTCTAGGAGGTGGGTCAGAAAGGATCTTGCTGTGATTTATAACATCTAACTTTTACATTTACTAATTACTTTTTCTCCACTCAAGGCACACCCAGCAAAGCCTTTTAAATTATTTTAATATTATATGTTTTCTCCCTGACCTCCAAAACAACTATGCGTATCAAAAATTAAATGTTTTAAAACATGATTAAGTCGATAATGTATGCATGAGAATCAAGTTTAATTTTGGAATATTACGAAAAATATTTCATCAAAACACGAGTACTTTATTATACCAAAAGGATGAAATTTATTGTTTTTACTCCTCAAGGACTGGTTATCCAACACAACTGGTTTCCTGTATAGATTATAACAGAAACCAGTGGTGGTGATCGGGGTGGTGGGTAAGTGGTGGTTGAAAGGATTTTAACAACACTTATGAAAATATTTCTCCCAAATAATCTAGACTATCAAGATGCTATAGATACAACAACACTATTTTATTCCCATTCAATGTGTCCAAAGCTTTATGCCTAAAACCAACCCTTTCCACAACTTACTCTTCCACTCGTATTCCCTGTTTCGGATTCATTGTTCTACTCTTTCATTCACCTGTCTAAGCAGAAACCAGTGAGTGATCCTAGATTCCGTTACTCCCTGTCACCTATCGTCACCAAGTCGTATTCACCTCCCAGCATACCGGGTTTCTGGCTCCTCCTCTCTGTCCTGGTTTAGGTCTTCAGCATCTCTCACCCGGACCACTGCAACAGCTCCCTTACTAATTTCTTTGCTTCTGATTTTGGCTCCATTCATCTCTACATCACTGTCTTCCTACATGTGGTCATTAGCAGTAATTTTTCCAACTTGTATATGATGATGTCATTCCCTTCCTCATTTGCTTCCCAAAGTAAATTTAACTCAGAACAAACACAGGGTCATGTAAAGTTCTCCATGTCTGGCCTTACCTTCCTGCTTTCTTCATCTCACCAACACTTTCCCTTTTACATTTTCCTTTCCAGCTATCACACACTTTTGTCCCTTTCCAAATGACCATCTTATTGTTAGGGTAACACTTTCCTATCTTTTCCTCTTGGCAAATTTCTACTTGCCTTTCAAGTAATAGTTTCAAGATCCCTTTGAGAAAGCCATTCCTGATGTCTTTAATAGGGACTATTCTCTCATTCCTATCACAAGGAAACATGCTTCCATTATGTGAACTATAATATTATAATCAAATTGTTTATACCTATATCTTCCCACCGGTAAAGAGCTCTTTGAGGGTACTATACTAGTGCCTTTTCATTTTGTATCTCCTGGTCCTTGCACTGTGAATATGTGGAATGAATAAGTGAATGCAGTTTTTATGGTGACCAGAAAATGAGAAGTTAAGAAATCATAAAGGCACCGAACAAAACAGAAATCAGAGCTCGGAACTTCTGTTCACTAGGTAACATCCACACCAGTCTAAAACATACTAATCAACAGGTAAAGTGGCTCTGGCAAAGGGTGTGGTACTTACCTTCTGATGAAGAGAAAGGACCATATGTGGAAAACTTGCAAACTGGAAAAGCACAAAGAAAATGAGCTGACTCGAGAGATGCTGCCAGAGGAGTTGGCTTGTTCCCCCGTCATCAAACTTCTCCTCGGTCTCCGATCGCTCCATGGCATAAACCACCAGATCCACCAACTGGTCCTCCAGCACAGGGCAGCGCTGCTTGTGCTGTAGGGCAGAGATTAAATACAGTATTCCAAAAGCCTCCCGGTTAGTTTCAGAAGTTACCAGTTAATGGGCATTAATCGTAACAAGAGGCTGAGAAGCATGGAATGAAGTTGAACTTAGAAAGTTAAGGTTAGATTTAGTCTGTTAAAGCTGCATCATGTTACATTATCATAGAGGACGAGTATCATAAAAAATTATTTTTCAGGTCTCACACAAAACAGCCTTCCCATTAACTTTTGACTTTCACTATGGACATCATTGTTCCAATATGACAAAGGGCATTACACAGTAGAAAATTTTGTTATTTATTTTTTGAACAAAGATCATTTAAAAGACAAACGAAATGGGGATAACAGAGTTTGCAATCTAGCTCAAAATATGAAAACCCTGGATTTCCAGGAATTAAATACTATGACAGGAGAGCAAACAAAGCAGTGTGTGATCTATTTATTTAAAAGTAATCACCACATGTTTACACTAACTTTATATACAGAGGTATATCTAAATAGCTTCCAGATTACTCAATGTCTATTTTTCAACGTGTGGTATTGATCTGATACTGAAAGGAAAACTTCCTCTACAAAAAAAAAAAAACTTGATCTCAAAGTTAAATCTCTGCTCTTCCCTCTTAGAAGCCAAACATAATGCAGCTTTAATTTTAAATTAGACTATTTTAAAAATCTAAAACAAGAAAAAGAATTGAGTTTAAACACTAAAAATGAAAATGCAACTTCCCTTTCTAGAGGCAAAAAGATTTATGCTTTTTTAAAGTGATTTTAAAAAATGTACTTTTACCAAAAGAAATATGTTAAGCCATATTTTAAGCCATTTTTATACTTTTAATAAAATGTTATATGACTCAATAGCCAGGCAGTTGGAAGCCTTTCTAATGAATACAATACTAACATAGATGCTTTCCCTATAAACTTTAGATGTGATTATTAGTCTTTTGCCATGAAAAAGGGATATGATTTCCTTAAATTTAGGGGAAAAATGCAAAATGGGGACAAATTTGGAAAAAAAACAAAACATAATGAAGAGCATCCCCTCTTTTGCATGCTTTCTGCCAGCTCCAAACTTGTAAAGCTCCAATATAGCTGCACTTTCTTAAAGCATGCAAATAAAACAAACATCTATCCAAAACAGTAAGCATCAATGGTTGTTTCATATTTTTTCCAAAAACACAATGCCATGATCACAGTTCAGTCACATTACAGGTTTACGAAGAGCAATATTAACACCACCAGTTGGGACTACAGTACTTTTCCTCCAAATGTAATTATCATTATGAAGCAGAGCAAAGTGCAACAGACAACACTACAAACTATTTCTTAAATCAGCATGCACAACTACTGTGTACAGGGCTTGAAATTCACTAGTTCTGCCAACCACCAACAACCTAAGAAATGTGTCAGACAACACAAATTTAGAGCGAGATCATTCAAAGTATACAAGAGTCAGAAAAATTTGTGAAAAGAAGTAAAGCCAGAATTTCCAGTAGGAATTTTTCTTCCGTGATGGGAATGTGCTGCTAGTTGGAAACTAACTAATTTGTCATCTATTCCTCCATCCATGATGGTCTTCCATCAGTCTGCTTCAGGAAAAAAGAATAAACTAAACAAAATTGGTGTTTAGCACCTGGGTCATTTTTGAGTTTCCCTTATTAGTATTAGCTATTTGTTTCAGAGAACTGGATTTTTACCTACATATTTTTAGGACTGCAGTGATTGATGGTCATATAGTTAATGATTTACAGGAAAACCAAAAATATTAAGATTTTGGCAAAGTAAGAACAACTAGGAAATTTACAGTCAAAGCTGATAAGCTTTCAGTATATACCATGACTCAAGACTACCCCCAGATTTTCTGTTAACAATTAAATCAGTCAGGAATCTCTATGGCACCAAATGCACTGGTTGGTCTGAGGGTAGCAGAACATCTATCAGAATGAACTCTATATTTCCCGGATGTTTTTGGTTAAATCCAAGGATAGTTCTCACACCAAGTTTAGGGATAGCTTACACATGTTCCTTTTTTTACTCGCCAATTTTAATAATACCAAAAAAAAAAAAAAAAAAGAGGGAAAAATCTGGAATATAAAATGATCTGTGCTACTAACTACTTTAGAATAAGTTTTGCTTTAGTTTTCAACTGCTAAAAGATAATTACATTAAAATTAAGATTCTCCACCACATAAATTTTATAAAGTGGAAGAAATGAAAATTCGTAAATCAGTTTAATGATCTGTGAATAAAGGCTAATAAAAATTCTGGTAGCCAATGGATGCTATGTCTGTGGCTATTCACAACTTGCTGAAAGCTTTCATAAATTTAAGTCAAGATATAGGCATACAAATTGAATTAGTTTACATCATATGTATATGTATGTTTAGTTAAAGCCTGTGTTAACAATAAGAATCTAAATTCAGTATTTTAACAATGCAATTTCTGCATAACAGCTCAAACTGTATCGGAAATTTGTATTAAATTTTCAGTTTTGGTAAATGCTGAAAATCAGGCACAAGGAATTAACAGAAACATTAACATTAAGCCCCACCCATGCCCCTGATTTTTTCCCACCACTATCTAAAATGGCAAATGATAATGCTTTCCGTCTTAGTAAGCATATCCTATATTAAGTGGCCCCTGACATTTTCATATAAGTTTTGATACTGCTTATGTGGTGCAATTTTAACATATTGTACTTAGGTGGGCGTAAGTTAACTTAAAATCATTATTTCAGTGCCAGAAATCAATTTTAAAGCAGTATCTATTTAGGACAGGTTGGGAAGAAAAATCCCATTGTATGTCATTTATCATATTCTCTACCAATCAGAACTGGAGTCCCATGCCAGTTAGTACCACGTTCAATGGTGCCTTTTAAGGATAAACTGAGTGATCAGTCTAGTACTTCACTGTCTCAGGGTAGCCAGAGTTCATACACCACCACAAAAGAGCTTGAGGAGTGAATCTGTTTTGTAATGCTCTTATTCAGTACAAAGAATACAAACTCTTGTGCAAATACACAAAACAGGATTCTTACACTGTGAACACTACCTTGCTGGTCACAGAACTGGGCTATTTATGACCTTCTGAATGCAACCAATTTTAGGATAAAATACCATAGCCCAATTCCTACTGGAAAATGCAATATGGACAGCTCTTAAAAGGTTTCAAAGCTTTAAGTAAATTATTGCATTGCTAGAGAGAGGACAAGAAAGTATAGTGCAGGATATAGTTCTGTAATGATAAAAGATGTGATGAGATAACTTGTTTATTTTTAATCATATGCTTCTTATACAGTGTGCTCTCATTTTCTACCCTACTCTCCAGGTGGTAAAAATAATATATCAAGTCAATGCAGCATATATCTTACAAGTGCGCTCACTACAGTTTTCTCCCAAAACAATTAATGATGAATTGTGAACTTTTGACAATGTTTACACTACAGTGAGATCAATATTAATAATGTTCTGTCAGCATTTCCATTATAAACTTTATTTTTTACGGATTTATGTCTTAGTCATAAACTTTTTTTAGGTTGAAACTTGTTACTGAAAGGATCAGATCAGAAACACCCTTCTCTAAATTTTGTCAATTTCTAGTTTGAGACGAGCTGCCCCCAAAAGCAAAAAGCTAAGGATGGCTAAGGATATCTGGGGGAAGGTACTTGCAGCTCAAATGACCATGGGTACTTTATTCATCAAACTGCAAAAAGAAACTGAGTCAAGTATGCCTTAAAGTGCACTGCAAAAATTAGTTTTAAGACATAGCATGAAGCATTCTTTCAAGGTTCACTGAATACTTACCTCTAACTCAAGTGAAAGCTGATCAGAGTTAAAGACTTGGTGTTTAAGATGTTACATTGACAGGTTATGTGAGGTTAACTGTCAGATACTGTGGGGTGAAGCAGTTTCAGTTTCACATGAACAAAGGCTTGTCCAAACAAGGAGACTTGGTAAATTTTTCAGAAGAAAAAACTTAAAATAATAAAAGAGATACTGCTACTAGGGTGAGGTTTGGCATGCAAAGTTTCAACACTGAGCAAGTTTTATGGCCAAGCTATATGTCCTTAAAAATAGGGCTTTATAAATGGAAGCACTGGCACAACCTTCACTATAGTATTGCAAACAGCAACGCTATTTTATATAACCTAGACAAGAATGTCTTTTTAAAATCAAAAAGCTGGTCTATTTTAATATGTTGGGCTCAAAAATTTTTAACAAAAATAATGAGAACCACTATTTTGCTTAAAATCTCAAAGGTGAAAAGTCCTGGAACAGACTTGGGACTGTATAAGAGTTTGGTTTATGAAGTTTGGCCATTTTGTGTTCCTCCTGCCACAGGTGGACTTCAGCTGCGAGGCGCTCACTGCAGGGGGAGGACACTTCTGGCAAAGACTGACAAAGAAGGGTGTTTGTCAAGCAGGTGTGGGGTCACCTAAGAGTGCGACATTTCTTAGTCAATCTCCATGTTTCCAAAAAAACTTCCCCATGTAAAGCGTACCACTCCAACTTTTAAAAGTAACATATCTCTGTTAAAGTGCTTTTGTTCTCTTTTTTGTTTTGTTTTTAATTTGTTTTTGTTTTTAGGCAAAGCAATGTAAGTATTTTTATTGATGTTGTTGTTTGTTTATGTTTTAATAGTCTGGAAAGATAAAGGCCACCACAAATCTTTCCATCTCTGAAAATTCCACCAGGCTAGCTTTAGCCCTAAAGTATGAAAAACAGTAAAATGGAGTGGGAGGGAAAAACAACCCATCAAAAAAGTGACAGGCTTTATCATGTGGCAGGTGTTGTCTCTTGATTTGATTAAAAAAAAGAATATTTAAAAAAAAAACAAACACCAAAAACCAAAAACAAAAACAATCCACCAAAAACAACTCTCATATCCCAAGAAGAAATTCATTTTAGTGGCCTTGGTCTCAGCATGGTCCTGCCAATTTCAAGCCCCGACCATACATGTATTCTCTAAATGGAATCAGTGGCTACAAAGCGGCCAGCGTATCGTTAGTCACAATACAACAGTAAGGTTGTGAACATACCTGAGCAATGTTCAAGGTCTAGAGCATTGGAGGATGGGCAGGACAAGACAGGACAGAACAAAAATAAAGGAAGAAAAAAAGAAAAGACAAAACAGTGACTATGAGGCCAGCCTCAAGGAACCCAGAGTCAGCACAAACCCTCCCACATGTTAAACCACCAAAAACAAACACACACCAAAAAGAAAAGAAAAAAATCAGCAATTGAGGCCATGCTGAAAATACCAAGGGTTATAAAAATAGACACCCAAACAACAAAAAAAGTCAAAAATTATGGTTAAGTCATGTGTAGGTTTCTCTGGCAAAAGGTATACTTGAAACTGGCCTTATAGAAAAAAAAGCAATGCAAAATAAACCAATTTTTAAAATATCTCCTTCTTAATTTAAATATTCTTAAAGCAATATATAAATGATAAGAACAATACATTGTTTAATAAACCATATATTAAAAAAAAAAAATCACCGAATAGTTCTTAACTGTTTTGCTCAGTTAGCTATAGCAAAGAAAAGAGAAAAGAATAGTGCAGATTCTATGCAGAATTTACTAGGTTTCCAGCACAGTACAGTACCTGCTTATTTAAACCTAGCATATTGCAGACCATATCCCTGGAATAAGGCTGCTCCAAAACATATCTCAACAAAGCAGTCTGTGGTTCAAACAGATCCTTTAAAGAAAATAAAGAAAATTATTGCTTCAAGATCAAAGTTAATGTTAATTCAAATAATTTGAAATTGGGATCAAAAAATCCTCTAAAGGCACTTGTTACCTTCACAGAGTAGGCAGTATCTAGTGGAAAAAAATCATAGGATTTTAGTGCTTATAATTAATCTGTTCCCACCCCTCATTTGATAAATGATGTAACTGAGGTGAGGGACTTGCCCAAGGTCATAGAGGAAAAGTTAGAAATGGCTTCAGCTACAGTCACGTGGAAGTCTTAAGCATCACTGTAGGGAAAGGATTTTTTCCCCCAGAAATCTAATCAAAGAGGAATGGAGGCAGTTTCTATTCATTCTCCTACAAGTGTAAACATAGACATCATTTCCAAATTTGGAGAGGACTTGATAGCACACGGGTTAAGAGTTCAAGTCCTGACTATACTATTTCCTAAATGTGGGGCCTTTTAGTCAAGCTACTACCCCACTCACTGTCTCAGTTTCATCATCTGGATAATGGAAATATTAAGATGATAGTTAAGAATAAAAGTTGTTGCAAAGTAAGCTCTTAAAACAGTGCCTGGCACATAGTAAGTTCACAATAAGTTCCTCTGTTTTCATTATTACTGCTATCATGATTGCAAATTCCATTTAGTTTTCCACTTTTTCATCTTCTAAGGTTTTGCTGACTAATATGCCAAGAACCCAGTATTGTCACTTTAGTTGCACTGTTTTACAATCCTCACTTTTGGAAGTTTCCTAATCACTGTCTATGTCATTTTTGACATGAAAACATGTACATGAAAACTATCTTGCCCTCCCCATACCCTGCTCTGTCACTACTCCAAACCCCAAGATAATAAAATAAATGTCATATTTCATTATAGCTTTATGTCTATATCACACATTTCATTTTATGGATATTTGTGGATTTTTTTCCTTTGAGAAATTTCTACTCTACTTTTGTCCTCCCCTTCTGAAAAAAATCTAACAAACAGGAGGCTCACTCTTCAAATTTTAGGGACGCTGCAAATTCATTTGTGGTCCCTGCTTTGTAAAGGAAAAGTGAAAATAAGGAATCAATTAAAAACTTCAATTTTCTAACACCAAGTGCTTTGCCAGAAGTGGACCATTGGAACATAGACACCTGCAATATCATAAACCACAGGCTGTACTTGGATATTGAAATCATATGATAAACCATAAACTATCCTTCATTAAATATTTACTTCTTCAGTCTATGAAGAGACAGTTTAGCATTACACATCAAATACTCCAGCATGAAGACTCTTAGACGGAACTTAGAAAGTTCCATCGTATTTAGTAACATACCTTATCATATGGCAAGAGGCCTTTCAAAGGAAAACGGAGAGTTGCAGGGTCCAATTTCCATGAATTACAAATGGCGCCTGAGTTATTTACAACTGGCAGAAGGCTGCAACGGCCTGTATGCATTACAAAAAAATGTTTCTAAATAAATGTGAACATAGCAATGCCTGGCCCTTCATTCACTCTACAACTATTTAATGAACATCTATGCTGAACCAGGCACTGGTTAAAAATATGTTTTAATTAGATATAAGTTTGGGAATTTTCTTTGATTATTTTTAGCCCAGATGGTTAAAGACCAATTTGTACAGGCCTTCTAAACTCACAAATGTTGCATTTGTCCAGGGACAGAGGTCAGCAAGCTACAATCCATGGACAAAATCCGCCTGTTTTTGTAAAGCTGTACTGGAACACTGTTGCTTTTGCACTGTAATGGCAGAGTTGAGTAGTTGCAGCAGACTGTATAGCCCACAAAGCCTAAAATATTTGTTATATCACCATTTATAGAAAAAGTTTACAGACGCTTAATCTAGGGTCAACCTGAGTAACTTTAAACATGATGCTCCTAGAAGCCTTAGATGTAGTATATGACCATCAATCAGTTCATGTATCCAAATGTCTGATAAATACTGTCACTGCGATGTCCCACACGCACCTCAAGTTCAACATAACTTAAACTAAATTCGTCATCATCCTTCTCAATCCTTCCATAATTCATTAAATGATGTCAATATCTACTCAGTTACAAAAACTAAAAGCCTAAGAATTATCTGTCTAGTGTCTGTTTAGTTTTTGTATTTCCAGTGTCCAGAATAGCACCTGACTCACAGAAAGTGCTAAAAACTTCATCATTGACTAAATAACGTCTATATTCCAGGCTGTTCTGAGGCCACCATGATTTCTAGAAATTATTCAGGAATATACATGAGCACTGCAAAAACTGCAAATCACGTGCTTGTTTTTAAAAGAAAATTCTGAGAATCTAACAAACATGAAAAAATGGAAAACAAAATAAATGAAATACAGAGCAAAGGTGTAAATTGGAATGGGCTGAGAGAGTCAGATAATCGAGGGGCAGATCTACTGCGACTTCCAGTTGCCTAGAGATTCCATGGTGCTTTACTAGCTCTATTAAAAGTTCCCTCTAATCACCAGGAAACACATCTTCTAGAATGGTTCTATCTGAAGCTTAGACCAGTCCAGACAGTTGCTTTTCCTTCCCTGTACTTAACACACAAAGTACCTGAAGCAAGTAAAAGGACATTATTAAGCTCCTAAAGTTATACTAAAATAACAAGTCACCAAGACATGTATAAGATACCATCCATCAACTTTGTTCAATAGTCAGATCACTAAAGACCAGGTACTGTTTAGTATATTTTGAATTATAATCCTACCGCAAATGGAGTTGATCCTTGCTGTGGGCCTGAAGGTGTCCACAAAGTCTGATACCAGGTTTCCAAGTAACTGACACAAAACAAAACAAAAAAGTATAAAAATAAAATCAAGATTGCTCTGAATACAAGAATCATTTACATAAAATGAGATAATATGTAAAGATTTAGTACAATTCCTGGCACATAAAATTACTCAAAAGGTTAGTTCTCTTTTGCTTCCTTCCAAACAATTACTGACCAGTTCACTTCTTCCTGAATTAAGTCAGGTCATACCACCATGTTCTTAGCTATTTGATGAAGCTATGTATATTTCATCACATAATATATAAACTGTCTCAGCAGGATGGCAGAGAAATGAAAGAAATACGTATTACGTATTATCTAAGGATAAAGTGTTAAAAGAATAAGCACACAAAAAAATCACATTATTATCTAAGAATAAAGTGATCATTAAAAGAATAAGCACACAAAAAATCAGATTAATATAACAATTTTTAATAAAACTTTCTATTAAAAATTTTAGAAAATATCAAATTTACCCAGTGTGGAAGTTTTCCCTCAGGATATAATTTCCTGATCTCTGTGACTGCAAAATATGCTGGTAATAAACAAGCATTTCTTTCCAAGATATATGCTATAACCTAAGAAAAATAAGAGGGTGATGTTATTATTCTGACTAGTCCCACAGATAAGCCCCTTAAATGCAACAACAACAAGAACTATGGTATTAAAAAGCAGAGATATTACTTCATGGATTCACTGGGCTTAAACTGTAGCATAAAAAATTTGTTTATATGTGAATATCTAAAAATGAAGATTAATAAATACTAAAATGACTGCTGATAGTAAGAAACATTGAAAATGCATCAATTATTGGTAGACTCTAATAGGAAGGCAACAGACCAACAATTCTTGCAACATTAGTTACAAAGCACAAAGGTCTTTTAAGTTGTCCAGGCTGATGTTTTAAAATGGTTGAAAATACTTTAATATCAATATTGTTGCTTTCATAGTTAAAAACCATGAATTAATTAAAATATAAAATTTCCCTCTGAAATACAATGGAAGTGAAATAGAACCTTTAAAACACGATTTTTGTAGAAGTAAAGAAATGGAACGTTTTACAAGCTACCATAAGTTTTAAAAGCACAGAACTATGTAAAACTAGACTTTTTTAAGGATATGATCAATGAATTGCAGACATGGTTACCTCTCTTGCTGCTAGAAGCTGCTGCACTACAGCTGAGCTCACTGTATTGGGAATTGTTAAGGTTTTCTCCAAAATCACTTTTAAGAGATCTCGAACACCCTGATAGAACAAAAAAGTCATAGGTTAAAATATAAAAACGTCCCCGGTGCTACTTAAAACATCTAAAGTTTTCAAGGTTATACACTTGGAAAAAAAAATGTTACCCTCAAGGTCACACTTTTGATTTTTTCTGAACCAGAGCTAACATTCCACCTCCTAACATTAACCCAAGACAAGTGTCATGTTCCAAAGCAGAATTCTAAAGGATGGCTTGCAATGTGAATGAACAAAGAAAGTCACTTATAAATAAAAATTAAACTTCCCACACTCTGCTAAGCTTTTTTGACCATCACAACATTAGAAGAGTTTCTATTACTATGAGGGGCCAAAAAGTTTAATTTGAGCTTAACGGACAGAAATATATTTGAATATAACTTGAAAATACTCTGAAAACATGGACAATAATACAAACTTTCTGGCAGATGACCTTTTCTACTCCTTCCCATTGCATATTCTAACTTTATTCCCCCTTCTCATCATCCATCACATACTTTAATCCCTCAAACTTATCGAATAAGGCCATTCGGTTAACTGGTCATCCATATCTATCACCAGTTGCATTATTTCAGAGCAGAATCTGATACATAGAGAAGAAATTTCATTCCATAGTATAAACAATGTGATCAATCTTGTAAAAAAGACAGACAAAACATATATATGAAAGAAATTAGAAACAATTATAAAGCACCATACAAATAAGTACGGAGGTAAAAACCACATATTAATGCTAAGAAAAGTGAAGTACAAGTACAGAGAAAATAATCAGAAAAAGCTTCTTAGAATTAATTCAAGCCAATACTTATCAGTTAAGTCATTTTAGATTAGCAAAAATACAGACATAAAGCACAGGGTCAGGTATTGGCAAGTCTTTCAAAAAGGACAATAACAAAAGTGGCTTGAATGAAGGAGAGGCTTCTGCAGCTATGGAGCTCCTGAGATGTATTATGAGACACAATTAGAGACTGTATGCTGTTGTTTTTGGTCAAGAGCAGAGTGCTGAAGACACCAGTTAAGGAAGGAAATGTGTCCAAGGGAGGTCAAGGTGAAGCAGGACTTGCTCCCTTCATCAGCTGATGCCTGCATCTCTTCTCAGTTCCATACACACCTGCTCTGTGCTTTCATTGGAAAGGGGCCCCAACATCCTAAGATCTGTGGCATGAAGGGACCCAGAGTCTGCTTGGTGACTTCCCTACTTGTCACAGAAATTTACCAGCCACCCGCATTTTTAAGAATGTTGGGAGGGGAGCAGAGAAGCTGTGAGAAACACTGAGCAATTTTAAATCCCTTCAGTAGATACAACAAAAAAGGAGATTTTGTAAATGGTTCCACTTCATTTCTCCCATGTGAAATTATGACATGTACACTGAAAAAGTAATCACACCTAACAACGATTACTTTTTATATTGAATAATTAGGAAAAAAATACCTTGTAATCCACTCCTCCAATTATTTTCCGAACCAGTTTAAATGTTAAGGCCCAAAGCTGTGTTCTTTCCCATTCAAGTGTGTCAGAGTTTATCAGGGATTCACAAACCATCCTAGAAAAAAGGAATACCCATTCCAATTACAAGACAGAATTTTTGCAAGTTCTCTAATAGCCAAGGTCTGCATACTTTGGATATTATATTTGCCACAGTAAGGTTTTTTTTTTTTTTTTTTTGGCCGCGTTGGGTCTTCATTGCTGTGCGTGGGTTTTCTCTAGTTGTGATGAGCAGGCTTCTCATTGCGGTGGCTTCTCTTCTTGCAGAGCACGGGCTCTAAGGCACATGGGCTCAGTAGTTGTGGTGCAGGGGCTTAGATCTCCGTGGCATGTGGGATCTTCCCAGACCAGGGATTGAACCCATGTCCCCTGTATTGGCAGGCGGATTCTTAACCACTGTGCCACCAGGGAAGTCCCAGTAAGTATTTTTCATAAAGGTACATATTACTCAAGCACACTTTCAAAAAATTACGTATAGTATTATACATTTTTTACTTATATGAAAGACTAAACACAAAGTAGAACTAAATAATATTAATTACATTATATTTTTACTAGAAAGATACGTACCAAAAGCTATTGGTTAAATATTTACCATTTACCAGTTTGTGGCAAACTGTATTTTTCCAAGATGGCTGCAAGAAGACTTTCGATCCCACATGCTCTTCTAAAATGTGACATTGATACTCCTCCCATGAAAAGTATCAGTGTCATTCTCTACCCCTCAACCTGGGCAGGCCTAATACTGGCAAATGGGATGCTGTATGACTTTCAAGGCAAGGTGATAAAGCTTCTGCCTAGCCCTCTTATGAATGCTTGCTCTTGGACTCCACTATGCTGTGAGAAAGTCCAGGTTACATGGAAAAGGCACATGTAGGTTCTGGCCAACAGTGCCAGCTGATGTCTCAGATGACAGCCAGGTATCATCCACCAGATATGAATGGGGAACCTTTGTCATGACTCCAGTCGTAGCCACTATCTGATTACAATCACGAGACCTGAGAAAAAACTACATACTACTTGCCCAGTCAAGCACTATAATCGTGAATGTTAATAATAAAAGGATTATTATTGTTTTAAGCCACAAAGTATTGAAGTAATTCATCACACCGCAAAAGTAAACTGGAACCGACCGAGCAATTCCATTCCTGGGTATATAGCCAAAAAAAACAAAAACACTAAACTGAAAAGATACATGCACCCCAATGTTCACAGCAGGATTATTTACAATTGCCAAGATATGGAAGCAACCTAAGTGTCCCTCAACAGATGAATGGATAAAAAAGACATGCCATACATACACACACACACACACACAGTGGAATACTACTCATCAATAAAAAAAGAATGAAACTGTGTCACCTGCAACAACATGGATGGACTTGAAGGGTATTGTGCTAAGTGAAGTAAGTCAGACAGAGAAAGACAAATACTGTATCATATCACTTATATGTAGAATCTAAAAAATACAATAAACAATCTAGTGAATATAACAAAAACAACAAAAGTTAACTGGAACAAGCTCATGAACGTGAGTGATTTTAGTCTCTGGACTGAAGAGCAAAGTCTGCCTGGTTTTGAGCACCGTAAGTATACAATTCTAAGAATACTGCATCCTAGAAATTAAAAATGAGATATTACAAAGGATTACTTGTTGAGCCCAACTTCCTTCTTCATTCCCTCAACCAATTTCTAAACATTAATAAAAAAGAAAATTCTGGGCTTCCCTGGTGGCGCAGTGGTTAAGAATCCTCCTGCCAATACAGGGGACACGGGTTCGAGCCCTGGTCTGGGAAGATCCCACATGCTGCGGAGCAACTAAGTCCGTGCGCCACAACTACTGAGCCTGCGCTCCAGAGCCCATAAGCCACAACTATGGAGCCCGCGAGCCACAACTACTGAGCCCACGTGCCACAACTACTGAAGCCTGGGCACCCTAGAGCCTGTGCTCCGCAGCAAGAGAAGCCACCGCAATAAGAAGCCCGCGCACAGCATCGAAGAGTAGCCCCCACTCACCGCAACTAGAGGAAGCCCACGCACAGTAACAAAGACCCAATGCAGCCAAAATTAAAATAAATAAAATAAAATAAATACATTTATAAAAGAAAGAAAGAAAGAAAGAAAATTCTTTAGATTGCTCATATTCACCATTAAACGTACCTGGGTGGAAGGAGACCAGTCTCGACCGCCATTGCTAAGCAGTCATAAAGAAAAGAAATTCTTTTAGGACTATGCTGGCCATGAATGAATTTAACAATCCACTGGATGCATTGTTCGTGAGATTCCTGGAAAATCAGAAAATAATTATGCTTTAGGTCTAAACTTACATTTTGTAACTAACAAATAGCTAACAGTACCTGGGAGTATATCAAGACTATGAATGATATACTCCATTATAAATTCATGGATGAAAACAAATTCTAAAAAAAAAAACTGAAAAAATTCAGATTTAGTACTTGAGTTATAGTAAGCTTAAAATCATACAATTATATAAACTTCCACCACTTTTACTACATGGCACCTCCAAAAAGAGTACGATTTTATTAACATATTCATGATCAATAGAAAACTCTAGCAAAGATTGTGTACGGCATTGTAAGCAGTGCCCTTACTGGCAGATATAAATATTCCTGTCACTGGGGGAAAAATCCACTATGAATTAGTCCATCAGCCTCATGAGAATTTCGTGAGTCTAATCCCTAAGAGCCCAATGAGTTATGAATCTAATGACATATCCAATTTCTAGACTTGCAAAACTTTAAATCTGATACCAAAATGTAGTATCCAAATCACAGATTATCTTCTAGGATATCCTCAAGATGTCCTGCTCCTCTGTGCTACCACTGTCCCTGATACACACTTCTACTGTTGAACATATAATGCTGATTTAGAAATACTTATTTTCTTCCCAGCTCCTCCATTAGAATATAAAATTTTCGAAGACAAGGGCTGTGTCTTAACTCATAAAATGTTTAATGAATTATTAAAATATTAAAGTATGTCATAAAGATGTTCAACATCACTCAGAGAAATGCAAAAATAAAACCACACTGAAATAAAATTTCTCCTGTTTTTAGATTGGCAAAGATCAAAAAGTTCAAAGATCAAAAAGTAGATTAACATTCTATTACGAGGCTCTAGGGAACAGATACTCTTATACATTGCTATCGGGAGTATAAATTGGTAAAACCCTTATGGAAAGCTATTAGGCAATTTCTATAAAAACTACACATAGACATACCCTCTGACCCAGCAATACTATAAATTTATTCTGTGTCCCATGCATAAAACTGTTCATTATAGTATTATTTAAAGTGAAAAAAGGTAAGAAGCAACCTGTCAGTTGGTAGGAGACTGGTTAAATAAAGGAAGGTGCAGCCATATAATAGAACATTATGTTGCTATAAGAAAGTAAGAAAGGAAGGCAGAAGTAACTTAAGAGGATTGATGTAGAATTACTTTGAGAATTTAATATTAAGAGGAAAAAAGCAAGGTGTTAATGAACAGTGTACACGGCATATGAACATTCTATAAAAATGATTCTATGCATAAAACACTTCTAGGGGCTTCCCTGGTGGTGCAGTGGTTAAGAATCCACCTGCCAATGCAGAAGACACGGGTTCAAGCCCTGGTCGGGGAAGATCCCACATGCTGCAGAGCATTAAGCCCCTGCACCACAACTACTAAGCCTGTGCTCTAGAGCCCGCATACCACAAATACTGAAGCCTGTGCACCTAGAGCTCGTGCTCTGCAACAAGAGGAGCAACTGCAATGAGAAGCCCGTGCACCGCAACGAAAAGTAGCCCCTGCTCACTGCAACTAGAAAAACCTTGCACGCAGCAATGAAGACCCAATGCAGCCAAAAATAAATAAATAAAATAAATGTATTAAAAAAAAAAAGAAGGAAACATGAACTGGGAATGCTGTTTGCAGACAGAAAAAGAAACAAGCAATTAAGCTAAGAAAGATGGAAGGCAGATTCATCATTGGGTCCAACCCTTTGCATTTTGCACCGTATGAATATATTATCTATTGAAAGATAATTAGGGTGCTTCCCTGGTGGCGCAGTGGCTAAGAATCCGCCTGCTAAAGCAGGGGACATGGGTTCGAGCCCTGGTCCAGGAAGATCCCACAAGCCGTGGAGCAAGTAAGTGCGTGCGCCACAACTACTGGGCCTGTACTCTAGAGCTCACGAGCCAGAACTACTGAGCGCGTGTGCCAGAACTCCTGAAGGCTGCGTGCCTAGAGCCCGTGCTCTGCAACAAGAGAAGCCACCACAATGAGAAGCCCGCACACCGCGACTAAGAGTAGCCCCCGCTCGCCGCAACTACAGAAAGTCCGCGTGCAGCAATGAAGACCCAACGCAGCCAAAAAATAAATAAAAAGAAAAAAAATAATTAAAAGTAAAAGAAATTTTAAAAAACGAATGCATTGAAACTCTGTGATTCATGTCTGAGTAGCAAGTCGCAACCACCAGCAGCTCAAGTGCAAACAGTTCTCATTTTCCTACCAAAATGCACCACGAGAAGATAAGGTACTACTGGACTATGAGCTCTTTAAGGATCACACACTTTGTCTTTTTCAAGGCTGCATTTTCTGGTGAATGTTCTCTGTTACTAAGTTTTACTGCTCCTTTCCTCAATTTTATTATATCTTTGTACCCTTATTGTGGCATCTTTGTATCAATGCTGGGCCAGTTTCCAGTTCCTAAAAATGGAAAATTTTATCCATTACACTCCCTAACACAGCTGTTTAGAAGTATACCAAATAAATCAGCATAGGATCAAAATGGTTTTATATAATCTAACTTGGGAGAGATTTATAAAAACAACTCACTGTGCTGTCGTCAACCTGATTTTTCAATACAGATTCTCTACTGGAAGAATACAAATTGAAACAAATGGAAATCAGAATTGACAAATAAAAGATGATGACAATTTTATTTCTCCTTTTCCAGAAAGACCTTAACAGCAACATCAAAGAAAATGTGAAAAAAGAAAGGGTCAAAATTCATCAGCTGAGTGTATTAAAAATGCAGAGCTCACCTGAGAAAGACCACCCCAAAACTGTCTGAAGGCCCCCAGACAGCTAATTAGTTTTGTTTTTTCATCTTCAGGGGTGTCCATAAACATGCTAAAAAACAAAAATAGCATTATTTGCCACTAGTTTTAAAAAGGTAATTCAACATAATCAGAATAGTGGATCTTAAAAACCTCCAAAACAGACCTAAATAAAATCTTACAAAGATACACGCAGGTAAAAACACAAAAATCTGCCATGCATATACTCACCCAGGGAAAGCCTCTTCTATAATTTCCGTTTTCTGTTTAAAAAAAAAAAAGTAAACGACGTGAATTTTGTTTTTTTAAAAAGGGAGGGGGAGGGGCGTGCCCGAGCAAAATAATACAATGCAACAAGGGCAAGTCACCTTAATCAGCAACGCGCAGAAACAAACAATACCTGCCTGCTTGGCCTGTAACAAAGGGTGTTGTGCATTTCAAAGGAGACTTGGAATTGGACAGCAGTTTGAGAACTGCTCAACCGTTGCACACATACACGGTTTCACAACAAAGAAGAGATGGAGGAGAGGTTGCCCGGGCCAAGTTTCTTGAGTCGTTGCCCGCGAGCCACCCCCTCTCCCAGCCATCGTCCTGGATCCCTGGCCGTTCCACTCACCACCACCTCCTCAAAAATGCTCTGCAGTTGCGTCTCCATCTGGACCATCTCCCCCGCCTTCCTTGGACACCAGGCGCGCTGCCCGGGTCAGACCCGAGATCCGGCAATGGAGGGGCAGAGGGCCGCAGACGCCTGTAGGAAACCTCAGCTCGCCGGGGTCAGTTTCTTCCCCAAGCGCCCAGCTGAGTCCGTCCCCTATTTGTTGCAGGGCCCAGCAAACAACCAGAAGCTGCACGGCCCAGCAAACAACCGGAAGCTGCACGGAAGCCGGATCGCTGGGTGTCCGCTGATTACGAAACCCACAGAAACCAGGGACTCAGTCAGATGGTTCCGCCTGTGGAGAAGTGCGGCGCGCGAGCCAGACGAGAGCGCCCCTAAGTGGAACCTCGAGCCTGTCACCCCGAGGCCCGGTCGGCTGCAGACCGCCACTTCGCGGCTGAAGCGGGAATTGCTTCCCGCTTGGTGCTGATGCTTTTGCACGGCGGGAAGAAAACAAGCTTGAGACCCAGGGGCTAGAGCCTGCTGGAAATGCTCCTCTTGCGACCTGGGGCAACCTGATGTCTAGGAGCTGCTGACCTTCTAGGACTCCGTCAGCAGCCTGAAGCCAGGAGTTGAAAGCTCACTTTTCTAGACGACAGGGACAATGCCTTCTCGACTATGGTAACCTCAGTGCCTTGCAGAGTGCCAGAAGCACAGCAGGCTTTCAATGAAGGTTGAAAAGGTGAATGAACGCATCACTACTGATTTTTAATTAAAGTAATTGAATAATAATATATACTGTTTTCAGTTATGATCATCAAAAAATAATAATATTTATCAATTACTAAATACATATAGCCTCTTTGGTGGTGGGTAGGGATGGAGAAGGGTGGCAAAGAGGAAGGTTGATTCAGTGGCATGGTCGGAGCAGATACACTGAGTGGTGTGCCCCCCACCGCTGTATTCTTTGAAGCATCAGTTGACGTTTTTGTGGAAACTTGCTCTCATTCTTCAAGCTGATTTAGGTGTCTCTTCTTTGTCTTCATATAACACTTTTGTGTGTAAGTAGTAGAGGACTTCATTTATGGAATATTTATCCACCGTTCCCTCAGTGCTAGACACGGTGATAGGTATTCACTGAACTGTATTACAGAGTGTATTTTGCAGAATATCTGAGCTATTATAGAAGGGTGACAGAGCCAGAATTATTAAAATCCAAGTACCCTAGCAACCTATTGTTCTTTTTTGTATGCTCAACAGATTATTTTATTGTGGATTGTCTTCAACCAGATTCACTTCTAAGACAGCTTTCATTTACTAGCAGATTTCCACGTTTCGGCTCTGTGTTTCGAAATTGGTATATTCTCTCTCTTTTTAAACATCTTTATTGGAGTATAATTCCTTTACAATGGTGTGTTAGTTTCTGCTTTATAACAAAGTGAATCTGCTATACATATACATATATCCCCATATCTCCTCCCTCTTGTATCTCCCTCCCACCCTCCACCCTCCCTACCCCACCCCTCTAGGTGGTCTCAAAGCACCGAGCTGATCTCCCTGTGCTATGCAGCTGCTTCCCACTAGCTATCTATTTTACATTCGGTAGTGTATATATGTCCAGGCCACTCTCTCACTTCGTCCCAGCTTACCCTTCCCCCTCCCTGTGTCCTCAACTCCATTCTCTAGTCTGCGTCTTTATTCCTGTCCTGCCCCTAGGTTCTTCAGAGAAATCGGTACATTCTCAGCAAATGCCAGCTACTCTTGATATTGGCCAGGGCTTGTACAATTAAGTAGGTAAAATGGTCAGGTAAGAATTATTTGTCATAACCAAATACAAAGTAATTTTTATATTATGCTTGCTGATGCTCTATTCACTGAATAAAAGTTGACCATCCATTTCTAGACCTTCTTCAAGTGTTTCCCCCAAGTCATGTTTTTAAATTGATGTATAATTTGTATACAGTGAAATGCATATTTTAAATATACAGCTCCATGAATTTTGACAAATGTTGACACTTGTTTAACTGCTACCTCAGGCAAGATATAGAATATTTCTATCTTCCCAGAAAGTTCTTAGAGTCCTTTTGCAGCCAATCCCCCTCCCAGAGGCAAACACTGGTTTAATTTAAGTAATCATTAATTAGTTTGCATGTTCTCAAAGTTTATATAATTGGATTCACACAGTATTTACTATTTGTGTCTAACTTCTTTCACACAACTTTGTATTTTGAGATCTATCCATGTATATCATTCCATTGTATGAATATACCACAGATTATTTTTCAATTCACCTGTTGATGGATATTTACATTTTCAGTTTTGACTACTACAAATAAAGTTGCTATGAACATTCTCAAACAAGTCTCTCTGTAGACATATATTATTTTTCTAAGAGCAGAATTTTGGAGTCATATAGTAAGTATATGCTTAACTTTATAAGAAGTTGGCAAACAGTTCTCCAAAATGGTTTTTACTCTTTTTACACTCTGATACTACAAATTTGTGTGGTTTCTAATTGCTCTACATCCTTGTCAGCATTTAGTGTTGTCAATCTTTTTACTTTTAGCCGTTCCAATGGGTGTGGATTTTCCTAGTGACTAATGATGTTGATTTTTAAAAAAATGTGTATCATAAGCTATTCAGATATCTCTCATGAAGGGTCTGTTTAAGTCTTTTGCTTGCTATTAATCAGGTGATTTCTTATATACACATTTATTTGTAGGAGTACTTGTATATTCTGTATACAAGTCTTTTATCAAATCCATGCATGGTGAACATTTTCTCTCTGTTTTGGCTTGCTTTTTCATTTTTAAAATGATGTCTTTGATTAGCAGAAAATTTTAATTTTGATGAAGTCCAATTTATTATGTTTAAATTTTATGGTTATTGTTTTAAGTAGCCTATGAAATCTTTATCTACCCTAAGGTCATGGAGCTATCCTGCAATGTTTTCTTCTAAGAACTAAGCTTTATAGTTAGTATAGATAGTGTAGATATATAGCTCAAGTATTTACATCCATGATTCATCTTTAATTAGTTTTTGTAGGTGGGGTGCCTGTGTGTGTATGTGTTAGGGTGGGGCAGGGCTCTCTCCTCCTTGTTTCCAGAGGGGTCATGGCTGCTGCCTAGGGCTGAGTTGCTCAGCTGCCACCCTGATGGGCCTAGAGAACAGAGCCTCAAGCTAAAGAGAATTATTCTTGAGCCTTAAAGTCTAATGGAATTTTCCCTGCCAGGTCAGACTCGCCTGGGACCCATGTGACCCCTTCTTTTTGACTTCTTCTTTTGGAACAGGAATGCTGGTCTCACCAGTGTATTTTGAGGCAGATAATTTGTTTTGTAGTTTCACGTGTTCATAGAAAGGAATTTTGCCAAAGGATGAATCATACCTCTAGTTTCATCCATTTGTTCCATCACCGTTTGTTGAAATTACCCTTCTTTCTTCATTGCATTGTCTTGTGTTAGTCTGGGTCTCTTTTTAGACTCTCTATTCTGTTCTTTTGATCTATTTGTCTATCCTTATGCCAATATCATATTGTCTCAATTGCTGTAGCTAATTAGTAAGTCTTGAAGTAAGGTAGCTTAAGTTCTCCAAATTTATTTTTTAAGCTTATTTTGGTTATTCTAAATCCTTTGCATTTCCATATAAATTTTAAAATCAGCTTGTCCATTTTGATAAAAAAATACTGAGATTTTTATTGGGATTAAATTGAATCTATAGTGTAATTTGGAGATAATTGACACCTAAGCAATATTAAATCTTTTAGTCCACAAACAGGGTTGATCTCTCCATTTATTTAGTCTTCTTTTATTTCTTTCAGCAATCTTTTATAGTTTTCAGTGTGCAGATATTACATATCTTCTGTTAAATTTAATCTTATGTATTTTATATGCATTTTGGGGGGATGGTATTTCAAGTAGCATTTTAAAAATTCTGTTTTCCAGTTGTTTATTGCTAACATATAGAAATACAATTGCTCTTTGGATATTGGTCATTAATCCTGCGACCTTGCTCAATTCACTTTTTAGTTCTAGTAGTTTTTTATAGAACCCTTAGAATCGTCTCTGTCCACAATTGGTTGTCTGTAAATAGGACAGTTTTACTTCTTCCTTTTCAACTTACTTCTTCCTTTATTTCTGTTTCATGCTTTACTGTATTGGCTAGGACCTTCAGCAGTACAATGTTGAATAGAAGTGGTGAGAACACACACCTTTGCCAAGTTCTTGATCTTAGGGGGAAAACAGCCTTTCATAAAGTCTGATGCTAGCTGTAGGTTTTTCACTGATTTTCATTATCATTTCATTGATACTGTTTGTCAGATTGAGGAAGTTCTTTTCTATTCCTAGTTTACTGGAAGTTTTTATCATGAATAGATATTGGACCTTGTCAAATGTTTCTCTGCCTCTATTGAGATTTTTCAGTTTTACTCTGTTAATGTGATGGGTTTAATTGATGGGGTTTTGAATTGTGGGAGAAGGGAATTTCCCCCTCTTTTTCCTCTTAGTTCTTTTGAATGGCAATTAAAATGACATAAGGCAGATTAACAGGAGAAAATCAAATTTATTACATATATACAGGGAACCCTCATAAGCATAAAGAATTCCAAAGGCAGTAAGGAAAGATGAGGTATATTTATTATTCTGGACTGGAGAGAAGGAGGTAGGGGTCTGGGACTTCAGAGGGACATAAGGCATTCACAGGAAGATGAAAAGAATTAATATTTGGTAAGCATATGTTTGCTAGGCCATCTAGGGACAGCGGAACACAGATAGGACTTTGATCTAACTAGCCTTGGTAGGTTCCTCCCTGTCTACCACACCTAGTTCATACCTTACTATAGTATCCATGGTGTTGACTCCTTCCTCAGACAGGTCTTCTATCATAAATTCTTTTAGACAATAAATAGGGGAAGGTTCAAAGGTTCTTCCTGAGCCTTTTCAGCATGCCAGAGTGGCACATCTTGGGGCAGCCTACCCTGAACCCCATCAAAATGCTAAACCAATTTTGCTTCCATGGGATACATGCTATTCGGTCATGATATATATTTTCTATATATTCCTTTCTATATATTTCTGGATTCTATCTGCTAATATTTTATTGAGATTTTATTTTTTTTTCATATGCTACTATCATTGCCAACTCCTAACAAAACATGCCTTTTTTTGAATAATCAACTTTAACTAGTGAAGAAAACTGCTGGGAGTCATAGGCCTCCAAAAGCCCTTTAACTTTTTTTTGTTTTGAAGGCTGTGGAATACCTCGTACAGCTGAACTCGTGTCGTTCACTTGCTAGGTGACGAGCTAATATTCTCCTGTCGTGGCTTTGACCTGGCAGATATCTAGTTCCCTAACATTTGTAATATGTATATACAACACAATATGCCCTTGTTACCACGTAAGAGCTTCTAACAACCTGAAATGAAAGCATTCCAATTTCCTGCTGCAGAGTAGCTTCAAGAGTTAGGCTGAGTGTATTAATTTGCTAGGGCTGCCGTAACAATAGAAACTGGCTAGCTTAAACAATAGAAATGTACTTTCTCACAATTCTGGAGGTACATTTCACAATAGAAATGTACTTTCTCACAATTCTGAGATCAAGGTGCTAGAAATTTGAGATCAAGATTTTCTATTTTACTCAATAAGTCAAAATCCATTATTATCATTATTTATTTTGATAAATATATAATAAATATTTATGATTCATAAATTTGTCAGTTGGTTGGTTTCTTCGGAGGCCTTTCTCCTTGGCTTGCAGACGGCTGTCTTCTCCCTGTGTCTTCACATGGTCTTCCCTCTGTGCATGTCTGTGGCGAATTTCCTCTTCTTATAATGACACCAGTCATATTGGATTAGGGCCCACCATTATGACCTCATTTTAACTTAATTACCTCTTTATTTGGACCCTCTGTCCAAATAAATTACATCTTCAACATGTGAATTTGGAGGCATACAGTTCAGCCTCAAAACTCCTTCCTCTGGGCCCCCAAATGCACGTCCTTCTAGCATGCAAAATACATTCAGCCCATTACAACAGCTCTCAAATCTTAACCATTCCAACATCAGTTCCAAGTCCAAACTCTCGTCTAAATATCCTCTAAATCAGGTATAGGTGCTTCAGGTGTGAGGCATTCTGAGGTAAAATTCCCCTTCAGCTATGAGGCTGTGAAACCAGATCTGCTTCCAAAGCACAATGATAGGACAGATAGGACAAGCCTAGGATATACATTCCCATTCCAAAAGGGAAAAATTGAAAAGAATAAAGGGGTCACAAGTTCCAAGCAACTCTGAAATCCAGCTGGGCAATTTCCACTAGATTTTGAGGCTTGAGAAAATCCTTTTCGGTTTGATTATTTGCTCTGTCCTCCAGAATGGGTGTGTGTGTGGGTGGTGGCTCGGTGGAGCTTGTAGGCACCTAAGTGGCGTGACGTGGGCATCCAAGCATGGGAGGGGTGGTGGTGAGGTTGAGAGGCTGGTTGCATACAGGGGAGTTTATCCAATAAGCAGAAATAGTAAGTTCAGTGAAAGTCTGGTTTCACACTGTGGGAGAAGGGGAATACATATGTGGAAAGAGAAAACTAGTATGAACCCTATAGTGCTTGATTGAAATTGGATATTTTGATATGAACTCATGGATTTAATAGACGGGTAGTTTTGGAAATAAATACAGTATGAGCTGTCCTAGCTTTCCTCAAACATGACCAAAGCTTTAGCAGAAAGAAAAATTAAGTGGAGTGGCAGATTGAGCAAAAGGGTGAACATAAAACTGTACCTAAGGAAGTATACTAGTGGTCAGGTCAGTGTGACATATCAGTGCAATTTTGCATACTGGAGCCTTGGTGCTGAGAACAGGAAATATGTCAGAAGTTCAGGAAACAAGCTAAGGCAGAAATAGAGGTAAAGGTGACCAGCAGGAGTTGGGCAAAGTGAGATCAACCAGGATGTCTTTGTAAAAACGGCTAGTATATTTGGATCGCTGTTAGAGTTGGTCTTAGGACAAATAGTTGAATCATCTTGGAGAGTGAGTCCAAGGTAGTACCTCTCAGAATTGGAGAGCCCTGAAAGCCAGGATGGGTTGTTTGAGTCATCAGCTCATGCGATGATCACTTTGGGCTTGTAAATAATGGAGTGAGCTAAGAGACAGAAAGAAAATTTGGTTTTCTTTCTGTCTCTTAGAAAATAGACATTTGGTTTAGAAGAAATACTGGGCCAGATTTGAGGATCAGGGGATGCACCTACCTTCCTAAGGAATAGGATATAGCAATTCTAATGGAAAGCTGGAAACCCTAGATGCTGAGGATGGAGATGAAGCAGCTTAGAATCTTTGGAGGATGGAAATAGACCAGTCAGTTGTCTCCTACTCTTGTCATCTTCTTCTCCCCCTAGCTTGGTGATGCTTGTCTTAGTTGAAGCCAGGTGTAGAAACAGGGGTCAAAGTCCATTCAGGTGGAGGAGGCTTTTTAAAATGAGAGATGTGAATTATGAATTAATGTCTTTCAGTTTGGCTGTGCATGGATTAGTTACTAATACCTGATAAGGTTCTTCCCATTGTGGCTGCAAAGAATCTTTTATTTGATGTCCTTTCCAATAAACAAAATCTCTAGGTTTTAATTTATGATCCTTTCCATTTCTTGGGAGTTTGCTGTAAAGGTAGTTACTAATTTTTTTTAAAGTGTCTTAATAAGACCCTGGTAATAATGTAATATATTTCCTTTGAACCATTGTGGGTGAAAGTTTCCAAAATATTGTTTTCCCAGAAAACCATTTTCTCAGATACCCAATGGATTAAAGAATGTACATGCTGGGGAGGCTTCCCTGGTGGCACTGTGGTTAAGAATCCACCTGCCAATGCAGGGGACACGGGTTCGAGCCCTGGTCCGGGAGGCTCCCACATGCTGCAGAGTAACTAAGTCCATGCGCCACAACTACTGAGCCTGCGCTCTAGAGCCTGTGAGCCACAACTACTGCGCCCGCGTGCCTAGAGCCCATGCTCCGCAACAAAGAGAAGCCACCACAATGAGAAGCCTGCGCACTGCAACCAAGAGGGTAGCCCCTGCTCGCTACAACTAGAGAAAGCCCTTGTGCAGCAAGAAAGACCCAACGCAGCCAAAAATAAATACATTTATTAAAAAAAAAAAAGAATGTACATGCTGGAGTAACGGCAGTTCGGCTTCACTAGACACCATAAGTTTTGTTTTGTTTTGTTTCATCAGGTCTAAACCATATATGTGTGGTGGGGTCAAAATTCCCCCCTTTTCTTGCCGTGTCCGTTTCCCTTCTGTAGTGGCAATTTCTTGAGCCTGTAGAAAGAAACCTTTTACTGGGTTAGCAGGGTTAACGGTGAGCATTCTCGAGGCTGAACAGGATGAATATTTAAAGCTGCTTGTTGGGCTGCAGCAACAGCAAGCTGTTTCTTTTAGCTTCTCTAGTGTCAGATTTGGAATGCCCTGTTGTCTTGGTAATTGCTAACTATTTTGGCACTTGTATAACAGTTAATAACTCTGCAACCTGTCTTTTTTCTTTTTTGCGGTACGCGGGCCTCTCACCGTTGTGGCCTCTCCCGTTGCAGAGCACAGGCTCCGGACGCGCAGGCTCAGCGGCCATGACTCAAGGGCCCAACCGCTCCGCGGCATGTGGGATCTTCCCGGACCAGGGCACGAACCCGTGTCCCCTGCATCGGCAGGCGGACTCTCAACCACTGCGCCACCAGGGAAGCCCTGCAACCTGTCTTTTCTTTTAGTTTTTACAGGTTGTCCTGAAGAGGTTAAAAACCTCATTGTTTTCATAGCATTCCAAAGTTTTGTGCCACTCCAAAAGAATAGCGACCATCATTATAAATATTTGTCACCTGGTCTTCAGCTAGTTGACAAGCTAGAGTTAAGGCAATTCACTCAGCTTGTTGTGCTGACTTTTTTTCTGATAAATAAAAGCTTTCAGTTATATCCTCTACGGATGTGATTACATCTCCAGCTCTGTAACGTCCCTACTCGTCCCTTAAGTAGGAACCATCTGTAAATCTAATTAGATCAGCCTTATCAACGGGGCTTCTTGTAAGTCATTCCAGGGAGCAAGAAGATAATCTGTCAACAAAACGCAGTCGTAGTTGTTTTCTTCCTGTGATGCTGGAAGCAAGGTTACAAGATTAATGTTATTACATCAAACCAAGGTGGTGCGAGGTGCAGAAAGCAACATTACTTCATAAGAAGTTTGTTGGCTTTCAGAATTGTGCTGACTGTGGTGAGAGTTTAGAAGAGACTCAACTGGGTGTGGGACATAAATACTTAAAGGAGACCCTATTCCTGTTTCTTCAGTAGCCTCTCTGAAATAACCTTCAGACAAAGTGGAAGTCCTTTTGCTACCTAGTCTAATTTAGTTTTGGAGCATAAAAGCAAGTCATCTGTAAGCATTTTTGTAAAAGCATCAGAGTAAGACAATAACTGTCTATAAATGAAAGACTTAAAAAGCGTTGTTCAACGCTTTTTCTCATGTATCAGAATTTATTGGTTAGATTACAGACTGTTTATATTGTTCTGACTCTGTAGCAATTATTTACACTTTATTATTTACACAATGCAATACAGTGCATTGTGATTATATTTTCCTTTTCTGTACAACTTTTTGTTTTGTTTTAGGGGTTAATCATTGTGCCATGTTTTTTCTTTGCTTAGTTTGGGATGTGCCTATGAGTAATTCATCCACAAACCTCCATCTGAGATATTTGTCTCTTCTCAGGAAGTTCAGATACATAAAGTATACACCAATTTTATCTTCCTCTTGCAGACATCCCACCTGGAACTTCTGTCCTCCTCTGCCAGTCTGGATTGGCTACTCTCTAAGCTGGCCTCCTGGCTACTATCCTGTCTAGTGTCCTGGAGATTCTCTTTTGTTTTCTCTTACATGCATCTTCTGTTTGTTCAGTTTCATGTCTTCCTCTTTCTCAATTTACTCTCCTGTTTGAAGATGGAAGAGATCATATCCTCCATTCATTTCCTCAGAAAGACTATTTCTTCCCCCCCCAACTTTTTATTTTGAAGAAAATTTAAACCTAGAGAAAAATGGCAGGAATTTTGCAATCATCACATGTTATTTTAAATATTTTACCACATTTGCTATTTCTCTCTGTCTCTCTCTCTCCTCTCTGTCCCTCGTCTTCTCCCTATCAATCTATTATCTTTATATGAACTATGTGAGAATTATTTACAGATGTCATAATTCACTCCTAAGTACTTCATTGTGTGTTTTCTGAAAGTCCTGCATGTGGGACCTGACTTTCATAACCACAGTACACATAACACACTCAGGAAATTTAACATCAATATAATACTGTTATCTAAAATACATCCGTACTCGCAGTTCCTCAACTGTCCCAATAATGTCCTTCACATATTTTTTTTTCTCCCATCCAGGAATCAAACAAGGGTCTTGCATTGCATTTTGTTGTTAGGTTTTTGTGATCTCCTTTAACTGAAAGAGTTCATTAACCCATTCTTTTCCCCACTTTTCATAAAATTGACATTTTTGAAGATTCCAGGGCAGTTGTTTTGCAGAATGTCCCTCGGTTTGGGTTTGTCTCATTTCTCATGATTATATTCAGGTTAAACATATTTTGTTTTCTGTAGGTATGCTATTGTATCCTTAAAAGTGTTATGTTTAGAAGGTTTAGCTCTTGCCTTTGAGACTCAGAGGTAAGCTATATAGAAAACAAATACATACATATACCTATGCATATACCTACACATATATGCACATAAAGTTTGTGCATAATTTCAAGTGGTCCACAGACCTTCCCTTTAAGCCTATCCATGTAAGCACATGAAATCTTGGCAAAGTTTTCTGCTGTAAGTACAATTGGCACGGGTGATGGGACTCATGTTTTCACTACTCAACAACAGTGCTTGAGTTACTTTTTAAGTCACATAGTGCTTACTAGAAATGTTACCTCTTAAGGTACTGTTATGGGCTGACTCGTTTCCCCCAAATTCATATGTTGAAGTCCTAATCCTCCGTACCTTAGGATGTGACTGTTTTTGGAATAGGGTCTTTAAAGAGGTAATTAAGTTACAATAAAGTCATTAGGGTGGGTCCTAATACATGATGGTTGGCGTCCTTATGAGAAGAGAAGATTATGACACAAAGACATCAGGGAAGTGCACACACAGGGAGACCACTGTGTGAAGACATCCATCTGCAAGTCAAGGATAGAGGCTTTAGAAAAATGCAACTCTGCTGACAACTTGATCTTAAACTTCTAGCCTCCAAAATTATGAAAGAATACATTTCTGCTGTTTACATCACCTAGTCTGGGGTACCTTGTTATGGCAGCCCTAGCAAACTAATATAGGTACCTTTCTGAATCCCCTGAAAAAAGTTTATTATTTCCTCTTCTATTCCCCTGGCATTTCATTAATACTACTAGTATAGCACATCTCACATTATATTATGGTTTAACATGTCTATTTCTTCTACCAGACTGAAGTTCTTTAGAAGAGATACAGAAACAGAACATTCTTGCATCTCCTAACACCTGGCATAAAATCTGGGGCTTGGTGGTTCTCAGTTATTATTGTTACTCTGCATTGAATAAAAGCACCCAGCGTGGCGTTATTTCATGGGTGAGGCTTCCTTTGAGGTAATAGCTATTTCTGAAATGCTGGATGTAGAGAAAGATTTGGATCACATACCTGTAAGGTTGTCATAATTTATAACAATTTGTTTCACTAGACATTTATGACTTAAACCTCCAAGGTCATGTCTGAAACCATTAAATAATTTTAGCAAATGTTCATTGAATGTTTTCTAGGTGCCAGCCATTGTGCTAGATAAAATGGAACAAAATGGCAAGCCTAACCTAATGTAGCCCCTGCCTCAATGGAGCTGGAATGCCAGAGAGATTCCAAGTTTTGGGGAAATAGCCCAGTGCCTGTCAGGCTTTAAAGAAGTGGAGTGAACTCACAGCCCTTATCTTCATGAACTGACACTTGTGGGGCTGCTCTTCCAAACACTGGTGAACTCAGGCAGCATGGCGGGACTCCAGTTTTGGGATGTCTCTTCTGGAGATGTCCCTAGAAATTGTGTCATGAATGACACTCCCTTGAAAACACTAAAAACAGCAAGAGCCTAGGAAAGCTTGGACACTTTTTGGAAATAAAATTATTTCTGGGTTTTGAAATGAACATGAGTGGGCCACTAGAATTCTAACACTAGTAGGGCAGATCTGCACTTGAGGCAAAGAAAGAGAAGTAGTTCTCCAGACCCCAGACACAACCTTAGAAAAGTTGACTGTTCAGTAGAAGACAGTTGCCACAATTGGAGGCATCAAATCAGGTTTCTGACTTTTTGAATCATCAGAGGTAGTAATCAAGGGTTCAGGTGATGAGCTGGGGTGGGTTTCTCGGGTTAAGTACATTAGTGCCAGCCTCCAAAACTGCAGAGGGTCAGTTAGTGAATATTTTAAGCTTTGTGGGCCAAGAGGCATAACCAAAGATACTATGTAGGTATGTGTATGAAATTAAAAATGTGTGTACTTATATAGTAAAAGGAAACAAATTTCACAAATTTTTATTGATAAAATTAAAAATAAAGTAGTAGAGCTTTTTTTTCCCCTAGGGTTGGGGGATAACCTTTTGTTTAGTTGAGGTTCAAAATTACTGTTACCTGTCTTCAATATGCATCTGTGCTGACTGGTAATGAGATTTTATGTATTTCATCTTGAGAAGTGTTTTTTCATACACGTAGGTATGCAAAATACTGATATCAGTCCACAAGCATTGATTCTACTTTATCAATCATTGTTTGGATGTCTAGTAACCCAGTCACTTTATTAGTATTTCAGTTCCAAGAACCAGGGTCCTATAGTCCATGGTGAGATTTTGCCTTGTCCTTTCCTGTATACTGCTGCCTCTTGGCCCTGGTTTTGCATTGCTAACACCAGTCCCACCTGGACAGCTTGGTCTAGGTTCAGCTCCAATATTGGATCTCCACTTGCCAAGGGCTAGCATCTGTCCTTTCTATACCACCTGCCTATCTGGTTAGCCTTTTTTCGTAATAAGCCCTCCTTGAAGTTGGCCACCTGCCCACGCATCCCTGCTCTTATGTTACTTGAGGTCTCCCTGTCCTGATGGACTTTTTCTGCTGGACCTGAGCCTAATATGTACCTCACCTCCACCACCCTCAGCGTATCTAGTTTCTCTGAACTTTTCCTGTCTGGCTTGTCCAACTACCACCCAAGCTCGAGTGGGAGAACCAGCAAGGGCAGTTCTATAAGACTTAAGGAAGTTGATGTTGGCAGGCCCTTGGGGTTTTCCTGAGACATTAACAAGTGGGCTTTCTGTGATTCTAGAAAATTCCCAGAAATCTGTGGACAGGGGGACCTTGTAGAATGTAAAAAATATTTATGATTGGTGGGGGATGTAATGATAGCTGCTTTTCAGAGCCCAAGTGTTCTAAGCATTAGAATATGCAGAGTGAAGCTTTCAGAACCCAGAAGGTGGAGATTGTTCTAAAACTGAAGGGAAGAAGAATTGTGAGGCTTCCAAGTTTCAAGTAACTTAGAAAACGTAGGTTCAGATGACACAGGCAGTCTAGTCCAAAGTCTAAATTGCCGGGAAGCTGTGGATTTGGCTGGTGTCCAATGTTTAGGAGAACTGTTAAGAAATTTCTAAGACTTGAGAAACTCAAAAGAGGTTGGAGCTTAGGACTCAGGGGAATTGTTATAGCAGAAAATATGACCAGAAGCTGGGCAATGCCAACATCTCTACTGTACATACCTGTACATGTCCCAGGTAGCTTGTCTGAGGTTTACTACCCTCAGGAGCTGAAGGATTAAGATATTTCTCCATTATAATATCCAACATTTATTAGCATGGAGATAATCTGAGATCACTTTGAAAATGAAGATTCTAATGTCAAGAGTCAATTAACTTGTAACAGACATAAGACTCTATCAGAGGCCTCCTGACTTCCTTACCTAACGTTTTCTTGTGTTCTCAAGGTTGAAGGGGGTTGGGGAACAAAGGTGGAAGAAGAGAGGAGGGGTGTTCTGACAGTGTGGGAGATTAAACAACTGGTTATGATAGTGTAGCCAAGTTGACATACAAAACAAACCACCACAGAGAGGTAGATAAAGCCAGGAGCACTGTGAACCAGACTCAAGGAGACTAGATAGATTGTCCTAAGTGCACATAGGCAATTAGAACCCAGAAACCAAGAAAAACTGAAGGCTTAAGTCAGATGAGTACACAAAAGCTGTAGGTCCTAGGAATCTCCTAATTTTGAGGCAAATTGCAATGTAGACTTAATCTATCTTTTATAAAATCAGTATGTCATAACACAACAATAACAACAAAATACTCTGCAGTGGGAGCCTGAAGACAGGGCAGAATCTCGTTTCTGAGAGATCGCTCACCAAGGTGATCTGGGCAGATGATCAAGTCCCTCGGGTCCTCTGGCTTTATCTGTACAGTCATCAATTTTGATTAGAATTCAGAGTGAAAGTTTGCAGAAGAGAATCCAAAAGCGCATACAGGACTCAAAGCACGTGTTTAGACTTGATTTCAGAGAGGCAGCAGTGAGTGGTGGCTTGAAGAGAGATCTTAGTTCCCTGCCCAGGAGTTGAACCTGGGTAGCCTGGATGAAAACCAGGAATCCTAGCCACTAGACCAGCAAGGGGTAGAGGCTAGAAGCAAATTTTCCCTGGCTCTTTCCCCCATTGAAAAATGCATTTCTCAAGGAGGCAAAAACTTTAAAAACAGGTACAAAGTTGATTATTAGAGACACAGCACAACAACAAGTGGGAGAGCACACAGAGAGACAGTTTGTTTAGTTAAGACGGAAGCAAGGCAGAGATACACACCAGGAGAGAAAGGGTACGGGCGTCCCCCCCAATATGGAGGAGCCCCGTAAAAGGCGGTTAAGTCATTTATACAGGTCAGTTCTTCCAGTCTTTGTCTTCCCTCTGGCCAATCGTCTTGTTTTGTCCCCTTGGCTAATTTGTCTCAGGACCCTCCCCTAGGTGCACGCGTACCCCTCAGCCAAGATGGATTTCAATGCAAAGGTATCTGGGAAGAAAAAAACAGGACACTATGGCCCGGCATCCCCTGACTTTTGAACCCCAAAGAGCCTTTCTTTGCATGTGTAGTGTCTCCCTTGCCCCAAGGAGGGGAAATACGTTACCTCTTGAGCCTTTACTCAAACAGGGTTTCTTAAGGTGTCCACAGGAGACAAAGCCTGGCTATTTACCCTCTCTCTGTTGTTTCTTCCATTTCAGAGTAAACAGGAGGCTGATTGTAAATGGCTAACCTGGAGCCTACCTATCTCCTGTCTCAGGCAATGCAAACAGGAAGCTACTTGTAAGTGTCTGTCCTGAAGCCCACTTTTTCCTGCCCCATGAAATGTAAACAGGAGGCCAGTTGTAAATGCCTAGCCTGGAGCCCATCTGTCTCCTGCCTCAGATTGATCTTGGCTACATTAAAAAAAATCACGTGGAAGGATACTTAAAAATACTGCCGCCTTTGCCAAAAGTCCAGAAGATTCTAATTCAATCAATGTGGAGCCTGGGCTTCAGAATTTAAAAACTTAAAATTAAAAAACTACTTTGGGTGCTTCTAAGTTTACCTGGTACAAAGAACCATTTGCCAAACGTATTCAAATATGTTTTTGTTCATTTCTGAATTTTTGAAGACCTGGTAGTTCATTGTGGTCCATGGAAAGAAGTCTGCAAGACCGTGAATTAGATTTTCTCTGAACCTTAATTCCTTCTGTTACTGCAACAAATGCAGATGCTTCTACTAGCAGGTCTGTAGGTGGAATTGGTGAAGTGGGGGGGCATAGTGGATGGAGAAAGTGATGGGAAAGAATAGCACAAATCCTCAAAGCCACGAAAGGAAACATGGCTTTTATGCTGCAGATTTTTTCATGAAGGGAGTGCACTTCAATAACAGAAAAAGGGATGTAGCTACAATTTTCAGAAATATTCTTAATGTTTATGTCATTGTATATTAGGATAGATTCATTTCTTATTTCTTTCCACGGTCTTTAGGGTTGTAATAATTTGAATAGTGGTTTCCAAAGAATGTACTGCAGTCTACAGGATTTTTATAATCTTTACACTAAAAGAGAGTTTTCAAGCTTTATTTGATTAAATAAAGGAGGTTATCATAGGACTAATGTTCTGTTGACTTAAAAAAAATGCACAACGTGAGAGTTGCCAGTTAAGTTTTATTTGGGGCAAAATGAGGACTGCGGCCTGGGAGACGGCGTTGCAGATGCTTCTGAGAAACTGCTCCGAAGAGGCAAGGCGAGGAGCCAGTTTATATAGAAGTTTTGTAACAAAGGGCAGGTAGTCTGTATGTCAAAAAATTACTGTTAAAGAAAACCAGATATCTCAAGTTAAGGAATTTAGTACTCTTCTATGTATGTGAAGATGCAAGTGTCTGGGCTCACTGAAATCATTCCTTTAATATGCACCGCAGCTATCTGGGGGCCAGTATCCTGTGTTTTCATATCCTGAGTTTCCTCAGCGCTCACGGTAGGGAGTGGCTGCCGTCTGATGGCTGCTAGATGGCAGGTATTCTTTTCAGCCCTGGGTTTCCTCAGGGCTCACTGGCTCATGTTGGAGGGTTACAATCGTTGATGACTGTGATACCCTTTGTTTACTGACATGGTAGAAAATATTTCATTTATCAGTTCCATGGAATCACACTTTGAGAATTATTGCCTTAGGGCCGTTTAAAATAGAAATGTGTAAAACCCACCATTTATTAGAACGCTCTTAGGCCACACTGCTACTAATTTAGCTTCTTTCATCAGAAGTCAGTAACCCCCTCTCAGCATGAAATATATGTATCATGAGACCAATCTCGTCTATGTAAATAAGAAAGGATCCCATTTAATTAGTTAGTGAAAATTACCTTGGATTTGGGGCTATAGAAGACTTGGGTTCCAGTTCCACTTCTGACATCTAGTAAATGTGACTTGGGACAAGTAAGTCACATAATTTAAATAATCAGAGCCTTACTTTACTCATCTTACAAAATAGGGATACAGTGTTTGTAAGGGATTCTGTTGTTTGACATGAGATAACGCATGTGAAAACATGTCAAAGTGTGAATACTCTAAAATGCAAGTCATAATTATCACATGATTAATACTTTATACAGATTTGGCAGAGTTGGAGTTTTTATATGGTTAAAGCACACGGTTAATATGTTAGTTTTCAACAGTGACAGGAAGTTTATATAAATGTAGAAACTTTCTAGAATTTTGGTAACAAGCTGTTTTGTTTGGGGTTATTTTTAAAGAAAATCAATGATCATTGTATTAAAATTTGATTATTATATTATTCTTGTTACATATATTTTGATTAGTATTTAGTAGAAACTATAAGGAGAGAGAACAGTTGTCTACAATGTACTAGAAATGAACTTTTATCTCTCGACACTGTTATTTTTTCCTCTCTCTTGATTGCCCAATCACTAAGAGCTGTGCTCTTCCCAAACATTTAAAAGTCAGTTACAGCCCCGTAATTCATACAGTTTCTCTTTGCCAGACTAGAAAAACGAAGGAGTTCTACCATCTTCTGGTAGAACAGGTTTATACAGCTAACAGAACAATGGATTCTACTCTGGGTTTATCAACGGAAGAACCTGTTATGAGAAACACTGTTAAGAAGTACAAAATAATTTGTATTGTAAGTACATTTTAACATTTTCGTCTCTGTAGCTTTGTGACTAATGGTAGGGGTATGACTCCCCGATTGTATTTGTTTGTGTTGCTATTTAAATGTAAAGTTTTAAGTAATGGTGTTCAGTTTTATCCCTTATGACAACTCTAAAGCAAAGTGAATCACATTTTGCAAATAAGAAATTTGAGTAACAACAAATTAATATTTGATCAATCTAAAAGGTTGGGATCTGTGGCAGAACATTTAGCAGCACTGATTTTACCATGATTATAATTATATTTATCTCCCAAGTTACCATTTTTAATTTATTTTGCATGAATATTTTAAGACAAGAGAGTGAGGAATTAAAATCACTGTGTCTTCTATTCTTTGTTGGACTCTTGAGTTTATCCTATTTTACTTCACTCCTAGAGGTGGTCTCTTTTTCCTATTTTCTCTTTCTTGTTCCCTTACATGGTAAGATCTTCCCTGTCCTAAAACAACAACAACAATAACAAAACAAAAACAAAAAACTTTCCTTGACTTTATTACCTTCTCTTTTCCTTTTACCATCAAACTTTCAGCTCTAGCCATTGTCTCAATTTTCTCACCACCCAACCATTTTTTGTTCTCTAGCTTTGCTTTTACTGTAGTCAAGTCACCTCCTCAAAAGTCAGCCCTTCTCCCCTATCCTTCTCCTGCTGAGTCTCCTAACAATAATACACAGATATTGTGGAGCAGTTTCTCATTTTGAATTCTTCTCTCCCCTTGCTTTCATGATGGCATTGACATTCCCATTTTTATCACTTTTCTCCTTACCTGCTTTATTGGCTGATTTATCTTTCTTCTCATTATGCATTTCACCAAACCCTATCTAAAGATCCTTTCTTTAGGAAATCTCACCTTCTTTAATGGTTTTAAGAGCATATTCTCCACCAAGAATTCCAAGTCGGCCACTAGTTCTGACCTGTTGCTGAGTGTCTACCACACCATTCCAAGTGCCTGCTTGCTGGCTCCTCAATCCAGCACCTTCCTTGTAGCTAAAACCATTTGCATAGTTTTCTCACACCTATACTGCTGCAGTTTTCTCTTAAATTCCCTACTTTTCTTCTTTTTTCTTTCTTTCTTTTTTTTTTTTTTTTTGCGGTATGCGGGCCTCTCACTGTTGTGGCCTCTCGCGTTGAGGAGCACGGGCTCCGGACGCGCAGGCTCAGCGGCCATGGCTCACGGGCCCAGACGCTCCGCGGCATGTGGGATCTTCCCGGACCGGGGCAAGAACCCGTGTCCCCTGTATGGGCAGGCGGACTCTCAAACACTGCGCCACCAGGGAAGCCCAATTCCCTACTTTTCTTAATGTCATTGCCATTCTCTCTGTCACGCAAGCATTGTTTGGAGGAGTAAATGAAACAGTGTGTATATGTATTGAGCTCAGTGACTATAACAAAGGAAACTCTCAAGATATTCTATTTATTTATTGTTCTGGGAACTTTGGCATTCTCTTTTAGCTCTTATGCCATTTACTATATTTATCCTACCTTATTAATTCAGGGAATTATCAACTCCTCAGGAGCAAAGTCTGTTCATCGTTTATTTCCCTTCGTTGTATCCTTTTAGTGGGTTGTTAGTACACGTAAACAGAAGCTCAATAGTTTAAAATCATAGCTTCAAAGTTACCCTATTGTTTCTAAATTTTAGTACAAGTTTTATTTAAAATTTTTTAATGTACCTATTGTGTTTCTAGCATTCTTTTTTCAGCCAAGCTAAAGCCAAATGTTGGTTTCTCAGTGATTTCTGGAGCCCAAAGCACTCCCCTCTCCATTTTGTAGATAGCATAAGATAGTTTAAGATATATTTGCACCTTAATATCAAGAAGCTTATTCAGAATTACATACTTAGAGTCAATGATTATACAACATTGAAAATGAACCTTTTTATCCTTGAGGAGATTACAGAATAATGCGAGAGCAAGTCATAAATATATGGAACAAGTACAAAATCACTAAGAAATAGACATGAAGATTTAACATTAAAAAGTTTTAAAGCATCCTAAGGACAGCTAGGTGTTGTCTATTGTTCCAGCAAGTTTGAATGGCCAAAGGACCAAACATAAGATGTAAACTGAGATATAGCCGAAATGTAAATCTATGACACATGAGGTTTACCATAGGAGAGTTTCCCAGTGCTTTGTTGCTTTGTAGCCTTAGTAGCCTTAGTCAGCTGTGACTCTTGAGCATCATAATAAGGGAAAAAGTGCTAATGATGTTATTTAATAACTGTTTATGTTTACTTTGCCCTCTCCATCCTCTCCACTGAATGAATACCTGCTGGAAGGTCACTGACCCTTGGGCTAATTTTGAGTCTTCATGTAAAAATTGTTTTCACAGTATTTTAACCATATTTTCCCAATCACTGAATTCACTTCTATTGTAAAAATTAGATATGTTAATTTCCAGATGATTTTTCAGAAGGAAAACAGACAAAATCTATAGTTTATGTAGGGTTTTTATTATCTAAGCAAATTTTGATGTTGTTTTTTTTTCTTTTATAAAAGCGATTTTTAAAAAAGAAACATAACAAAGTTTATTTGTATTGTAAAATACTTTAAGTAATCTGTGTACCTGTTGCATTTGTATTCTTTATGGTGATACATATTATTTAAGCTCTGTCATCCAGTATGCTTATCATTGGACTTAATGGATAGGGAAAGAGGTCAGTGGGAAGAATTCTCTTTAATTTATATCACAGTTTAACTTCAGTAATAGTATAAAGTCCATTACACTGAAGAGCTTTGTCAGTAGTAGTGATAATGAATGACATACACAATCTTTGGTCACATGACTTCCTGGTTACCCCTAAAACATTTGTTTGCACTGCAGATCAAAGCAGATAATTTGCTAGTTAATTATTTGGACATTATATATATATATATATATATATATATATATATATATTTATTTATTTATTTTTGCGGTACGCGGACCTCTCAGTGTTGTGGCCTCTCCCGTTGCGGAGCACAGGCTCCGGACGCGCAGGCTCAGCGGCCATGCTCACAGGCCCAGCCCCTCCGCTGCATGTGGGATCTTCCCAGACCGGGGCACGAAACCGTGTCCCCTGCATCGGCAGGCAGACTCTCAACCACTGTGCCACCAGGGAAGCCCTGGACATTATATTTTTATATGTTAAATATTCTCATTATTCTCTGATGGTCAGAGTGGGAGAGAAAAACCCTGCTTCCTGGGAATGAGGTAGTTAACGATTTCACAGTTTTGGAACGCTTTTAAATAAATGATCTCCAAACATGTATCTAGTTAAGAAAGGAAAATGGGCAAAGGTAAATGGCCCCTTGGTTTCATTTGTACTTTAACTCAATTTGGGGTTAAACTAACTAGGACTAACGTATCTGAATTTGAAGATCTGTAATAAATGGTATTTTAACATTCTTCCCAAACCTTTCTTACTTAATGCCTGAAAATAATCAGGCATTAAATAAAATTCTGTCCCCTTATCATTGTTGGATCTGGTAATGCGAAAAGCTAGCAGGCTGTGCTCCCTTAACAATCACCAAGGGAGGGCAGTTGTCTGGGTCTTTGTATATTTTAACAAAATGGTAAATGTCACATTTTTTTGTTGATAGGTTCTTCTCACTTTGTTGGTGGCTGTGTCACTTGCGTTAGGCCTGGTGGCTGGACTCAGGCAACATGAAGAGCAAGGTACTCCCCTCAACATTTTCTCAGAAACTTTCCTTCTTTCTTCTTTCTCCTCCCCTTCCCTGTTATATAACCTGGACTCGCCTCCTTTCTAGGCTAGGCTAGGCTCGCCTTTCTCCCATGCCCCACTTGTCAGGAGCCCACATCTGTGGTTAGCACTCTCCACTGCCGCTTCTGGACTTTCCTCTTTGACCTCATCTCCCTGCTTCTTTGGGATTCATATCATTCCAGTATTTGCCCCTTTTCCTCACTTTCATAGAGGACTTTGGTAACTGAATCAAAGATTCCTTCTCTCCCAGCTCCTACTCTAATCATTAATATCCTATGATAAACTTGACTTCGAAAGTCTTAGTTGCTTCACTCCCATGACTTCCTACCACCACTTTTGTACCTTGATATCACGTTAGTGTTACCCCATCCCAGAAATATCACCATTTCTTGGTTAGGCAGTGCCACTTTCCTGAAATGTAGTGCACAATAAAAGCTTCACATTTTTTTTCTCATAAGAAGCAAAGAAAAATAGGAGATCTGTGGCTCAAAGTATCAAAACACCTCCCATCCCTTTTGCCATATTGCATTAGTACGAACAGTAAATAAACCATTTGCAAGCGATTCAATAAAAAGCACTTTCTATAATCTTACTATGTATTGTTTTGACACTTTTACTAAGGGAAAGTATGAGGTCAAGTGTTAGATAATTTATTCTCCTTTTTTATCTGGTTGATTAACTTCTAATTTGACTCCAATGGGGAAAGTCTTCTTCAGTGGGAGACTCTTGGTGAGGTTAACTGGCAATTTTCCAATTATGTTTTCACTTAGTAATTTACAAACACTCAGTACCGCTGCTGTAACATGGGAACACAGTGGAACTGAAAAGATGGGCATTAGCTGGAAAATTACTGTCTTTTCTTGGTCACTTGGCTGTTGTGTTTCTGAGCTGCAGTACCAGTCCTAGATCTAGCAAATGCTGGCAGGTCATTTTGGTGGTATTATTCTGATGTTAGTGTGCACAGGTGGGCATCATTTCTTGGTTATTTCATCCCACAAATCACATAAACTAATTGCAAAAGGCATATGGTAATCTCTGAGCAAAATCTCCAATTATTCCAGCTCTTTCCCTCCTTTCCTTACGTTAGTACAGCTACTGACTGGCTCCCTAGTCATTGTTCCTGATTCTCTTCCTTTCATCTCAGTCTATCAGGGCTTGTGTGGCATCACTCTCCTCTCCCTCCCACCCAGGGGATTGGTGTTTAACGCCAGCTTCTTTTTGCCAGCATCCTAACATAGTCACCCCCTCATTCTTCCACCACAACTGTTTCCTAAACCCCAACCCTTGATCATCTTCACCATTCTCTGCTCCAATTAACCTACTTTTCATAGGCAATATATATTTTTTCTAGTGTGAGTTTTTAAACAAGTTTTTCTAGTTTGAGTGACAAATTTCTCAATTTATGTGCACATCCTTTTTACCTGTTCTTCAACAATTGAGCACTAACGCTGTGCTAGGCACTATTCTAATTACTGGGGATATAGTGATAAAGGAAACAGACAAAAATCCTTCAAAGGGTTTACATTCTAGCATGGAAGACAGATAATTAAAATTGAGCAATATATATATATATATATATATATAATATGAAGGGAAAGTGCTAAGGAATAAGTAAAACTGAAAAGGGGAACATGAAATATTGAGTCAGGGTGGGTGGGGTGTGCGTAATGACTTTTGAGTAAAGAGCTAAAGGAAGTGAGGAAGAAACAAGGATATTTTGGAAAAGAACATTCCAGGCAAGAGAAAATAGCAAGTGCAAAGGCCTAAGGCAGGAGCTTATCTGGCATATGTTCTATTTAAAGAATAACAGGAGATCAGTGAGCTAGAACTAAGAGGCCCAGAGGGACGGTAGTCATAAAATGAGATCAGCCAAAGAGGAGTTGATCACAGAGGGGTTGGTAGGTCAAAATACGGCTTTTGGCTTTCATTCTGAGTGTGATGGGGAGTGATTGGAGGTTTTGAGCAGAGGAATGACATGACATGCTGTGGTTTGCTTTTCAACATGATCGCTCAGGCTGCTGTGTTATGAATAAATGGCAGAGCGAAACCAGGAGAAATAGAGAGACCAATTAGAAAATTATTGCAATAATATAGACAAGCCATATGTCTTGGACCAGGGTGGTAGCATTGTAACTGATGAAAAGTACTTGGATTCTGGAGATCTTTTGATGTAATAGATAGATTTTATCAACAGATTGGATATGGAGTGAGAAACAGAGAAGTCAAGAATGACCTCAAGATTTTCAGCATGAACATCAGAAAATATGGCATTTCCATAATTCAGATGGGGAAGGCTATAGAAGGAGCTGGTTTGGGAAGAATAATCAGGAACTCAGTTTTGGATATGTTAAATTTGAAATACCTACTAGATGTCCAAGTAGAAAAGTCAAAAAGTAGTTGTATATAAAAGACTGGCTTTTGGGGGAAGTTCTGGCTGGACATGCAACATGGTGGTTACCAGCATCATACATGGGCTTTAAAGCAATGTGACCAGGGTATGCCAACCTTAAAGGACTGGAAGATGAAGGGAGGAGAACACAGAAGACTAGGAAGGAGGGTCAGGAATATGGGAAGAAAGCCAGGTGATTGTTTTGTCCTGAAGTTCAAGTGCGGAAAATGTTTCAAAGGAGTGAATGTAAAAATGTAAAGACGTTTTATGTAAATGGCATATAAACTTTTCCCCTTACTTTCTCACAGGACTTTGTAGCTATCTAATTACAATGCATGCACTTATTGTTATGTACCTATCTACTTAATACATAGTGCTCTTTGGTGTGTATCCAGCATGCCATTTGACCTATGCCCTCTCCCAGAGTTGCTTTTAGGAAATTTGATATCATTCTGACTTGTGATCCTGTACACATTTCTCCTGATCTATCTCTGGGAGCTTTCCAGATCTCTTTATCCCTATTGATCCCTTGGTGTGAGTTTTGCTGTGAAATTTGGTGAGCACCTTTGACATAATAATGTTTACTCTTCAACTCTGGGAAATTTTATTATGATTTCTTTAATAATATCATTTCCATTTTCTTTGTTTTCATTTTTCAGTAGTACCTCCCTGTTTCAAGGTCAACTAAGTAGTAGCCTTAATTATATCTGCAAAGTTCCTCTGCCATGTAAGGCAGTATATTCACAGTCTCGAGGATTAGGGGATGGAATCTTCTTGAAAACCATAATTCTGCCTACCACACCCCTCTACTGAGTTTTCCATTACTGCTCTCACGTTTTTATTTCTAAGAGCACCCTGAACGTGATTTCCCTTTTTAAAATTATAGTTTACTTTCTTATTTAATGGATGCAATTTCTTTTCTGAGCATCTCAGTATCAGTTGTGTGTTTGTGTGTGCGTGATCGTGTGTGTGTTTAACTCTTCTGCTCCTTGCAATATTTCCTCTTCAAAAGTTTTTCTTTTTTTCTTGTTTGTTTTGGTTTTTCATGTGGATGCTATCCTCAAAGGTCTGGTAATCATCTGTTCACATTTAAGAGTAAGACTTGTTCATCTTTTTTTCTCATTATGGCCATCCTCCATGTCTGCTGTCTCTGTGATGAAAGCAACTCCTCCCAATTTCTTCCAAATTTTGAGCCTTCTATTCTGTAGTGGGAGGTGGGGTGGGTAGCTGCTGCTTCATATGCAGACTTTCAACCAATTCCACTACATTTAGCCTCTGCTTGTCCCTCCTACCCTCTCCTTATGGCCCCTGGTGTATCTGAGTCTGGGACCTCTCTGGAGTCCTGGGGAAAAATCACTCATTATGTATTACTCATTATTTATCACTTTGCACTGATGAGTCATACAGTGCAATAAAAATTATCTAATTGTCTGTCCTAGTCTGTGCTGGGTACTTCTTGGGCTTGCACCCTCAAGCTATGAGACTTCGGATAACTTCTAAGCACAGATTTCCTTATTCTTTCACTCTACAGGCAGCTGCAGGAAAAAATGCTTTGATGCTTCACATAGAGGACTGGAGGGCTGCCGGTGTGACGTGCAATGTAAAGGCCGAGGCGACTGCTGCTGGGACTTTGAAGACATCTGTGTGGGACCAAGTACGAATCCTGAGAGCAAGTTTATTAGCATGTTGGTTGTGCTATCTAATGATAGCACATTTGCCTGAGCATTTGCATGCAAATGCAAATGCTCACTTTGTGTATTAGTTTGCTCAGGCTGCCATAACAAAGTCCCATGAACTGGGTGGCTTAAACAACAGAAATTCATTTTCTCACAGTTCTGGAAACTAGAAGTCCAAGATCTAGGTTTGGCAGGGTTGGTTCCTTCTGAGGCTGTGAGGGAGAATCTGTTCCATGCTTCTCTCCTAGCTTTTGGCATGTCTCCAGCCATCTTGCGTTTTCCTCCACTTGTGGCAGACGTAACTCAAAGCTCTGCCTTCGTCTGCAGATGGCCTTCTCCCCACGTCCTCACAGTCTTCCCTCTGGGTGTGTCCACGTCTGAATTTCCTCTTGTTGTAAGAAGAATACCAGTCATACTGGATTGGGGTCCACTCTAATGACCTGATTTTAACTTGGTTATCTGCAAAATCCTTTTCTAAATAAGGGCCCATTCACAGTCATGTTGAAGTTAAGACTTCAACATTTTAGGGGAGGGACACAATTCAGCCCATTACTCCTTGTATTCAGGATCTAGTATAATCCTGACCCCCCTTTCAGTACTAAAGATAGAACCCACACTTTATTTAGTTGAGGTTGAGGAATAACAGTCTCCAGTAGATGAAATGTTGTCAAATTACACAAGTTTCAAGGGAGTTTTCTCATGGCTTTTCATCTTATTTAGTCTCATTTTTAGTGGTTCTCAAATTTCAGGATGCATAAGACTCCACTGGAAAGCTGGTGATTCTTAGCGATTCTGATGCCAGCGGTCCACAGAACACAACTTGAGAAACACTGTTCTTGAGGCAGAAGAGACAGTTTGCAATATTTAATTTTCTAAGAAATCAAGGAGGTGGTGGGGGGAGGTGTCTAGTGGTTCGAGGAGAGAAGATTAGGACAGTACAGCTCCTTAAATTATGCTCTCTGAAAAGGGCAAGAAGGAGGGTATAGCCTAGTATGGATAAGATCTGTACTCCTTTTAATTCATCTCCAGAACTCTTTTCTTTCTAAGTACATAGTATATAATTGAGAATGAAGAATTCTGTGCATGACTGAAACACACAGCTGTCACCTAGCCAATGCATTTGTCTGAGCACAGGGGCTGATGTTGATTCTAGTCACTGTTTCCTGCAGGTGGCCCTAGGAAGCAGCCTCAGTCCAGCCTCTTGCTGTTGTTAGCACTGGGATTTATTGAAACTGATCTCACATTAAGTGCCTAGCCTGGGCAAATATCAGAGGCATGGTGGGGAGCTGATCTACCTTTCTTTCACTCTCAGCTGGGAGGTACCCTGCCTGCCTACATTCTTACAGACCTGACCATGTTCCTGTTACTTCTGTTGTCACTGCCACTTCCTTGTTGTCTGTCCTTAGATAAGGCTGGGCAGGCTGCTCTTAGGTGGCAACAGTCACTCAAGGTTAGTAGTTCTTTACCATTGGAAGTTCCTACCCTTGGGTGGGAATAGGACAGGTGTTCAGAGTTTCTCCAGACTCAGAGGTCTACCTGATAGGTAGACCAGAGCTGCAGCTTATAAAGCTACATTTCTCTCTGCCACCCATGCCAAACGAAGAAAAGTGGTGGATTGCCCCTTATTCGTATTATGAATTTGCATTTATGAATGAAGATAAACCAAGAATTTGACCATAGGATAATACAAGAAGAAATGCATGGAATTTGTATTTTTGTTATTGGATGCTTAAATTAAGTTGTATGCTCAAAACCGAATTGTGTAATTTTCCAGCTCGAATATGGACGTGCAATAAATTTCGTTGTGGGGAGACCAGACTGGAATCCAGCCTTTGCTCTTGTTCAGATGACTGTTTACAGAAGAAAGACTGCTGTGCTGACTATAAGAGTGTTTGCCAAGGTAAGCAGGTGTTGACCCATTTGCCTGCGTGAGTTCAGTGACCCTAGAGCTGGCCTAGGCTGCAGACATTAAATCAAGTCCAAGAATTTTTAGCCACGCTACGTGGAAGAAAAGACCCAATGTGTTTACTGCGGGAAGAAATGGGTTTTGTGCACGATAGAGGAAGGGAGCTCAGAGCAAAGATGTTATAGAAGAGAAGAGAAAAGTTAACATTCCACATGTTCTGTAAAGCAAGGTCTTTTTCAGTCCAATGACTATGCTAGACATTCTTGTGGTTTGAGACACTGGACGGCAGATCCTAAAGTTAAAACATCACAGAAGAGATTCTCTGGCCTGAATAGCAGTTAGTTAAATGACTGATTTCGGACTGGCAGGGAGGTAATGCAGAGAGCCAAGGTTAGAATCCAGGTTATTCAATGCCTGATTTCACCTGCTTTGCCACTTTATAAGTGATGTAGATTTTTAAAAAAATCACCAATCCCTCTGCACATCTGATGAGACTTAGGAAAAACGTCATATACACATAGCAACAAGATTGCTTCAAGCTATCAACCCCTTTTTCCTAACACCACACCCAGTAGAGCTAACTAACTTACATGTGTAATATTTTTAGACAAAAAAAGAGATTAAGGTGAATTTTGATTTTTTTTAAATAAGAGGAAAATGTTATAGTAGAAACATTATTAAGTATAGTCCCTCAGTAAAAAATAGGCTTTACACTAATAGATGAATCAGTTTTTATGCAAAATATAACTGAAAATCCACTAAAAGGGGCAACCAGAAAGGAAAGTAAAAGCCTGAAATGGTAAGTCTGTTTTTAAATAATAATTGATATTTAATAGTGAATATCGTGTCATTAAAAATCCCCCTAAATTCACAAAGGCAAGTGTAGTTTGCAGTTTGCTTATTTCTCTAATAAGTTCATTGAGCACAGTGCCTCTGAGCTTTGTGGTCTCCTGCCTTCTGCCCTAATTTTATAACTCTTTTTTTTTTTTTTTGCGGTATGCGGGCCTCTCACTGTCGTGGCCTCTCCCGTTGCGGAGCACAGGCTCCGGACGCGCAGGCTCAGCGGCCATGGCTCACGGGCCCAGCCGCTCTGCGGCATGTGGGGTCTTCCCAGACCGGGGCACGAACCCATGTCCCCTGCATCGGCAGGCGGACTCTCAACCACTGCGCCACCAGGGAAGCCCTAACTTTTATATTTTAAGTTCAGAATTTTCAAAAGAAATATGATGAATTTCTAACATATGGAAAGAATAGTGTGTTTAACCATATGTCAATCACCTTGCTTCAGTAGTGATCAACTCATGACCAGTCTTGTCTCATACCAATACAGTATGAATGTTAAGCTGGCTCAGAGGATCGAAGAGATTAGAACTGAGAGAATGTTGGAATAAAATCACTAAAGATGTAACTTGTGGTGGGACACAAATGATTTGCTTTGCTACAGGACAATTTATCTGCTATCAGATAAGAATCAGTTACACTGCTATTAGTTTTCTACCGATTAACTCCTACCCTTACTAAGTTGTAAAATGAATAAGTGGTAAAGAATAAGCTAGATAAAGATATATACTCCTAGGTAACTAGATAATCCATAGGTGGGCTTTTTGAATAATTCCCAGCATGACATTAAAATGAAGTTTAATGATCAGTCCTCCTTTTGCTTATTTTCAAGCTTTGGGGTTTTTTTCTTAATAAAATACCTCCAACCTCTCTTTGAACATTTTAGATTACTACAAAGCAAATCCCAAGGTTAATGTCATTCATCTATAAATATTTTCAGTCTGTATCTAAAAAAGTTGAAGATTTAACAAAATTAGAATACCATCAATATATCTAAAAATGTCTTCAATAATTATTTATTGTTAACAAATGTCCAATCTGTGTTCAGATTTTTTTGTTTTATAATATTAAAAAAATATTTGTTTGAAGTAGGATCCAAACAGATTCCATACATTGCAACTGGCTGATATATTTCAAGTCCTTTAAAAGTGGGTTCTCCCTTCCTTTTTTCCACCCCATGCAATTTACATGTTGGATAAATGGAGTCACTAGTCCTGTAGAATTTTCCAGTCTGGGTTTTGCAGATTGCATCCTCTGTGACTTAAACAGTTTGTCATCCCCTATTTTTCCTGCAAATTGGTAGTTAGAACTAGAGGACTGTTCAGATTCAGGTGTTTATCTTTCTTTCTTTCTTTCTATCTATCTATCTATCTATCTATCTATCTATCTATCTATCTATCCACCTGTTTACCATGTACCCTTCACAGGTAGTGGTGTTACTTCCATCAAGAGGAACATCTTGTCTGCTTGTCTCTTTTTTGGTTATGTTAGCCATTGATGATCATTGCCTAGATCCATTAGGGGTTGCAAATGATGACATTCATATTCTATCATTTCTACTTCATTAACTAGTGGGAATGTTTTATAAACAGAAACATCCATGGAGTGATGGAGTGTAATTTTTTAGTTACATGGAGTGTAATTTTTTATTTACAATCTTAAAAATTTGTTTGTTTGATTTTCCCCATTTGATGTTAATATCAATTATTCTCATTGGGGCTTCCCTGGTGGCGCAGTGGTTGAGAGTCCGCCTGCCGATGCAGGGGACACGGGTTCGTGCCCCGGTCCAGGAAGATCCCACATGCCGCGGAGCAGCTGGGCCCGTGAGCCATGGCCACTGAGCCTGCGTGTCCGGAGCCTGTGCTCTGCAACGGGAGAAGCCACAACAGTGAGAGGCCCGCATACCGCAAAAAAAAAAAAAAAAAAAAAAAAATTATTCTCATTGGCTATTTCTCTTTTTTTTTATGCTTTCATTTTTCTTTAGATTGTATACCTATATTTATTAAACTCATTTTTCCTAGCAGTTGGGAAAACACTGTCCTTGAGGGAAAAAACATTATTTAAAAAAGAAAAAAGAAATTGTCCCTTTCCAGTTAAAGGAATTCCCTTTATTTGCTTGGTAAAGATGGGTTTCCTGGTATTCAGTTAGTGTAGATTACTAATCTGTGCAAATCGCTAGAGGCACTGACCTTGCCAACATGTGAAGTAGCATTTAACATGTTCTAGAAGAATTTTGTCATTGCAGTAACATGAATTAAGTCGTTTGGAAAGAGCATGTCCGTTGAACATTGGTTTCTCTTTTCTTATCTAAAGATTTTGATCTTATGCTTTTCAGGAGAAACCTCATGGGTTGAAGAAGAGTGTGGCACAGCCCAGCAGCCCCAGTGCCCAGAAGGGTGAGAAGGAAACGGACATGTTTATTCTCCTTTAACAGATGGCGCGCAGGAATGTAGCTGAGAGGCAGGGTGGAATTTCTCCCACTCTTTACATCTTAGAACAAAACAGTTAACAAAAGATTAGATTCCTTGTGGCTTCCAACTCATAACATACTTTGGTTTGCTTTATTGTTTAAAAAGCATTTTTACATTAAGTTATTATATTCATACTTTACAACAATGACTTAAAAAATGGTTGAAATATTTGTACTAACATCCCAAGGTCCTACGATCAGGATTAGAATTTAGATCTAAATGACTCCAGCCAGGACATCCCAAAGCTGGGATTTTGAAATGTCTCTAATATAAAATCTCATTTCTGGTGATGTTTTATTAGTGCTCTGCTTGCACGCTGCTGACTCCTACCGTAAAACTACAAATAATTAGCTCCATGTATACCTGCCCCTGTAAAATACTACATTTATTTGAGGTGAGGCAATGATACTAATGTGCCATGTTGTAATGATTCCAAAGTGCTGGGTGTGTGGGTTGGGACTGAGTTTTGAGAGGTTGAATAACTGCTCAGTTAAACAGCTCATAAAGAATGAAGCAGAGAATCAAACTTGTCTTTCTGAGGCCAATCCCTTTTTCTCCACAGTGCACTGCCTGGTCATTGTAAACACTCAGGGCTAGAGAAATTTCATATATGGTATACCTGGGTGTCACCGATAGCCAGTGCCAAGGAGCAAGCAGAAATAAAGTTAGCTAACATTATTTAAACTCTAGAACTCAAAGGGTGGGAGATCTCCAAGTTGAAAGACCCAGATAAGTTATGTAACACCTTTTAAAAAATACTGTACATTTTTACTATGGATTAATAACATATTGGACATACTGATTGTAAAGGGAAATAATTTTTAAAAAGAGAAAGGAAAACTTGACTTAGAACTATTTCTGGCTGTATTTTCTTAGTGTTTTCTAATTTAGAGAATTATAAGTAGTACAGAAAAGTGTCTTTTTTAAAAAATCAAAATAATGGACAAATTCTTATTTTCCATTTTCAGATTTGACCTGCCACCAGTTATTTTGTTTTCCATGGATGGATTTAGAGCTGAATATTTACAGACATGGGGTTCTCTAATACCTAATATCAATAAACTGAGTAAGTCTCCTCTAATCAGGGACATGCAGATGATAGACACCTAGTTAGTTAATGTCTAGATTAACTAACACTTTTCTTTCTGACCTTTAATGCTAGCGGTTTGTCTTAGTTCTGGGTCCTCCCAAGAGTTTGATGCATTTACTACACAACAGCTATTTTCATCCTTCTTGGCTCCTCCTTCCTTCTTCTGCAGCGTGTTTATCTTTTTGTTTGTTTATTTTGATTCGTTTTATATTTGAATATAACTTCTGCTCTGTGAAAATCTGTTCATAGATACTCTCTCAAAATTGGCATTTGTCAGCCCTGGGTTCTGGGTCTCAGCAAGGTAGATATGACCAGTAAGGATGGGAACCTGAAGGAGCCTGAGCAGACTGGACAGAATCAGCAGATACCAAGGCTCCAGTAAGTGAAAAGTCCAGTATCTCTGTCCAGTTCTGGAATCAAAGTGCCTGGAACCTGGCTCCACCACTTACTAGCTCTGAGACCTTCGGCAAGTTTACTTGCACGGTTGGTGCCCTAGTCTCTTCATCTGTAAAATGGTCACTTACCACCTCATAGAAATACTGTGAGACTATGGACATAGTGTACATTGGATGATTTTCAGTTGTTACTGTAATTATTATTTTTATTGGCATCTTTATCATGATGTACTTCTGAGTTAGGGTACTTGGACTTCACACAATTTTATAAAGTCAATAATAAAGAAGAATGGAGAACCCGAGGACACAAAGTTAAGAAGTATCAGAGGGTTGGCTCTAGGGCGCATCGTCTTCACTGCCCTTCAGTTCCTCTCTTACTTCCCCCTTCTACCAGGCCCTCTTTTACCTCCATGGTCCTGAAAATTTCTGACAATTTTACTGGTTTCCTCTTTTTATTTTTCTCCAAATTATTAAAAACTAGCTTTTGACTTTGAGTAAGGTGATCACCTTTTCTGGGCCTCAGTTTCCTCATTTGTAAAATGAGAGGATTAGACCTAATGATTTCTACTACTAATCCCAGCACTAAAATTCCTTGACTGTAGAAAGATCAATTACTTCCCCCCTACAGCATAAGGGACTTTGTCTCTTCAGGTTCTCCTACACTCTCTGAGGTAGATCTTTAGCAAAGAGATTTAGATGTTGGGCCTCTGACAGAACTGGCTCCAAATTCAGGATTTGTCACTTACTGCTGAGTTACTTTAGCCTGAAAAACCATTAACAACTCTCAGTTTCTATTTCCTTATCTGCATTTCCCTTGGTAGTCTGGATATCAAATCCTGTGTCCAAAAGGGAATTTATCTAGCCAGGCTGAACTGGACCCCTTTAGAAGTGGAATTATTTTATTTGCTCATCCCCTTGAGAGTTGGAAAGGACACCAGTGAAATATTGGGCCATTAAGAGCCTTCCTTTCTAAGGTTTAAAATATTTTTTAAGTCATTTGTACAACATCTCGATCCTTTAATGTGTGAAGCCATAACTAATTAGGTCTACCAAGGCAAAATGGGCTCTTCATTTCTAGGAGGTCCAATTAAGAGTAGATGTGTTAAAAGATTTAGGATTAGGACCTCCCAAGAATGGTAGGGTTGAGGTGAGGTATGTGACAGCAGGCATCACTTTAAGGAAGTCTAGAACCTCATCTCTAGTGTCTTATCAAGCTGCCTGGAAACTGAGCATGGACTAATACCACAGTGCAGTGAGTTATATCAGTGACTACTAAGGGGTCATGGACTCTAGTGAGAACATGAGGTTGTTGTCTTGTCCTAACGTGGGTGCGAGCAGACAAAGAAGGGCCGGGATCAAAAAACTGTCAGGTGAGATAGAAATGATTTAGCTTGAACTAGAAGTCAGATTTCTTGGAAAGTTAGATGTGAAACTGGGGATAGTACAAGACTAGTAGTAAGTATCCTTGCATCCCAGCGATAAATCTCACTTGAAAGTGGTGTATGATCCTTTTAATGTGCTGTGGAATTTGTCTTGCTAGTATTTTGTTGAGAATTTTTACATCTAAATTCATGAAGGTATTGGCCTGGAATTTTCTTTTATTATAGTATCCTTCTCTGGCTTTGGTGTCAGGGTAATGCTGATCTCATGAAATGAGTTTGGGTGTGTTCTCGCCTCTTCAAATTTTTGGCAGAGTTTGAGAAGAATTGACATTAATTCTTCTTTAAATGTTAGGGAAAATTAACCTGTGAAGCCATCTTGTCTTGGGCTTTTTCTTTGTTTGGAGGTTTTTGATTACTTGTTTTTGGTCTGTTCAGATTTTCTATTTCTTCATAATTCAGATTTGGAAGGTTGTATGTTTCTAGGAATTTATCCATTTCTTCTAAGTTATGCAGTTCGTGGGGTGTAATTGTTCATAGCAGTCTCTTATAATCCTTTCTATTTCTGTGGTATTGGTTTCGGTTTCTGATTTTATTGATTTGAGTCTTTTTTTTCCTTAATCTAGCTAAAGGTTTGTCAATTTTGTTTATCTTTTCAAAAAACCAACTTTAATTTTGTTGATTTTTGGAACTGTGTTTCTATTCTCTATTTCACTTATTTCTGCTATAATCTTTGCTGTTTTCTTCTTTTTTACTAACTTTGGATTTTGTTTGTTCTTTTTCTAGTTCCTTAAGGTGTAAATTTAGGTTGTTTATTTGAAACTTCTTCTTTTTTAATGTAGGTGTTTATTGCTATGAACTTCTTTCCTAGTACTGCTTTTGCTGCATCTGTACATTCTTCAGCTATTTCACCTACTCATCCATTCAGTCTTCCACTTCTTCTTATAGTTTATAGTTACTATGGATATATACTTATTCCATTTATATTTTCAGAATATTTTTCGGTTGGTACTTTCTTTTTAAAAATATGCTTTTTAAGGAGTAAAACATGCAAATGATAAACTTTTACAAGTGACATTACAGGGTATACAGTAAAAAAACAAACAAAAAAACCAACCAACCAACCAACCAACAGACTCTCTTTCCTGATCTTCCTCATTTTCCTCTGTAGAAGCAACTATTCTTATTGGTTTATTGTGTGTCCTTCCAGAATTATTCTGTTCAGTCATAATTTAGATTCTTAAGACCTGGAAGAAACAATGGTAGAAGATCTTGCTTTTGATGAGTTATTCTATGATAGCTCTGGTTCAAAGGCAGGTGATCGAAAATGGTAGCTTGAATCTGTAGATAGTCAACTGATGTGTCCTGTTTAAAAGTACGAAGGTGTCATGTTTTTACATCACTGGTAGCTTAGCTTTGTTTTTTATTTTATACTCTGTGCCTTTAGGCATTTAAGAATTTGAACCATTTACCTATGTTTCAGGGAAATAAAAACAGAAACTGACCTTATATCTCTCTCTATTGTATGGTTGTTTTCCCCACTTAAATTCTTTTATCAGTGGATGAGATCTCATTTTATTTTCTATCACATGACTTCTTAACAATATTAAATGCGTCTTTCCCTGATTGAGGACATGATTTATTTATTGGGGGTATTGACTGAGAAAGAAAAAAGTTGATTATATGTTATGTCTTGGAGCAGGCCTCAAACTCGAGTACATCAGAACCACTTGGGGTGCTTGCTAGAAATGCAGATTTTTTGAGCTCCTTTTCTTCCACTTTTCAACCTCCTCCATCCCCACCAGAGTCCTATTTAGTAGACTTGGTATTGGATCCAAGAATCTTCTGAAGGAGGAAATTCCTGGATCATATTGGAAACACTGTTCTCGAGGCTGGGAAGGAGACCAGTTCCAAGCCTATCTGAGAAAACCTTCATTATTTCCAGTTGCAATGTTTGTTGCTTTCTGGACAACAATCCTTTGCACTTTTTGTTTTAACCTAAATAGAATCTCTAATGGTGAAGCTCTCTTTTAGAATTAGAGTTGATAGGATTTTGGTATGGAAAACTTCTCATACTTCACTGCTGCAGAGGAAATATCAGTGTGCCTTAGTGGTTCTGACCTCCTTGAGCAGAGTTATTGCACAGATGAAAACAATAGAATAACTGAAAGCAAATTTGATGCCGTGCTTTGGGGAAAACAGATCGCAGGAAACTCCACTGATCAGATGGAAACTGTACTGAGTGAAAATAATAAGTGGGAAAGTTAGTTCATCTTCTAACATTGCTTTGTGGCATGGGCTTATGCATTTACACAAGTTAAATTCCTTTTCAGTTATCTAGATAGTCGTGTTCACTTTTGTTATATTGGATAATTTATGTATAAGAACTGGCTGAGAAGCGGATGTTGTATAGAAATTCTTGTTGTAATGACCTGGGTCAGAAAGAGGGGAGCAGCAAAAGCAAACAAAGCTGGCACTGTGTAAAGCAGGATACATTTAGCTCAGGGGTCAGCAAGCTGTGGCCCACAGGCCAAATCCGGCCCACTCTGCCTGTTTTTGTAAGGCCTGTTAATGCTAAGAATTGTTCTCATTCTTAAATGGTTGGGAAAAAAAAAATATTTTGTGCCATGCAAAAAAAATATGTGAAATTCAAATTTCAATGTCTTCAAATAAAGTTTTATTAGAACACAGCTATGCTCATTTGTTTACATGTTGTCTATAGATGCTTAGAGGCCTTAATAGCAGAGTTGAGCTGTTGCAACAGAGACCATATGGGTTTGCAAAGCCTAACATATTTATTATCTGGTTCTTTATAGAAAAATTTTCCTGACCCTTGATTTAACTCACTCCTCTCCTGAAAACTGTCATTCCTTGGAATGGAGGAATTTTAAGCATCAGAATTTCGACCTCTTTCCATCTAATTCACCCCTTAATTAGTTTTCTATTTCTCTGTGAAACTTGCACGTTCAGATTTTTAGTTATTCAAACAACTTCTGAGGAAGAAACAACGTCTTAATTTCTCACTATCCTTTGCTGCAGAAACATGCGGAATTCATTCAAAATACCTGAGACCTGTCTATCCGACCAAAACCTTCCCAAATCATTACACCATTGTCACGGTAAGTGCTTAGCCGAGTGGCAAGACTGACAGGCCCCCGAAGGACAACTGACCACACCAGACATGCTTAGGCGGAACTGGCCAAGCCGCAGGTCACACATTTCACGAGCATGTGTGGTGGCAGTCACAGCTAATTCAGGCTGGGAAGGAGTGTCTCAGTATGGGGTCAATCCAGGGCTGTGAGATGTTAACTACGAATGAGTGTCCCAGCATTAGGTTCATTTACCTCTGTGACAGGCCAGGATAGCCTCTTGGATGTGAGAAATACCCTCTATTCTGATCTGTTGATTAACCTCCATTTATCTGAAGGTCTGCTGAGAATGGTAGGCTATGTATGAGGACAGCCACTCTGATGTGGGAAATTTCTTTCTTTCCTAGTCTTTTTTTATTATATTTAATTTGATAAAGTCTCTTGTTTCATAATTGAATTCAAACCGGCTATATCTCTTTATAAATTTATTTATTTTTAAACATTTATTTATTTATTTTTGTCTGCGTTGGGTCTTTGTTGTTACGCACGGGCTTTCTCTAGTTGCAGTGAGCAGGGGCCACTCTTTGTTGCCGTGTGCGGGCTTCTCATTGTTGCGGAGCACAGGCTCTAGGCGCACAGGCTTCAGTAGTTGTGGCGCACAGGCTCAGTAGTTGTGGAGCACGGGCTTAGTTGCTCTGCTGCATATGGGATCTTCCGGGACCAGGGCTCGAACCCGTGTCTCCAGCATTGGCAGGTGGATTCTTAACCACTGCGCCACCAGGGAAGTCCCAAACTGGCTATACCTCTTTAGATAAAGCAAGTAAAGCAAATGAATTCTCCTCAATGTACGAGAAGACGTACATGAAATGATCAAAATGAACCAAAGGAAGATTAACTTATTTAATATTTATAGATTTAGAATACATCTTAAGGCGTTCTCTGCCTCAGGCTTTATTGCCGAAGGATATTATGTCTTTACTACATTGCATTTAGTCTTTTATTAGTATGGAACAGTAATTACAACTTATTTAAATTTTAGTCCTTAAGTAATTATATGTATGTATATATGTATATATGTGTGTTTGCGTGTGTGTGTGTGCATGTATAAATGCAGATTCCATTTTGCAGATTCACCTAAACATTTGAGTTACCCAGCTCACATGTTTCCAGCTGAGGTCTAACAAGGCAATACTCTGCCTTCTTGTTTTTAGCTCTCATTCTATAAACAAATGTTTTCAAAGTCCACTGTCTATTTAGTGCCATGTTTTTCCCATGTTTGTGTTTTTTTCTTGGAGATTTTGCTGTTTACAATGGCCCTCAAGTGTGGTGCTCAAGTAATTTCTAGTGTTCCTAAGAGCAAGAAGTCTGTGATGTACCTTATGGAGAAGATATGTGTGTTAGATAAGCTTTGTTCAGTCATGAGTTATACTGAACTAAAAATATATATTAAATAAGGGATCTTCAAACAGAAACACACATAAAACAAGATTACATATGGATCAGTAGACAAAAATATTGTAACCAGAGGCTCACAGGAACCTAACCCTTTATTTTCTCTAGGAGCAGTGGTTCGATATTCACTAATTCAGTGTTTGCAGCAACTTTATAGAGCATAACTATTGCAAATAGCAAGAATTGACTATATGTACACATACGTAAGTCTACATACATAATATATAATACTTATACATGTATATATAAATAAGGGATTATACATAAGTGCTATTAATTTCCTACATATGCATATGTATTCATATTCATATATATAGTAATGTTCTGAAATAATGACCCTAAAAATCTCTCTAAATGTAGTTACAACTGCATAGGGTATCATGGGCATTCAATAAAAATATGTGAATTGAAGGAATGACTGGATTGATGGATGGATGGAAGGGAGGAAGTACAGAGACTTGGCAGGCTTCCTTTTAAATTGCTGGTAACACATTTTAACCCATTTGCCAGGCTATCTGATACTTAAAAGCATCCATGTAGTAAATTTCTTGCTATTACTGCCAATAAAACCAATAGCTAGTCATTATTATAATATAGAATCTATAATTAACAAACAGTTATTAATAACATGAGTTATATTAAAACCATCAGCCCAAATCATCTGCCTAATGTCATTCATTTGCAGCTATAGACCACGGTGGAACTAGTATATATATAATACTAGTATGTATATTTGGTATTAGGGTTCAGATCCAGGGGTTTTCTATTGAAGGGTATATGGCATCTTTTCAAATATGAGTTATGGGTCTTATGCTATTTCAATTTAAATGTATGTTTTATTAATTTATTATTTTATCTTAAATCTTTTTAAAAAATTATCATTTTAGGGGTTATATCCAGAATCACATGGCATCATTGACAATAAAATGTATGATGTACACCTCAACAAGAACTTTTCACTTTCTTCAGAGGAGAAAAATAATCCAGTTTGGTGGCATGGACAACCAGTATGTAGCATTCTCCTTGTGGCTCCAAAGTAACCTTCATTTCCCAACATGACAGTGGATCTCTCTTCTCTCTCCACTTTGAGTTTTACATTATCTTTTTAATTTCTAAGGGCTAGGGGTGGGACAGTGTTTCACCACTATTTATAATTATAATTTGAATCTTTTTAACGTGTATAGTTGTTCACCTAAATTGTCTTCAGTTGAAACTTGGATGTTGTATTATAAACGTATCAACCTGGAAATTACTCAGAAAGATTATCTGTTAACGTTTTTACTCATTCTGTTTTCTAAATCTTTAAAAGGGAAAGAAGAACTGTACAATTTTACCAATTTGAAAAATGATCTTTCTTACTGTCCTATGTTTTTTGATTTTTGAAGTAGATGCCTGGATAATTACTTTTCTGAACTGCAACAAAGACAAATTTTAAATAATTTAAATACATTTTAATAGTTGAATAAATTTTGCAACTGTTAATACTGTTCAGTTTCTCATAAATGGCACCATTTCTACTCAAACTGATTATTCTCTTGACCTCCACTCATTTGAAATTTTCTCTTCTTATAGATCTGGCTGACAGCCATGTATCAGGGTTTAAAAGCTGGTACCTACTTTTGGCCAGGATCAGATGTGGCTATAAATGGCACCTTTCCTTCCATATATAGGACTTACAACAGGTACTAAAGCACCTGCAGATGTGATCTTGTCTAGGCAGGGATGATTAGAATTTTTTTTTGTTGTTGGCTGCGTTGGGTCTTTGTTGCTGTGCGCGGGCTTTCTCTAGTTGCGGTGAGGGGAGGCTACTCTTCGTTGCGGTGCATGGGCTTCTCACTGCAGTGCTTCTCTTGTTGGGGCACACAGACTCTAGGTGTGCGGGCTTTGGTAGTTGTGATGCGCGGGCTTCAGTTGTTGTGGTGCATGGGCTTAGTTGCTCCGCAGCATGCGGGATCGTCCTGGACCAGGGCTCAAACCCATGTGCCCTGCATTGGCAGGCGGATTCTTAACCACTGTGCTACCAGGGAAGCCCTAGAATTTTTTTTTTTTTTGGTCTTAATCTTGATGGTAATTTTATTTTTCCAGTTGTTTGGGCCAAACAATCTTGAAGTCAACGTTGATTCCTCTCTCTTACATCCCTCATCCCGTCTGTCAGCAAACTCTTGTGCCTCTAATTCAAAATATTATATGCAGTCTGAGAGCTTTTTATTACCCCCAGCATTAACACTCTGGTCGAGCCGTCATCCTCTTTTGCCTGCACTACTGCAGCTGCCTTTTTACACGTCTCCCTGTTTCTATTTCTGTTCCCTATAATCTATTCTCAGTTTATTAGCCAGAATAATTACTTAAAAGAACAAGTCCAATTATGACACTCTTGTGCACCAAAAACTTCAACGGCTTGCAGTTTAGCAAAGAGTAAAGCCTACAAGGCCCTTGTGGTATGAGCCCTGCTGTGCCCCCGCCTCTCAGACTCCTCTCCAGCTACTTTCCTGGGTTCTGTCACTCTGCTCGAGCCATACTGACCTTTTTGGTGACCCCAGCATACCAGGCTTGCTTCTGCTGTAGGGCCTTTGCACAGGCTGTTCCTCTGCCTGAGACAATCTCACTCCATGTATCTGTACAGCCCGCTCCCTCACCTCCTTCTGGCTGTAGCTCAAAAATTACCTTCTCAGTATTGTCTTAGCCTCATCACACTAAGCTTTCAAATTCAAATTCTCCCACTCCAGTTTCTCAGTGCCCCTTATTCTGGCTCTAGTCTTGCTTTTGTTTTCCCATAGCATTTTTCACCTTTCAATACACTCTGTAATTTATTTATGTGTTAGGCCTATTTATTGTTTGTCTTCCTTGACTAGAATGTAACCTCTAGGAAGGACGCCGTCTTTGGTTTGCTCACTGATAAATTCTGTTTAAAATGAACAAATCATGTCTGACAAAAGATAGTGCATATAAATGCATAAATGAATGAAGTAAATAAAAATCAACAAATTGAACTAATGGATAGTAATTAATGGCCTATTTTAATCGGGGGAACAGTGAAGGAAGGATGGATGAGAAGGAAAGAAAACAATATACATTGAATTTATAGTGAGTCGAGTGTATCTCCATATAGGTATTGAAAACGGGAATCCCTTTGAGCAGTACTGAATCCCTTTTATAATATATGGACACAAAATATCTGAAAATATCAACCTGCCTTCCTGAGCAGGCATATAATGAAGTTATTTTGATATGATTAATTTTTAAAAATTATTTTTACTTTTCATTTCAGAAGTGTCACATATGAAGAAAGGGTCTTTACATTGTTAAAGTGGCTGGACCTGCCCAAAGCTGAACGGTAATATCTAGTGTCAGGGAAGTGCTGGCACAGCGGGATGTTTGTGGGCATAAAATGAAAGTATTTCTTAGTTTAAATTACCATTTTGGAAAAAAACTTGGCGTTTCCTTTTTACAGGCATTTTTCAAGAATTATTCTTAAAACCAGACATTTAAAGAAACAACTAGTGTGGCAGAGAAAAGAGTCAGCAGAAAGTCATAAAGTAGGAAATACAGAGGGCTGTGGCTCATCAAGAGAGGTTTTAGCAAGAACAAGACAGATTTTCAGCACTGAGTCAGACAAGTGCTTACATCCTGGAAGGTCTCATTTAGTTCCTGCTAGACCACTATCCCTGCCAAAACCAAGCAGAACCACTGAACCACTGGGCCTGGTTGTAGAGAAGGAAAGACCAGAGAAAAAGAGGAGGAAACTGCCACAAAGTTCCAGACCTACAAATCTCCCACACCCAACTTGTACCTTTATTCCAAATGGGTAACGTCTTTCTCTGTTTCAATTTTACCCCTAGACCTGATTTTTATACCATATACGTGGAACAACCTGATTCTGCAGGACATGCTCAGGGACCAGTCAGTGCCGCAGTAAGTTTTTCTTTTTAAACAAAGCTAAAATCATCTAGCCTTCACCCACAGCGTGCAACATTATTCTTTAATTTCCACTGAATACAAGTGTATTTGATATACATGAAGACATAAAAAGAGTTAAAAGTCTAAATGATTATCTGCTTTCATAACCACAAAATAGTTAAAAGTGTAAAAAGAATATCTGGCTTATTAAGCGCATCTTGATTAATTTGATAACACTTATTGAATACTTAGATGCAGCATTGTTATCTCACATCACGAGAACATCGAGGCTAGATCCCGTGTGTCAACTTAACGTGTTAATGTAGCCCATTTCGAGCCATGTCACCTGAAAGTCCATCGTGGAATATATGGCTGTCTATTCAAGCACAGTTCCAATCAGAAGTTCCTTATAATTGGACAATATATTATTGCATCAGGCAGAGTTATTCGCCTTCTAGGCCCCCATTATAATTGAGGTAAACTCTTCAATACTTGTTACTTCATTATCTAAACCATTTTGTATTTACTACAGAAATATAGTTCTTAAATATGATTTTTTTTAAAAAGCAGATTCTCTTCTAAAACCCACTCAAGGCTGCATTGTCTTGGACATGATATAAAGTTGCAAAGGTCCCCACGAGTATGGCGTTTCCTTACCCCATGGAAACTCATTTAACAGTTTTCGCCAGTTGCAATGCAAGCATATTCGTTCTGGCAGCATGACTTAGGTGTTTGTCAGAAATGCCCTTCTTCTTCCTCTTCATTAAATCAAAATGATTTCTAATATAAGCCCTGCTCAAGTCTGACCACTTTGAACCCATTAGTCCTCTTTCATATTCCTACACCACCCTTGAGTGTCTCACAGAATCTAACACTTAATCAGGTTATTCTAAGGGTGAATGGCTTAGTAACTATCTAAAGCATATTCACCATTTCTTCTTTTCCATTTTAATTGTTATCCCTGCTTTATATGATCTGAGAGGAGTTACTCTAATCTGCATTTGTCTGACCCCTACAGCTGACTTTAGGTGCCATATCTTTTTCTTCTATCCAATGCTCTAGTTTAGTACCCAAATAAATTTTAAGTGTAATTTGGAAAAGTGCTGCAAAGGGAACGATCAGGTTGCCCTGAGAGGTCTTTAGGGGCTAACCTAGTCTGGGTTGGGGATGGTTAGAAAGTTCTCTGAATAACAAAAAAGATAAAAATTTCACAAATGGCCTGATTAAGGGAAGAGCTGAGCACATTAGAGGAACAAATGGACAGACAAATGGACAGATAGCTAGACAATATGATAATGGTAAAAATAAGAATAGCAGCTAACTCTTATTGTGTGCTGCTCTGTGCCAGGTACTGTTTGAATTGCTATACGAGGATTATCTCTCACTAGTGTCAGGTGCACTGTGGACCAGGGGAGAGGGCTAAGAGGAAGCTTACAGAAGGAGGCAAGCGCCAAACCATGCGAGTTCTTCTAGGCCATAAGACGTGCAATGGGAAGCACTGAGGCATTTTAATCAGGGAAGGACATGATCAGATCTATGTGAATTTAAATATCACTTTTATCGTGTAAGAGGAATGGGCTAGAGAGAGCAAGGGAAAGTGGGGAGACATGAGTTAGCTTTTACGACATTTCAGGAAAGAGATGATAGTGACTTGGACTGTTGCAGTGGCAACCATCATAGATGGAAGAAGGTATATTTAAGATTCATTTTAGAGATGGACTTGATATGACTTGGTGTGAGATAGGTGATGGGGTGGGGGAATCAATGGTGATTTTCAGGTTTCTAGCATAAGCAGGCAGTTTCCTCCAATAAGACCACTGAAGGGCATCTTCTTGGAGGTGAAGATCATGTTGTGACTGGGGTGCCTGTGACATCCAAATGGAGATGTCCAGAAGGCAACTGAATATGGATTTAAAGCTCAAAGGAGTTGGCGATCAGGTCGTTTGGCAGCATACAGATGGTGCATGGAAGCGGAGATGTCCTAAGGAAAGAAAGAGTGAAGAGTGAAACTAGAAGGATTAAGACAAAGCCTCATTTAAAACTTAAGAAGAGGCCAAACAGATGCAGAAACTGGAAGGCTTTATGGCTTTGCTATTGCTATTGTTAGGAGGCTGGCATCTACTCACTTCACGTTCAGTGCAACGTGCCATCTATGGAGTGTGTACTTTGTGAACAGCTCTGTGCTTAGGAAGCAGGTGATGAGTTTGGTTGCACAGTCCCTTCCCTGCAGGAGCTCCCATGCTCCTGGGGAGACAGACACAGGCACAGATGATTTCTAAACTGTGGAGAGTCCAAAGGTAGCAGGATGCCAGGGTGCCAGGGGAGGACAGAGGAGGAAGTGCTCTGAGTGCAGCCGGGAGGAGTGAGTAGGTGGACTGTGTGAAAGGGAACATAATTATGCTGTGATGACAGGTGGAAACCATGACTCTCACTGGCAAACCAGAGTGCGTGGTGACCCTGAGAATGAGGGTCAGGAAAGTGTCATGGAGTTGATGACAGATTTAGCAGTATATAGAGATGATTTGAGTTAAAGTCCTGCCCTGTCCCTTAGTAACTGTGGGATCAGCAGCATGTCACTTAACTGTTTTAAACCTCAAGTTTCCTGGTCTCTATAGCTGGAAATTCCAATAGCACCTTCCATGAATATTTGCTGAGAGGTTTCATCAGATAATGCACTAACACTCTTAACAGTAATTGGCTTGTAAAATCCTTTCTCAAAAAAGAAAACAAAAGGCAATCATTGTTATAATAGCACTAAGAAGATTAAACATTTTTCCCAATCCTGTGGGCAAAGTGCTATTATATTTTCTTATTCACTGAAAAAAGATGAGGTTATGTTAGTTAAAAGTTATTCGCTTAAACCTTAAGTCAGTTAAATATACTATATCAATAAAGTGTAGAAAAGTCTAAAAATACAGAAGAATATAAACAATAAAATAAAAATGAACTCCAACTCATTATTCAGAGACAATCACTATTAACTGTACCTTGATATATTTTCTTTTGGTTTTCCATATATGTGACTTTACTATGAAATGCTGAATATATTTAAAAACAAAATTGGATTATGCAATATGTATGGGTGTGTATACAGTTTGGCTTTAATTTTTTAACTTTAGCATTGTACGGTGATCATCTTCCTATGCCATTGTTCTTTAAAAATATTTTTAAAATTATTTTTTATTGGAGTATAGTTGCTTTACAATGTTGTGTTAGTTTCTACTGTACAGCAAAATGAATCAGTTATACATATACATATATTCCCTCTTTTTTGGATTTCCTTCCCATTTAGGTCACCACAGTGCATTAAGTAGAGTTCCCTGTGCTATACAGTGTGTTCTCATTAGTTATCTATTTTATACATAGTATCAATAGCGTATATATGTCAATCCCAATCTCCCAATTCCTCCCATCCCCAACCCCTTTCCCCCTTCGTATCCATACATTAGTTCTCTACGTCTGTGTCTCTATTTCTGCTTTGCAAATAAGGTCATCTGTACCATTTTTCTAGATTCCACATATATGCGTTAATATACAATATTTGTTTTTCTCTTTCTGACTTACTTCACTCTGTATGACAGTCTGTAGATCCATCCACATCTCTACAAATGACCCAATTTCGTTCCTTTTTATGGCTGAGTAATATTCCATTGTATATATGTACCACATCTTCTTTATACATTCCTCTGTTGATGGATATTTAGGTTGCTTAAATATTTTTTAATTGTTATTGAGTATACCTACTTAAGGATATGGTATAATTTTTTTCTTCTATTTAAATTGTAAATAAATAAGGTGATGAATATCCTTGTATGTTTCTGGACAAATGCCCAGAAACAGAATTATTAGGTTATAGGGTATGCCCCCTTTAAACTCTCTGGCTACACATTGTCACACTGTTCTCTGGAACACGTGTAACCATTTAGGCTCCTATAGAAGTGTCTGTGGACTCTTCTCCCCAGCACTGGAAATTATCATGAAAACCTTTGCAGTTAAATAATGTTTGAATAATGTTGAAGTTGAACACTTTTTCTCAGGTATTTATTGGCCAGTAGTCTATTTCCCTTTGTAAGGAATATGGTTTAATTTTTTTTTTTTTTTTGTCTATAGAAATATAGGGAAGTGGTATTTGGTAAATGTAGTATGGGTGCTGGGCTCTGATATCCTATTTCAAAACCCAGCAATTTCAGAGAAGGAAATTATTTAATTTTTACTTGATTAGGTAATGGTTTGGTTAATTAAGCCTTAATCCATGAAGATAATCTTAACTCCAATTTTTTTTTCCTTAGGTAATTCAAGCCTTACAGTTAGTAGATTACACTTTTGGATTGTTGATGGAAGGCCTAAAGCAGAGAAACTTAGTCAATTGTGTCAATATAATCCTCTTGGCTGACCATGGTATGCTTTCTTTAAAATCATATTTTATCATTGCTTAAATCTTATCACTTTGGGGGGCATACAAAAAAATAGAGATTTTTAAAAGTCTATTTCTAGACCTAGAAGCTCTTAAATGAGCAAAGAATGAGCTTTGTAGTAGGCTGTGATGAATAGAGGACTAAAATTTATACTTTTAGTTTAATTATTCTAACATTCACTCTGAAAAATCTATCCATACACTTAATTTTCTATATATTTGGAGTTAGTAGTACTTAACAAGGATGTGGCTGGGCTGTCATCATAAAAAGTGTCTTCTTTTCAGTGAATGATTCATTCATATAGATTGGCTGCAGTTTGCTGAATTGGCTAGTTTTACCATGTTCTGTGTATTTTTTTGGTCATGTGAATAGACTTCTATAAAGTCCTGTCACTCCACATTTCTCTGCTTGAGGGTAGTTCTCCATTTCCGTCAACCTGAATATTAAAAGAAGTGAGACAGACGTCATGCCCTCTGCAACCTCACTTTTAAAGTACTCATTCATTCAACAAATATTTTTTAAGTGCTAACTCAATGCCAAGTATTTTCCTTGATGTGGTGTGGTAGGAAGTACGTAAAGCAGAAGTGGACCTTTTCTAGACAGGGTAATCTAGATGGGGTGAGAAGAGGAAAAGGGACACGTCTGCAGAATATTGTTTATATCTTACAACAAGATAACGTGAGACAGTAATTTATTTTAAGTTTCTAAAATGGTTCCCTAATACTTTGACCCATTGTTTTAAAATTGAAGAAAATATTTTAATGCATATTTTGTTAAAAAATTATAAAATATAAAAATAATAAAATGAATGGTAAAAATAATAAAAATATGGATGGAGTCTGAAGAATCTTCAAATAAAAAAGGTTTAACTACCAATTCTTTTTTAAAGCATATGCTTCTTATATAAATTTAAATAATACACTTATGAAAAGTAAAAATTATCTAGACTTTGTTCTCTTGCTTAATGTATTGTTTTATAAAAATGCATGTTATTTTTTGATTTAAAAATATATCATGTTGCTTTATGTAAAATCAGATGTTATAAAGGTTTAATTAGCTTCCTACAGAGAACTTTCTTCTTCGAAATTACTTTAACAGATCTACATTGAACAGATGATCTGTTTATAATTCCTATCTGTTCTTCTCTTATAAACATGATCCTTGTCTTCCACTGCCAGGATTTTCAAGGCCTGCTAATTAGAATAAAATAATTGAGTAAATTGTAAAGGTTCTCAGTCAAACTTGGTTTGAGATCTGTAACATAAAATATCTCCTATTTGATCTGATCAAAGACAACCGATCGTTACCATCTTATACATTCAGTGAATAATTTTTTTTTTAATTCAGGAATGGATCAGACTTATTGTGACAAAGTAGAATATATGACTAATTATTTTTCCCAAACAAACTTCTACATGTATGGAGGACCTGCCCCCCGCATCAGGACTCTGAATATACCTCATGATTTTTTTACTTGTAAGTATGAAGATGACCACATAAAAAAATAAAGGTAATACTGAAAGCGAATAACCATAGCCTCCTGATTCTGAGGATGCAGGGATTCCCAGGCCCCCTCTTCTCACCTCTTGGGAAGACCACACAGAAGCAAATGAGAAAATCCCATGTTTAATTACAGTCTGTCATTAAAGTCTATGGTAATATCTAATATTGTTAAGTTAAAATATACTCCATTCTTAAATGCTAAAATAATTCTTTGCTTAAAGTACTTTTTTACTTAATTTTACCAGATCACAGTCATTAATAAATGTCTGTGTCAAATTCACCTGAATTGTTTATATTTTTTTGCAGTTGTCAGGTATCAGTTGTAATGTGATTTACTTCTTTTTCTTTTGAAACAGTTAATTCTGAAGAAATTGTTAGGAACCTCAGTGTAAGTATACAGTCTTCTAATGCATATGTTTAAATTAATGGATGTCTTTAATCTAAGTTTCAAGAAAGCTGTATTCTATATTTTCGAGTCCAAGCCATTTGTAATTTATTTCTTAAACCTCCATCAACTTTATTTTAAATTCCTGTCAGTTGGTTTTACCTTAGCTGTTTTTATTTTGGAGTTGACACCGCCATTGGAAATTTGTTTGGGTATCAGAGGCACTCACTCCTGAATTGAATGGGCTGATGTTTCATTCAAAGGAGCTGGGCTAGTGAGCTTAAGGCGGCATCATTTTTCATATTTTTTGTATGATCTAATATTGGAAAACAGTAAAGCACAGATATTATAGATCTTTTTGTACAGGTCAGAAAAATCAACTCCCTTAAGTATAATTGCAACTGCTTTTGATTGGTTCTTGTATCCCAGGTTGTAAGTAAATAAGCAGGACAAATTCCAGATAGCTTAAAGCGGTCGAAATATTAAAATATTTAATATTTTTAATATTAAATGAAATATTTATTTGTTTTATATTATATATAAAACCACCATTATATTAAATGAAATATTTAATATTAATAAAATATTCTTCTATGGTGGTTTTAATGGTTCTATGTTTAAAGTATATTTGCAAATATACATCTATTATATGGATTCATGAGTTTACCATGGCTTGGGATAGGGCTAGATTTATTTACGTATAGGCGATATGCAAACATAGTAAAAACTGTGAGAATAAAATGTGAATCATTGAACGCTGAAAATGTGAATAAGGAAACGCTGGGGAAAGAGTGGTTACTATAACCTGGGACCCACTGCAAGTTTGAAGTAAGAATGAACGCTTGAGCAGAATTCTTTAGTGTTAGTCACTCCTTTTGTCTCTTACACCTAATATTCTGATCTTGAGTAAGCATGATGGGTCATCTCACTCCCTACTGGTGAAGGTGGTGAAGGGTGTACCTGGAATGTGCCCATGCTGACTGGAAGGGTAGTGGAGAATTTCCAGCAAATGGACTCTCTAAATCCACATATCATTTTCCCTTTTTTCCATCACCTCATGATCCATATAGCTGTAGTCCTATTGGTGAAATGATGGCAAATGTCTAATAATCCTAGTGGCGCAAAGGGATTGGATACCGCAGGCTTTGGAAATCCATTACATGGCATCACAGATAGGACCAGGCCTGGAACTGCAGAGCCCTGAGGAAATGGACTATCATTTTATGAAGTAGCCCATTATTCCCAGGGAAAAGTTCCAAGTGGTAGTACAATATTTCCAGGAATGCTGATTTGTGGGCCTATATTGAGCTTATATTGGACAAACATAACCAAACACGAAGTGGCAAGTTCCACACATTCTGGCTGCATGACAGACAGCAGCATCAACTTTGTTCTTAGATAAAAGGACCAAAATTATATCTCAACTCTAGCGTCTTCATCTCAAATTCTCAGATGCAAAGAATAACCCCATACTTCTTCAGAGGTTGGCAGTGTACCACAAGTTTTCTCTGGATTTACTCGGGCTGTACATCCAGTCAGCAAAGTGTGCCTCATCAAATGATCGGCGGTCCTTAAGGGCACATTCTAGTCCCTTGGACCTTTGAGGAAGCTGCATCCTCAGCAGCTGCCACAATGTGCTTGCCTGGAAGTTACAAAAATAGCGGCTTAAGAAAGAAGTAATGATAAATGAAAACGTAGAAAAATAAGAAGACTGGAAAAGTAGGCAAGAAAAAAAAATATCTGGCAGAAATATCTGTGCAATAAATAAGTTTCTCTGCCCTTTTTCATTCTATAACTCTCTTCACTCTCCTACTCTCTATATTTCTTTTAAATTTTTAAAATCAATTTTGTAGTGTCTCTTCTTTTTCTTATGCATATTGAACATGAGATAATAGTGACACAGACTTGAAATATTTATGAGATTGTTGAGGCTTAAAATAAATAAGAAACTGAGCAAGTAGAAAACAATTCATTTCCCCTTATCCTTACCTGTATTTTTTTTTTTTTTTTTTTTTTTGCCGTACGCGGGCCTCTCACTGCTGTGGCCTCTCCCATTGCGGAGCACAGGCTCCTGACGCGCAGGCTCAGCGGCCATGGCGCACGGGCCCAGCCGTTCCGCGGCATGTGGGATCTTCCCGGACCGGGGCACGAACCGGTGTCCCCTGCATCGGCAGGCGGACTCTCAACCACTGCGCCACCAGGGAAGCCCCTGTATTTTTTTTTTCTGTTGTTTCTCAAAATGTCAAGGGAGAAAAAGTTTCTTTGTAGTTCTATTTCTCATTTGCTCACTTTTTTTACATGTATAGATACCAGTATGATTTGCACCTTTACCAAGTTTTTAAATACGCCATCTAGTTAACAGCAGTTATTATTAAGAAATAAAATTTCATTCCAGTTTGTGAAGAGACCCATGAATTTTTCACAAGTGGGAGAACTGGACTAGATTTCAAAAACTATTGACTTGATTTGAAAATTAAGCAAAGGTAGGTTATTTAAAGGGTAAATTGAGTCAATTGTGAAGGGATTTTTGGTGCAATTTAACTAATTTAAAAATTTTTTACTCATATTTATTAATGTCTATATAAGACTTTTCATGTATAATTTAGACTCCAAATTTGTAATTGCCACTCTAAATACAAACTTATATTTATTCTCTGTCGAAAAAGGAGGGGAGATTTATGGTGGTTTAATGTATATATACAAGAATAAAACTTCAGACAGCAAACAATATACTTTACATCATATGTTAAATTAGAACTTAAATATTGTTGCCACAATTAAAAACAATATAACTAGAGAATGTGACTACACATTATAAGTTTAATGTTCCTATTTTATTAGCCAGGCTTAAATTCTCTTACTTTTAAAAAGTGTTTAACAAATCATCTTAGGAGGTGAAATTGTTGAATTAGTTTGCATATCTTATAGGTGTCATGAAGAAATAATTTACCTCTTTTGCAGTGCCGAAAACCTGATCAGCATTTCACACCCTATTTGACTCCTAATTTGCCAAAACGCCTACACTATGCCAAAAATGTCAGAATTGACAAAGCTCATCTTCTGATGGATCGACAGTGGCAGGCTGTGAGGTCTGTGTGCCTATTAACTTATCTCATAATACTTTTTTTTTGCGGTACGCGGGCCTCTCACTGCTGGGGCCTCTCCCATTGCGGAGCACAGGCTCCGGACGCGCAGGCTCAGCGGCCATGGCTCACGGGCCCAGCCGCTCCGCGGCATGTGGGATCCTCCCGGACCGGGGCACGAACCCGCATCCCCTGCATCGGCAGACGGACTCTCAACCACTGTGCCACCAGGGAAGCCCTCTCGTAATACTTTTAACAGCCATCTTTCATTATAAATTTCCTTGACCTTACCCTGCTATTATGATCACATGAATTTTCCTTCGTATGACAATTTCTTGACCTTTTATATGCTATCTAGCACTTCTGTATTTGAAATGACTGTTACGAGGTTGCCCGTCTTAGCCTACTAATCTTTACAATGTAGATGAGAATGAGGAAGAAGGCTGACTGTCGAGAGATTATCAGAACCAGCACATTCTTAACCACTGAGACCACTGTGGTCTCCTTTAGGTGGCAGACAGGATATAAAGATGGCATCAGTTGTCTCAGAGGCTGGTAATGAGTAATGAATTAGATAGCTCTTTAAGATCTTTGTCATCTTTGTGGTTTTTCTGAAAGAGCATGCTTATGGCTGTAAGGCCAAGCTAACCAATTAGTTGTAACATTTCTTTTTTTCTAGCTATAATTGTGATTCACATTGATCATTGAGCATTTGCAAAATATAAGGCCATTTTGAGAAAATATAAAGCATTCTGAATCATTCTATCCCCAAATAACCAATTAATTAATTGACTCAACAAAATGTTCTTGATGCTTGCTATGTGTGTACCAAACCCTGTTCTAGGCATTTGGGATACAGGAATTATTCCTGCCCTCCTTGTCAAATGGAGAAGACTGATAGTAAGCCAGTAAACAAATAAATACACACTATCTGGTAGTTTAACTCACATTCCCTATTTTTGTATTTTATTCCAGTATTTTTTCCATATGCATAAGTGGATATAAATAAAAGATATGTTTAGTAAAGGAAGAGGAGACAAAGGAAGAGAGGAAGTTGTGCTCTAACATAATAAATGTGTGCAGGATGAGGAAATGGAGATTTGCTAGAGTCTATTCACTGAGATAACAGGAAAGCCAAGCAGGGCACCGCTAGGCCAGGGAGTGTGCAGTTTAACACGTGGCCACTAGATGACACTAGCCTTTCTTCTTGGAATTGAAGTTTCATAGCCCTTTGGCTTAGTAGGCTGTCCTGTGGGTCAGGACAGCATTCTCTAAAAGAAGATTAAATTACGTGAGATAAATTAAGCTTTACTAACGTTAAATATATAAGATTTTTAGTAGTGTGTGTATGTAATATATAAATGTGAGTGAGTTCTCCAAATATTTACTGTTGAGGGTATGAGATCAAAGGAGTTAGGAGACCAATGGTGCAACATGAGAAGGTGCCCATCAGTTCAACAACATGGACTATGGGTTATAGAAGGAGAGCCCAGCCACCAGGATACCTCTGGGTTTCACACATTAATACTCAGTCTCAAATTGTGAGCTTTGTACATGTACTAGCTAGCAGTCAGATGTACATAGAGCAGCAGCCCCAGAGTTCAAGTCCTGGCTCCGCACCTAGTTTGTTGTGAGAACTTGCACAGATAAATATCTCAGGTCTTCAGTTGTCTCATCTGTAACACAAGACGAACCTGGTTTTACTATTCTCTTGCTATTCATATACAACGTAAACTAACTTACATCAGAAGAAATGCTGACTACAGCCCCAATCAGAGCAACAGGAAGTCTCATCTGATTAAGTCCTGGGTGTATCCTACCTCCAACCCTTAACACATGAGTCTCAGGCTACCTATTTTCTAAGTTAAAATATGTCATCTTTAGTTATAATGTTCAATATTTGATAACTAGGTTACCTTTTCAAATTATAGCAAATTTAGTGTAATCTATTTTCCTCCTTTTCCTCCTTATTTTGCCCTTTATAAAATGTGTTAGATTTTACTAATTTGGGGAAACCCAATTATTTGAAACTAGTTGAAGTGATGTTAAATTTCCCTTTTAGGTAACATGAATAATAGCTTTTTATGTTATGACTGGAAACTGACAAATCATCGATTTGTCTAGGCACGTTTCTAAGAAATGGAGATAGGCACAGTCCCCACCCGAAGAATCTTCACCCAGGGAGGGAGGATGACAACAGTTATAATCAGGTGTAACAACTGTTGCACTGGGATCAAGTACAAGGCACAAGGAAACAAAGAGTGATTTCACACCCCAGGTGCGGATGCCAGAGAATGTCAGAGAACGCTTCCTCATAGGTGTGATTCCTGCTCTGGGTTTTGAAGGCTCAGGATGGGTTAGGCTAAATGCTGTCACATAAGTGGGTCTCCCTGTGCAGTTGTCTAGTCTGTGCATTGTACAGAGGCACTCAACCAAGGAGACGAGTGGGAGCGGGAATCTAACCCTTGTTCGCTCACCAAGCCTGGACAGGCTGTGTCTGCAGAGGAGAAGGACCCCTTTTCCTTACTGGAAGGCACACCTCTGCTTGCCACACCTTGAGCACTGCCAGGCTGTGTCTTCTCAGATTTGCTTCTTTCTCTGAATTCTCTGCTCAGAACAGTGGAGCACCTTTTTTTTTTTAATTATTTTTTTATATTTATTTTTGGTTGCATTGGGTCTTCGTTGCTGCGTGTGGACTTTCTCTAGTTGTGGCGAGTGGGGGCTGCTCTTCACTGCGGTGCGCAGGCTTCTCATTGCAGTGACTTCTCTTGTTGCAGAGCACGGGCTCTAGGCACACGGGCTTCAGTAGTTGTTACAGCACACAGGCTCAGCAGTTGTGGCTCGCGGGCTCTAGAGCACAGGCTTAGTAGTTGTGGCACACAGGCTCAGTAGCTGTGGCTCGCGGACTCTAGAGTGCAGGCTCAGTAGTTGTGGCACACAGGTTTAGTTGCTCCGCGGCATGTGGGATCTTCCCGGACCAGAGTTCGAACCCGTGACTCCTGCATTGGCAGGCGGATTCTTAACCACTGCGCTACCAGGGAAGTCCCTTTTTTTTTTTTTTTTTAAGTCAGTAGCAGCTCTGGGGCAAGGAAAGGTAGAAACAGAGGGTCAGGTTTCCAGGCAGAGGGACTAGATTCCATGAATTGCAAGTAGTTCCGTTTTGCTAGAGCACTTAGTGAATGAAGCTGCCTTCATTCAGGTCCTCCTGCATGAAGGACCTTATCTGTCAGGACTAAAGAGTGTGACTTTGTGAAAAGAGTAGGAGACCACTGGGAGATACAAGGTGGCTGGAGGTGAATATATTGGGATTTGCATTTCTGAGAGCTCACTCCAGCTGCCATATGGAGGAGGATGGTCAAGCAAGTGGCAGGGAGGCCAGTTAGAAAGATGTGTTGTGACCCAGTCTTCAGCGTGGTGACAGCCCCAAGGGAGGCTGTGGAGCTGTAGTGGATGGCAAAACTAGTCAGCACACTTTTGGGAAAGTATGGTGAACTTATGACCCAGATTTTCCAGAATAGTACCAGTTCATTATATTCTGTCTTCCATTTGTACTCATTAAAATATATGTTTCCATTTCCAGCAGGGACATATAGGGTTAAATACAATTAGGGGTGTGTGTATGTGTACGAGTTATGTGGGAAGATTTTGGAGTTCAGAGTCAGGATAACCAATTCAGGTCAGATCTAGCTTAGAATGGTGGCAGTAGAGGAAAGCGAGGGAAATGTGACAGGTACGACAGAGAAAGATAGGACTTGGCACCTAACTGGGTATCAGGAGAGAAGACTTGCTCATTGCCCCTGTGTGTCATGTCCCAGCTGTGGCAGAGGAACGGGGCCTTAATTTTGACTTTATCAATTAGACATGGAGAAGATAAAAGAGATTTGTTCCAAAAGATTTTAGATAGTACTTGGAAGTTGAGCTAAATTATGAAAGATAAAATCAACTCATCTTTTCCAATTGCCAGCTTCCATTTTTCCATATGTAATTTCCAGAGGCAAATTAATGGTTGGAAAGCTTGAATGTGAGCAATTAGAAAAGCAGACTTCTAAAGTTTTCACTTGGAAAGCAATAAAAAAGAGAGGTTTTTCTAACAATATTTTTATCTTTTGCTTCCAAATATGGTTTTGTAATACTAAAGTTTTCTAATGAAGATGGGTTAGGGATTGGAAATATAAAAACAAACCAACAAAAACTAGATTTATCTGAAAACAGAAAGATAAAGGATCAATTTTAGAGAATTTTACCTATGGCTTAGTTCAAAAGACCTTTCCTTTCTTTCATTAATGAATACTCTAGCTTCCCAAACAGAATTTAAAACTTAATTATACTCAATCAAATAGCTCCAGTTATCTTGGGGAACCAAATATATATGGAATAAGTATAAAATATTTTTTAGAACAAGTTTTACCTCATACCATCAATTTTATTGGCATTAACTAAGATGACATGAACTGGCACCTCAGAGTAACTGAACTTAAACCCCCTATTAAAAGGACTACTCTTGCTTTCCCCATTCTAGGTGGTACTTAGTTTCTCCTTTCTTCCCTCTATTGGGTAGAGTTGAGTGTGGCCTTGTGAGTTTTGTGATTTATTTTTTATTTTGTGATTTATTTTTATTTTTTTATTTAACCTGAGTGAGAATCAGTTATGAATTTTTTAAAAGTTGATTTTTTAAGACACTAAAGTCCTGCTCTCAATTAAGGTTACAATGTAAAAAACAAAAACTGTGCCTGTGTGTGTGTGTGTGTGTGTGTGTGTGTGTGTGTGTGTGTGTGTATTTGCCCAGGGGTTGGGAGCTGGGCATTGGGGAAACAAATGAGAGATATTTTTTAAGGCCAACATTTGGAAATATTAGTCATTTTCCCTTTAGGGGCCTAATTTGAACCTGTATAACATTATTGCTTTAAAAAAATCTAGGTTCCTTTATCACTATTTTGTTTTCAAGTATAAAAACTACATATAAAATTGCTAATACTGCTCAATTCAAAGACTAAAATGTGAAAATGTAGGCAAAATACAAATGAATTAAATTTGAAAAGTCTTTCAAGTAATAGAACAACAACCTATGGAAGAAAATTCCAAAAGTTAAAACTAAACTCTGACTTTACAGAATATACTGGCTTTTCCTTCCCAAGTATTATAATTAACTTGCCCTGAGTATTCTCTATTCATATTTTCATATTATTTCCCTAGATATCTCTGACCTAAAATAGGAATTGATATTTTTTCCCAGTTCCAAAGATTTATTTTTAAAGCACTGAAACGCTTAACATAATATATTAATCAAACTACTCTTAATCACACAGACATGGATGTGTAAATGTACAGGTAAGCCCGAAGACAAAGTTTTTAAAAATCAGTGCCTTTGTATATCCTTCTCTTAATATTTAAAAGCCAAATACTTTGAATTCTATTTATAGATGCTGGAATTCTCCTTCCTTCTCTCCTACCACTCTTTGTTCCTCTGTGGCTCTGAATTTGAGCACGAAAATAAATATATTTATGCTGTTGTTGACAGAAAATTTTACTTATATAAAAGGAGAGACTACATCAAAATCCACTAAAGCTCAGTTTGCAATAAGGTCTCATATTAATAGATTCATCAGAGTGTAATAATATTATTTCTTTATAGGACTAAAGAATTTTCATCCTGTGGAGGAGGCAACCATGGTTATAACAATGAGTTTAAGAGCATGGAGGTAACTTACTGCTTTTTTTTTAAACAAATATTTATTGAGCACCTACTTTGTGATGGACAATGTTCAGGACTCTTGAATACCCTTGTGAACAACACAGATAAAGACCCCTGCCCTCATGAAGTTTTCATTCTAACAGGTGGATATAGCCAATTGACATAACAGAGCAATGTGTGGCTGGTATGTTAGGAGATAAGTGCTACGGGAAATAAATAAAAAGTAAAGCAGAGTAGGTGGAAATTGGGGGTGTTTTGGGGTGACATGGGGGCAGGGTGCAACTTTAACTAAGATGGAGATGGTAAGATTCATTGAGATGACGGCTGAGCAGAGACTTGAAGAAGGTGCAAGAATTAACCTTTCAAGTATTCAGGGGACAGGTGTCCAAGGCAGAAGAAACAGCCAGTGTCAAGGGCCTAAGATGGGAACGTGTCTGATATGTTGGAGGTGAGAGAACTTTTGTTAGGCTGTTAGGATATTAGACCATGGCTGCCGCTGATTGGAGAGGAAAGAGGGAGAGTTAGTTTGATATGTTAAATTCAAGGTATTTATTAGGCATGCAAGTGGAGATGTTACATATAGGCAATTAGAGAGTCTACCTAAAGGGATAGAAAAATTGAGTTTTGGGTATATAAATTATTTTGAAGATATGTGACTAGATAACATTCTCAGGGATTGAGCATAGGTGGAGAAGAAGAGCAAGTACTGAGCCTTAAGCACTTTTCCTTGAAGAGATTGGGAGACAAAGAGTTACTAGCAAAGAGACCTGGGGGTAGAGCCAGTGAGGGAAGAAGAAAACCAGGAGAGTGTGCTGCCCTTGGAGCCCAGGAAGGAAACTATTTGAAAGAGCCCATGAGTAAAGTGTAGCCAATATTCCCCCCTCAGTAAAGCTTCATGATTTTGCAACCTGATTGTCTTACCTAGTTCCATTTGTCACACACACACACACACACACACACACACACACACACACACATGCCCCTTTCCAAAGAAAGAAAAATGTGTTAGGCTCTATATGAATATACTGCCTCTTAACATTGTCATGATGAATTATATCTCTTTGTAAATACTTGAGAAGTTTCTGGAGACAGCATCCTTCTCTATTAATTAGGGTACTATTTGATAATTGAGTTAATTACTGCAAGAAAAACCTATGCCTCCAATTCTTTGCTGATTATCTTGGGAAAATATATATGTGTATATTTATATTCCTGTAGCCTGAAAAGAATTGCCTATCCGTGTTTGATACTGTTCTTCTAGATATTTAGAATCTAAAACAAATTAGATCTGTTATAAATAATATAAGGTTACCTTTAATTATTTAAACATAAATAAAAATATTTAGGTCTCTTCATCCTAAAAGTAAATAGGAGATGTCTTTGAGAAATCAGTGAGCAAGTATAAGTTGTGCAAAAATATTTAATACTTAGAAATGTCAACATTTTTTGTCATGTAGTAGTAACATATGTGAACAATGATAAGAAAGGAGTATAAAAAGAATATATGATGTTGTATGATGAATGTCTAATTTCTGTTGTCCAGGTGTTGTAGAATTGTGCAGGCATCGGTTGTCCAGTGTTGCTTGTATTCTCCTAGTCTGTTGACATAGGAGGTGCTATGGAAGCAGGTGGATTTAGAAGTAAACACAGTATGGATTATATTTGATTGGACTTGGTACAACATCTCAGGTGGAAACGTTGCAAAAATCATTTTCAAAGCTGGAAAGCAGCCAATATTTTACGATAACTATAAATGGAGCATTTAAAAATTGTGAATCACTATATTGCACACCTGTAACCTATAATATTGTACAGCAAATGTACTTCAATAATAAAAAAAACATACTGTTAAAAAAAATCTGGAAAGGAATTCTTAAAGAGGCTTAAGATACAAATAGAAGAGCTGTTAGAAAAAGAAAATTGTGTCTCTTCCAACATCTGTTTTTGAGATTACATGGCATCTAGTAACAGGTGGACTATTACTGCCTAGGCTATCTTTCTGGCACATGGACCCAGTTTTAAACAGCAGACTGAAGTTGAGCCATTTGACAATATTGAAATCTATAACCTAATGTGTGGTAAGTATACCTATATAACTTCAACAATCATATATGAATTGAGTTTTAAAAATATGAATTTTGAAGCTGGTGATAAGTTGAATCCCAGAAGTAGATGCTCTGTCCTAAGGAGACGGAAAGTAGAAAAGATGAGGTAGAACTATTTACTATTCAGAATTATTTAGCGGTCAATGTGAGTTCTTTTCATTTTGTTTTGTTTTAGTAATGATAAACATTAGACCCTGGGAGACCAACTTTTCTGTTAGTTACTACATGAAAATTTAATTTAATAGAACTTAGATAAATAAAACTACACTTCCAACTTTTCAGAGCAGGGAAAACACAGCAAAAAAATAGAAGTATTTTCTTGTAATTACAGAGAGAAAGCTTCTGGAATAAAAGGATTGTAAAAAAGTCCTATTTGGATCGACACATTACACTCAATGTTAAAAAACAGTAAAGAATTAGAGTTTTGGGGAATCTAACCTACCCTCCTGCCTATGTGCTTACCTCAGACCACACATCATTTAGCTAGGCAAGGCAATGAATTGAGTTGCAATTTCACCTTTAGCTACAGGAATTTGGGAACATAAGTACACTCACAGTTGTCACTCTTCATCTTGCCACTGGCCTGTGGTAATTGAATGTAACTTAGAGACCAAAGAGTATCCATTTAAAAATAATGTGTTGTAGCATTAACTTAAATTCTTTGTTCCCAAGCCTGAGTTTATGGTCAGGGCTACTGGCCCTTTCCAGGAAAGGTTTAAAAAGAACTAGTTAAGATTGCAGTTCTAGGAGAGATCTCTTTGGTAGTCCTCAGCAGGGACTTACAAGGTTATGTTTGTGCAATATTTGTATGTTCTGTTTTTATAGGAAAAACTATAAAAAGTTCTCTAAATTTTAAGCAAAATTCACTAGTTTAATATTTTAAATGTATCTGTACTTAGAGTATTTTCCTATAATTAAATAAATATACTACAAGTAAGATTGTAAATTATTTAAGTTCTTTAAACTTGTTTTTACTAAAAGTGTAGCTTTTTTATGCTAGAAAACCATGATATACTTAAGGCACAAAGTGATCATTTAAGCAGAGATGCTTTTATGAAACAGTTCATAAACATTCCTATGGCTCATTTACAGCAACTGTTCCTATTTTCTAGAAAGACTAGGTATGGAAATTGGGAGGGGAGGGGGAAGCTGCTAAACTGAATGGTGTATGCAGCAGAATTTATTAAAGGAAGTGAACACTAAGTGTTTGTTTTCTCCCATCTTCTGCATAGATGTTGTTGCCTTCTAATTTAAAACTACTTTGAATTTAATTTTTAAACAGATCTTCTACACATTCAACCAGCACCAAACAATGGTACCCATGGTAGTTTAAACTATCTTCTGAAGGTGCCTTTTTATGAACCATCTCATGCAGAAGAAGTGTCAAAGTTTTCTGTTTGTGGCTTTACTGTTCCATCGCCCACAGATACTCTAGGATGTTCATGTCCGGAGCTACAAAGTGTAAGTAATAACTTCATGTATCCATAAGAATGTAAAGGGGCAAACTCATCTATAACCAGAGTAGCTAACAACCAGGTTTGTGTTCTAGCTCAGATATTTACTAAGAGAATATGTGGTTTCTCTGAACCTTATCTGGAAATGAGAGGTACGTTGTAAGATTAAGTATGTGAATATGTTTTGTAAGCTGGAAAGCACTACTTGGCGATTGTTAATCCACGGTGAGCTAACTGTCCGTAATCGTTCAAAACTGTGGAATCCTGGGGCTCTCTTTGATTTCCCTCATCAACCATCTTTCTTACAGCTTAAGAATCAGATGGTCATACTCGGTTATTTCAGAGCAGAAATAGCCCGCGGGGGCAGGGATTGAGATCTGGCATCTGACACACCCACGAGGGTAGGTGCTGCGGAGTCTGCTCAGCAGGAAGCCTAGCATTTAAAGTGGGAGGTATTCTTCTGGGTAGTAGTGAAGAACCCTTTGATGAGAGGACGCTTGGAGGCTGCCTGACAGACAGTTAGCATTGGGAAGGTCTTTTTAGTGGATCCCAGGAACTCTCAGCCAGGTGAGATTCCAGTGCTAAGAGGGGTCTCCCAAAGGCAAGCAATCAGAACAGGAGCTCAGAATGCAAGGACCAAGCCCCGCTGTGAGAATTAAAGCACATGGGTGGGGCTGGGATATCGGAATGGAATTGGAGCCCACTATCGGGACTCCATCAAGCTAAAGCTAATGTCGAGGTGCATTTGATGCCAAGTCCCGAGGGTGGCTGTAAAGCTAAATAAACACCAGCTGCCTCAGGTAAGAATTGTTTCTTAGAGCCAGGGGTCAGGGAAGGCTTTCCATTCTCTGATCCTCAAAGTAACATCATATCACAGAAATAAATGCATAAGTAAATTACCAACCAAAAAAGATTTAAAGGGGCAAAAGTCTAAACTTCCCAGTAAAAATCAAATCCATCCTGAAAATCAGAGTAAATGTGTGGGTTTCCTACTGCTCCAGATAACCTCAATGGAACCACTATTTAAAGTAATAATAATAAATATTATAAAATGGGTGTTTTCTTCCCCACTTTAGAGATAAAGAGGGCTCCGAAAAGTTAGGTAAATTGTCCAGTGTCACAGAAGCTCGGTCTATGTGACTGCAAACCCCAAGTTCTTCTTTGTAAGGAAGGTCCCTTCCTGCTCAGTGTGGTCCCAGGATCAGCATCTGCATCACTTGCAAGCTCATTGGAGATGCAGAATCTCAGGCCCCCCTGAGCTTGGGCTCACACTGAATCAGAATGTACATTTTAGCAAGACTCTCAAGGGAGTTTCGTGTGTGTGTGTGTGTGTGTGTGTGTGTGTGTGTGTGTGTGTATATAAAAGCTTGAGAAACCCTGGGATGTTGTCATCCCAGCTTAGTAATTGATTCCAGCTACGGTCAGAATGATCTGCCCCATTATCAATTACATCTTTGCAGACTCCCACACAAAAAATGTATTCCTGGGAGTAGTAATGTCTCTATATTTCTGAGGTAGTGGCAGAACTGGAATTTAAACTCAAGTTAGTCTGGCTTTTTTGTTCTGTAGTAAAACATTCATGTGACTACTGCAGAAATAATCTTGATCACCTTTTAAAACATATGTTGTTACTATGATTCACTTTCTCCCCATCTCCCACATTATCTTGCAGACTGCTGACCTTGACCGCGTGAATCAAATGCTAAATCTCACCCAAGCTGAAAGTAGGTCAATAGAAAGCACGTTAAGTCTTCGATGTTTAGACCTAACAGAATGCCATATTACCTTTTGGAGGTTCTCCAAAATAAGCTTACAGGTTCTTTTGAACATAAAGATTTTCTTGCCAATATATAAGAGGGAAAAATGCCCCAGGTCTAATAACAACAGTAGCAGCATGGAATAGTTATGATGGTCTCAAGCACTCAACAATTCCTTGAAATGGTGGTGCGTTGACTACAGTTCCCTATTCACTTTTTTAGATGTGAAGAGACAAACTGCCTGGTTTTAAGTCCTATGTCTACTTCTTCCCCTCTGTGTAACCTGGGCCAAATTACTTAACCTCTCTGTGCCTCAGTCTCTTCCATAATAATGGTACTCACCTCACGTAGTTGAAAAGATTGAAAGAGTTAATCCTTGACATGTACACACTGCTATATTTAAAATAGATAACCAACGAGAACCTACTGTATAGCACAGGGAATGCTACTCAATATTCTGTAATAACCTAAATGGGAAAAGAATTTGAAAAAGAATAAATGCATGAATATATGTATAACTGAATTGCTTTGCTGCACACCTGAAACTAACACAACATTGTTAATCAACTATGCTCTGACATAAAATAAAAATTAAAAAAAAGAGCTAACCCATGGAAAGAATGTAGAACAGTGTCTGCCCTGGAGCAATATGATTATTACCTGTTATCCCTTTTATTTTTTACTTTAAAAATTTTTTAACTGAAGTATAATTGACGTATAACATTTTATTAGTTTCAAGTGTACAATATAATGATTCAATATTTGTATGTATTGCAAAATGATCACCACAATAAGTCTAGTTAACATCTGTCCCCATACATAGTTATAAAAACTTTTTTTTTCTTGTGATGAGGATTTTTAAGATTTACTCTCTTAGTGACATTCAAATGTGCAATACTGTGTTATTAACTACAATCAACCTGTTATCTTTCAGGTATTCTTGTATTGAGCTCTCTAGGCCGGTTTCATCATTGTAAAATGGAAATACCTACTTTTAGAGTTGTTATGAAGACTAAATGAGTTAACATACGTGTGTACTTAGAATGGTGCCTGGCACACAGTAACAGTTCAGTAAATACGTTGGCTGTTTTGACAATCTTCTTATAATCTACTGAGTGTTATTCCATGGCATGAATACCCTGCACATTTTTTAACCATCAGTAATTGGTGGAATTTAGACTAATGGCAGATAATTAAAAATGAATAAATACAGTAGGCATACTTTTAATAAAATTCCAATTTCTTTCCTAGGACAATTACGAAAGTAAGTCATTTTTGTTATAAAGTATGTGCTTTTGATTTTAAAGTTTTATCTCTTCGGATATGTCTTGTGAACTGTTAGCTGTTTAGCTAAGTAATTTATCTAAGCCTTAGTTTTATAATTTATAGAATGGAATAATAACACCTACCTCATAGGGTTGTTGTAAGACTTAAAAGAGGTTACATATGTAAAATAGTTATCAGAGTACCTGGAAAATAATAATCCATCGGAGATGGGTAGTTACTATACATAGAAACATTTGCTAATTTTCACAAACATTTTTATTTTATATTATTCTTATTTTAGTAAAAACAACAGAGAAACTAAATTTGCCATTTGGAAGGCCCAGGGTTATACAGAAGAACAAGGAACTCTGTCTTCTTTATCACAGGGAATATGTCAGTGGATTTGACAAAACTAGCAGGATGCCCCTTTGGAGTTCATATACAGTCCCTAAACCGGTAAGTTCCTGTGTCCATTGATTCACACAGGCTGGAAAGAAATTGTAGTTCTTTACTATACTAAAAGTTGAATTTTGATTTGCAGTAGAGATTCCAAAGGGAGCTCAATGGACCTGTGGCTTGTATTGATAAGACAACGTCCCAGGTTTTACTTACAAGTACTTGTAGGTGCTACATGGGTGCAAAAGAGGAATACATTGTGTTTTGCCTGGAGAAAGCAGAGTGTTTACAGGCCAATTGGTTAATTGGTATGGCAGGTAGAAAAGAAGATTTCAAAGAGAAGCAACAGGAAGTACAGAGGCACACATTTCATTTGGTATTTCCCAAGTATATGGTGGGTGCACCTAAAAGGTGATGGTAACTAAGTTATAAAGGGTTTTGTTATTTATTTGATTACTTTAAAATATTATACTATCTGCTGTGTACCATGGTAGGTACAGTAAACACAATGTGAATAGGAGGTAATCCTTCCCTAAAGGATCTAGTACTCTAAGAAGCCAGGCTAGACTTACATGTATAGGTGTCCTATGTTACAGGTCTCTGCAGATTGAGGTTGAGAATCCAATTGTTTAAATCCTCTTACCTCTTTCACTATCTGGCAAACTCCTTTTCAATTAATGTCACCGGGACAATTGGCTACCATAAGAAAAAGAAATATTAGATCCCTACTTCACACCACATACAAAATTAAATTGATGGTGAATTTATAGACCTAAATGTGAACAGCAAATCCATATTTTCCTTTGTGTATATTTTTATGACCTCAGGATAGAGAAGGATTTCTTAGCACACAGAACAACAACAAAAACAAAAATTACGTAGAGGAAACTGATTAATTTACTACATTAACATTAATGTGTGACCAAAAAAATGAACTTATGGCTGGGACAATATATTTGCACTGCACGTAAGAAACAAGTGATGAGTATACAGAATACTAATTAGGATCCGGAATGGCTAGTAAATTTCTACCAATAAACAAGAGAATGGCAAGCATCTTAGTTAATAAATGGGCAAAGGATATGAACCAAAGGATATGAAACTTATTAGCAATCAGGGAAATGTAAATTAAAGCAAAAATCAAAGTCTGCCAAAAATCAGCCCAAACACTCCTTCATGGCAGGAATGGTTTTATTTAACATATTCCCCGGCACGGTACCGCTGCCCAGTAAATGGTTATTGAGTGAATGCATCAGATAAATTAATCCCAACCATTATTTTTAAAGAACTAAAGATGAAGCAGTACTTCCAACCAGAAGGGTAAATAAATAATCAGGAAGCTGTTTTTGTAGAGAAAAATCTTAGTATTTTATATACAAAGATTCTGATGACAAACCCCTACCTATTACTGTTCTTGTTAAGGGTACAGATCTTCCATCTCTTTTTATGGAAAGGAAATGATTGGTTGTATCCAGTTTATTTACTCTTCTTGTTCCAATTCAAGATTTCTGGAATAAGCATATTTTGCCACTACTAATTATGGCTTTATGTGTTCTGAAAGTCAACTCTCCCGCTGACAATGGTTTAATTGTGGTCAGTGGTAGGAGAGCACTAATGTTGTTTTCCAACGTGAGCAAATATATTACAAAGTTACCTGAGTTCATATGTATGGTTAATGGCAACATCACTTTCTTAATATGCACAGTGTTCAGTTGTCTGTGATTTTCTTCAACATGCTATGAAGCGTACTATGAAACAATAATATGAAGTTATTTATTCCTTAAAATAATTTCTATTTTGTTTTTGATTTTGAAAGGGGCAGTATATTCAAGGCCAGTTTTATTATTCAATTCTCTATTTTGAAAAGTCCAGGTACCAGGGATTATGTGGAGTTAAGGGGAATGTTTATGTGTTTAATACTTTCCCCTGCTGTCTTGCATTCCTGAATTTATATGAGCTTTAACGGAAACCAAAGGCAGAGAGATTTCAAGTGGTCTCAGACTAAGAGTTTAGTACAATTCTTTTTTTGTTATTGTTTTAAAACTAGCTTCTTTGTTACCCAAAGTTCCTGTCCTTTCAGGATCCCACAGAACTACTTGTGTATTTCTCCTTCCATGTGAGAGGATGGAATTCTAGCAATTTTCTGCTTTCTAATTCAGAAATTGCTCTGTTAGTATGTCGTGGTTCAAGAAAATTACATACAAGGATGTTTTGAGATTCACACAGAAATGTTATAAATCATCTCTGTGTCTGAAAAATCAGACTTTACATAAGCACTTTTTGGAGCATGGATCCAATTGGCTTGTGTCTTTAAGTTTTATGGAACTTTTGTTTTTCTGTGGTTTTGGTGGGTTTTCTAATTGTTGTTGTTGTTATTAGAAGAGTTTGGGGGAAGTAGCTGTGATTTGAAATCACGGTCCTACAGCAATTGCTTCAAAACCATTAAGGTTGATCAGACTGTATAAGGGTTTTGCTTCTGGCCCTCCTCAGTAGGAAGATGAGAATTGTTTTTTATGTTGTTAGGTGGAAAATTAAAAATAATAGCAAGAATTACAATTATTTAGCATATCTAATTCAGAAATTGAATATGAAGTTGAAGGGCTTTTTCAGAGAAGAAAATCTAGTACACTTTGAAAAATCTCCCATAACTAAATTTTTACAAAGTCTTTTTTGTTTCTAAAGCTTGTTAGCACTGATATTGTAAACTATGACCCAAATGTGTTTTGTGAGTCTTTAAAAACTAGGGACATTATTGTGTATTGCAAAAGGTTTGTTTTTGTTTTTTGCACTATAAGAAATATTTTTCCCTATAGAAAAAAAATCACAACCAGAAAAATAATTTAAACGTGTATAATTATCCTTACCATAAGGCAAGATCACAATTATCCAATCTTCAAATAAATATGTTTTAGCTTTGACATTCAGTCTACAGATAAGGAGAGTCTATATAACTTCAATAAAAATAGTTTTATCTCTTGTTTAAGTTCTATTTTGTCTCCATACCAGACTAGAAATGAAAGTATCTCACTTTCCTGTCTGTGCTTATCATCTACTTCCCTCGAAGAATTTTGAGAGCTAGGGTTCAGATTTCATCTGAGTGTCTGAATTCTATTTATTGTTTTCCTGACTTTCTATCCCCTGGCTTAAAAAACTCTAAGGAACTCTGAACAGATGGAAGGATGAAACTATTTGTGAGTGTGTGTGTGTGTGTGTGTGTGTGTGTGTGTGTGTGTGTGTATGTGTGTGTGTCTGTAGGGGAGTGGTGGGGTAGTAAGGTGGTAGTTCACTATGCCTTTTCTCAAGAGCCCAAGATTCAGAAATGATGTGACTATACCTCCCCTCCGTCCTTCTAGAGAGCTGCCTACTGCATGATCTCACCTTTATAAAGTAGGCCATATCCTGTCTTTCCCAGTCTTGATGTATTTATATTTGGGGGTTCAAGTTTGATATATAAGAAACACATCTAAGATTTTCAGTTAGCAGAAAACGTGTAACTTTTTTTTAGTACTTTCTGACTAAATACATCCTGGTCCTTTTCTCCCAACCCAAAGTCTATGCCACTTTGAGAAAATAGTAAACATTTTGCCCAACTGAATTGTTAGAGCACAACTTCCATAGCTGCAGGCACATTAAAATTACAATAAACTTCCCTCCTTAAGATTTTTATGATTTTAACTATTGAATATAGGCATTTCACTTTCCTTATATTGTGGAAAATGCATCAATGGCTGCATTCATATATTATATATTTCTTGAAGTAAAATGGTAAGGTGTGTGGTAGGAAACATCAACTCACAATATTCTGGGTGTCTATAGGGCTGACTGGGTCGGCTGTCAATCTCCCTAGTTCTCCCACTTTGCATCGTCTCTATGTGTCCCTTTACACTAAGTGAAGAAACCTTGTCATTCAGAATTGTTCACTATATGTTTTTGAAGGAATATAAACAAATGTTTTTAGCTTTCTAGTATCTGCACCAGAAGGAGAATGAAATAAATGGTGGGAGTGGATACACTGCATCTAATACTAATATCTTCATATTTCTTGGTCTACTCCTTGTTTTGGTGACTATATCATTGAGGAGCTTCCTAAGAAAGGAAGAAGAGAAGATACATATTTGAGACTTTGTGCATCTCAAAGTGTTTTTATTATTCTATCTATATGCTTAATTGAGGGCTTAGCTTTAGAATTTTAGAAACAGTTTTTCTTCAAAATTAATAGGACATTAGACTTCTAATGTGTTTATATTTGCCTTTCTTCTTTCCATCTCTTGTCTTTAATTCACTTTTTGAGAAATATCTGTAATTTCATTTTCTAGAGCTTATTGAAAATTTTATTTCTGCTGTCATATTTTTAAATCCCAAGAGCTCTTTCTGTTATCTCTTTCCTTTTTAAATGCTTTCTGCTCTTTCTCTATGGATGACATACATACTCTCATCTCTGTGAGAAGTGAGTTTTCTTCTGCTGTCTGTATTGTCTCTTTTTCTTCTTGGTTCCTCTCCCCAACCCCAATGCATATCTGGTGGTCCTTGGCTGTCAGCTCATAGTTTAAGGGTGAGGCACTAAGCTACAGGGCTGAGCTTGCCAGCTGATAAGCTTCATTACAGGTTAATCAGGAGGAGAGCCAGACATTTTGTTGGGGACTCCCAATTGTATCTAGTTTTCTTTTCAGGCTGGTTTGTTTTTCAAAGAAAGGACACTTCTCATGTGAACCAACATACACGGGGGTGATGAGACTGGAGGGAATCTTACCATTCAGTACATAGATTTTAAAATTTAATTCCATTGCTTTCACCTGCTTTCCAGGGTGCCTTGTGTCCTTTAGTCTGGTTGTTTCTTTGGATCAACCTCCCCAGTGAGTAAAGCTTCTGTCTGGCCTCTTTTACAGACTTTCAACCTATCCTCTTCTTTCCAACTTTACATACATCCCCTGTCTTTAGGAGACTCCAAGTTCTACGCTTCTGGTGTTCTACAGAAGGAATCAGTTTCTTTGAGTTTTTCCCAACCAGAGGCTCTTTGTTATCAGTGTTTACTGGTTTACCAAGTCAAGGTGACAGTAGTAAACACATATGCTTATCTGACTTCCAGTTTCTGAAAATTTCTTATCATCTCTTATGTGTCTTCATCATTACTGTTCTTTTAATGGGATTTCAGAGGGGAGCAGAGATAAATGTTTGTGTACAATCAAGTTGAGAAATTTACTCCACTGCTGTATAGTGTTTTCCAACTGGAGTGTTGCAGCATGTTAGGCATACATCCTCTGCTTGTGTTTCCCCTCCTCTTCATCTCCTTCCTGTCCTATATCTCATCATGGAGCTCTCCTGCCTATGAATATAGCACACAGTGTATGCTGCCTTTTCCTTTGTGAATTGATCTTGTACATTTTATTTATTTATTTTTCCCCAGCTTTATTGAGATATAATTGACATATAACATTGTATAAGTTTACAATGTGTACAATGTGATGATTTGATATGTGCACATATTATAAAATAATTACCACATATGTTTTAGACACCATAGCTACTTATTGCTTTTAGCACAATATAGTGACTAGAGGAAGAACATTCTCATTTAATTTAATCTTCTTTTTTATAAATTATAAAATAATTTTTAAAGAAATATATATGTTGTGGGCAGTAGAGGGCATATAAATCAGAATTTCTGAAAAAATTAAATGAATAGCAAAATGTTTACATACTCATAATTGTATGCTCATCAAAATATGATTATGTAATACTGTATTACCTTAAGTACTTAGGCAGTGCGTTTATAGATGCCTGCTAGTAAATAAATTATTGTATTAGTCTTTAAAGTTGCAAAGAAAATTATAAAAATATATTCCTATATTTCAAGATGAATAAAGCATAGCTACAAATTTATTAAAGTCCCCAAATAAGTAAATTTATACAACTACAGCTTCTTTGAGTTAATCTTAGGTTAATTAGAAGTTCTTGCTCAACTGAAGAATATTATCCTTAAGTCATATCTGTATTTTAAAAATAGTTTATATTTTATTTTCAATTTTTATTTGCAAACACAGTATATATCACCACCTAAAGTTAGAGCCTGAAATAGATTTGGGTTTTTAGCAGTAGCTCCCATTATCCCTGTGCACTCAATTCAGGTTTTAACCTGCAAATATTCCTTTCCAAGGTGTATTTGATTTGCCCTTCCCATGTCCCTAACCAGAAGGGAACCACAGAAGAAAACATTGCTGAAGACATCCATTTCCATTGCTTGCGTAGACCTGATTCACTAACAAAATAAGAAAAGGTTAAATGAAAAACATTCTAGGGAAGTTACAACCCAAGTGAGGCGATGGGTGAGCCACAATGTGGGCGTCATTTTTTTTTTTTCTTTTCTCTCTTTCAACAGGGAGACACATCGCCTCTTCCTCCCACTGTCCCAGACTGTCTGCGGGCTGATGTCAGGATTGCTCCTTCTGAGAGCCAAAATTGTTCCTTCTCTTTAGCAGACAAGAATATCGCCCACGGCTTCCTCTATCCTCCTGGTTTGTATAACTCTTTTTTAGAGCAGCAGCTTAGAAAGCCCTCATCAGCTGGATGTGGGCATGTGCCCTAAACATATGCTCCCCACCAAAACTACCTGCTTGGGCTAAACTAGCGGCCCAGGAGGCTTCCAGTGATTGTGGACTGGCCTGGAGCAGCGCAACAGCTATAATAAAGACTAATAAATTTTGCACTGGGAACCACACATCAGCTCTAATCTGGCCCAGATGTTCAGAGAGTTCGGCAGGTTTAAGTTTAATTTTAAAACTGAAGATTCTTTGGAGAGGGACACAAGCGTCTAAAAAACATTTTTTTTTTTTTTTCTGGTGACTGGCCAAGCTAAGGCTTGCATTGAGAATGCCGCTGTGCCTGTGAAGACAAATCAGGCTGGAATTGGGGCCTCTCGCTCAGGCTATATATCCAACAGCTTTATGTGGATTAAGCAGCTGAATAAACTTGAAATATTTTTTCAGGAAGCTTCTCTCTTGGGAACGTGCAAAAGCCATTGTGATTTTTTTTAAAACCCAAATCTCTTCTCTGTTCAGCAGGGATTGTCATTTCCTTGATTTACTCATGAGATTTTCAACAATTTCAGCTTCTGAGAATGGGTTTTCTCCAGATATTTGACTCCATTTTTCCGGAAGCCATGACCAAAGAGGTCAATTTAGAGATTTATGATTTAGAGGTTCTGAGATTTATAGTGGGAAAAAAAGGCCTAGTGAAAGCAAGTAGCACATCAATGTAAAATTCCTAACAGAGAATTAGGATAATAAACTGGTATATCTTGTTACAATATCTAGAGACAATTAGAGCGCCACCAAATTTATGTAAACCCTAGGATAATCCTTAAATAGTTGCAACATTTTATTAATAAAAAATTTTAAATTGGCATTATAAAATTGTATCTGTTAAGCCCTAAGATATTGGTTGATTTATAAATGTTTGTCTTGACAAGGAAATGAAGTGAAAAACTAATCAGCTTGTCTCAAAAAATATTAAGGATTGAATGAAACCACCTTCTAACTCTCCATTACAAATTGTTAGCATTTCCATTATAAGCAGATTCTTATGTTTCCTGAAAAGAAGGTAATGTTATGTTCATTGACTTTACAACTTTCAAAGTTTAGTTTAACAAGTAGAAAAGGCTTGTAGAGGACTGTGAGTAGCATGTGAAATCTTGAAGAAAAAGACAAAACAATCTTGCCTCTCCTGGCCTTTTGGTTCCCATACATTGGCCTTTCATTTGAGTATTAGTTAAGGTAGCCAAGGGTAGTTTAAATATAAAAAACATTATAATAAACATTCATAGGCTTGCAGCAGTTTAAATCCTCACAATATTTCAGTGAGAGAGATGCCATGAGACAAATGAAGTACAGAGGGACATAGCGCTTTGCCCAAGAGGGTCAGCTGGTGGGCAGTGGAGCTGGGATTCCAACCCGGGCAGTCTGGTTCCAGAGCGCACAGGCTCAGCACACACTCCTCTAGTCCATGTGTCTTCAAAGCCAACCATTTGTGGTGCTGTCAGCAGTCTTCACTGAGTTAAAACCCACTTTCTTAAGAAAATTTTACTTTGGAAGAGTTATTTATCATAGCATTATTATTTTATGTATATTCAATAACGATGCTTTCCTATCGGTATTATATTTGTTTTCTAGAGACTGCTGTAACAAATTACCCACAAACTTGGTGGCTTAAAACAACAGAGGCTTATTCTCTCAAAGTTCTAGAGGCCAGAAGTCTGAAATCAGGGTGTTGACAGGGCCACGCTCCCTTTGCAAGAGAGAATCTAGGGTAGAATCCTTCTTTACCTCTTCCAGCATCTGGGGGCTCCAGGTGTTGCTTGGCTTGTAGTTGCATCGCTCCAATCTCTGCCTCTATCTTCGCATAGCTTTCTCCCCTGAGTCTCTCCTCTTCTCAATCCTCCTTCTCCTTGTAGGACACCAGTCACTGGATTTAGAACCCACCCTAAATCCAGGATAATCTCATCTTGAACTTTTAATTACATCTGCAAAGACACTACTTTCCTACCTATCACATTCAGAGGTAATGGGGTGTTAGGACGTGGACCTACCTTCTTGAGGGTCACCAGCCCACTATAGGTATCAATCAAATGCATAAAACTGCCTGCATTATTGATGACTTGCATCATCAATAATGGAGATGTGCTTTGTATCTCTGTGTTTTGTGTGTTAATAAATTTACATCAGTATGTGTAATACTAATGGGCCTATTGTGTGGAATGTCATACTTCCTCTTATAGCTAGATTTAATAAAATTCATTTGTTTTGCAGCAAACAATAGAACTTCTGATAGTCAATATGATGCTTTAATTACAAGTAATTTGGTCCCTATGTATGAAGCATTCAAAAGTAAGTATATACTTAGATTATTAATTTTAAAACACCCAAGTGACTCTTTGAACTTCTAAACTAAACACATATTTTATTGCAATTTGTTCTTGTTATCAGTCATTTTGTTCTAATTTTTTTTTTGGCCGCACCTTGTGGCATGTGGGATATTATTTCCCCGACCAGGGATTGAACCCGCGCCCCCTGCAATGGAAGCATGGAGTCTTAACCACTGGACCTCCAGGGAAGTCCCTGTTCTAATGTTTTAAATATTGAAACAGGAAGGATGTCTAACGTAAATTCTTTTGAACTTACTTCAACTTTGGGTGAATTGTTGCTAGAATTTTGATAATTTTTTAATCCTAATTTTACTGTAAAGAGCTAACCACAAAATAAAATTTTACTGATACTCACCATAAGTAAATGAAAAGTGTTTGTCCCTAGAGTCACAATTAATAAGGCAGTATGTGTATTCTGACCATTTTTCAATACAGTCCCCAAAGCAGCTCAGCCCTAGGGAGGCATTTGGAGACATATTTAACTGTAATTTTGAGACTGTAACTACATCAGCAACAAAAAGCTGTCATGGGTGTGGCTGTTTATTTTTGTTGCATAGACTATTTTGCAGTATTACTCAATGACCACTGACAAGTATTAAAGCAGAATTGGATGCTATTTAAAAGTACCTGTTTATAATAGAAAATATTTCCATGTTCAATAGAGGCAGACATTTTTAACGCTTTATTCTTTTATTTTTAGCAATGTGGAATTACTTCCATAGTGTTCTTCTTGTAAAACATGCCATGGAAAGAAATGGAGTCAATGTGGTTAGTGGACCAATATTTGATTATAATTACGATGGTCATTTTGATACTCCAGATGAAATTACAGAGTAAGTAATTTGAAACAAAATGGACTTTTGATCTGGCAATAGGGTATCGTAAGGGGAAACCTCAATATTTAAAATTAAAGCTCAGTATTCTAAACATTACATAACATATTTATATAGAGATGCAATTGTTGACTATTTTCAATTAGTCTATCTAAATATTTAGCAAAATTTTTATATGGCAAAGATTTAAACTAATAAGCAAAGAAAAAAATGTCCAGGAATAGTTAGAAAAAATTTTATTTGGATAATTTCTAAACTAATGTGAAAGGGAAAACGTGGTTTTGTCAACGTTAAGGAGGTAGGGAAGACTCACTGTGCTATCAGTAAACAGAGAACCAGTTCAGCAATAAATAAAAAAAAATCAAGAAGTGACTATTCAAAATACTGCCCAGGGCTTCCCTGGCGGCGCAGTGGTTGAGAGTCAGCCTGCCGATGCAGGGGACACGGGTTTGTGCCCCCGTCCGGGAAGATCCCACCTGCCGCGGAGCGGCTAGGCATGTGAGCCATGGCCACTGAGCCTGCGCGTCCGAAGCCTGTGCTCCGCAACGGGAGAGGCCACAATAGTGAGAGGCCCGCGTACCGCCAAAAACAAAAACAAAATACTACCCAATATTTTGGATAGTGGATGATTCATAAAAGTATCTCCCAGGAGATAGTGTAGGCTTCCTATAGAAAACTAGTCCCACTAAACTGTACATCTTTGGACTAAACCTGGTCATACATGTTGCTAAGAATTACTTTTGAACTCAGCACACAGGAATAGAGAGTTTTAGAAGTGTCATCCATGATTCCTCTTTATTATCAAAATGGACAGTACTGAACTATGGTACTAAGCCTAGATTATGTAAAGCAATGATTTCTACTCATACCTTCTGATAAGATAACATTCATCATCACTAAGTGTGTGGCCTTAAATTTTGTTTGCCTTGTCCTTATTTCAGTGTTTATTGATCCTGTCTTTCACCATTTAATAATCCTAGCAAACAATTTGATAGCACTTTACTCCATGCTAGGTATGCTTCTAAGAATTTACAGATACTTCATTTAATCTGAAAAACATCCACATGTTAGATTCCATTAGTTCCCATTTAGAAAAGGAAACTGAGGCACAGAGAGGTTAACTAACTTGTCTAAGTTCCACCGCTAAGTAGTAAAGCCAGAACCCAGACAGGCTAGCTCTGATTCTAGATCACAGTAATACATTACTACTTATACCAGTTCATTTTCCTTTTAGTGGACTCATACTAATAGCTTACCTTTATTTTGCATTTGAAACTTTTAAAAGCACTTTCACGTTTGTTATCTGAGACTAAAGGACTGTCGTATCAGTTGTATGGATTTGTCCCTGTCTATGCTGCGAAGTTGGTAGCATAAGAAAACCTCCATGTTAAAGTTGAGGAAAGTTAGAAAGTCATAGACTATTAGAGGATTAGTACACATCCAAACGACTAGTAGAAGTGCGCAGCTACAGCTGAAATCCCAGCTCCTTCATTTCCAGCCCCTACTCTATTAGGAAACGTCACTGTGATGTACAAGTCAACAAAGCTAGGAGGCAGAATACCATGCTCTGCTTTTCATTGTATTTTAATATTTTCCCATGATGTTAAAATGACCAGGCTTGGACTTCTATAATCTTGATTCAGACTCATTAAGGTTTAAAAATGTGTGGTAAGATTTTGTATTTTCTATTTATTTACTTTCTTTTACTATAATTTTACTTTGACATTTCTTTAAAAATATAAAAAGACATTTCTAATCTTCAGAAGCAAAAGTATAATAACATCAAATCTTTTCAATTATGTTTTTAGATATGTAGTCAACACCAGTGTTCCCATCCCAACACACTACTTCGTGGTGTTGACCAGTTGTAAAAATAAGAGCCAAACCCCCAACGCCTGCCCTGGGTGGTTGGACGTCTTACCCTTTGTCATCCCTCACCGACCTACCAACGTGGAGAGCTGTCCCGTGAGTATGCTCCTGGAGAGGCCCTGGGCCCTGAGAAAATGATTAGTCAGAGCTCATCTGGGCTTTCATAAAAGTGGCTCTGACTACAGTATATTTTTTAGGTGTTTCATGGGTTAGAGTTGTAGTAAATATGACCTCAGTTTTGAACTTTTCCTTAGACTGTTGATCTCTATGTAATTAATATCAATTTAAACATGTATATGCTTACATGAACATGTGTTTATAGATGCATGTCATATATTTTATTTAGATATATTTTATTCACATTCACTAATAAGGAAAGGGGTTGTATCTTATTAGGCTTTTTATTCTGAATGCAAACCTTAAGGTTCTGTCCCAAAGTTGGCACTAAATTAATGTTTCTTAAATGAATATGTAAATATAAAAATTCCATCAACTTGAAACATGAGGTCTGAAAATACATATATATATAGTATGTATATATATGTGTATATGTATTTACCTAAATACACATATACATATATGTATTTACAAAATAAGTTAGCTCGAATAACATTCCTTTTTTAACATCATGTATTAGGCCACCTCAAAACCTTTTGGATCAAGGCAAATTATATGTAAATAGTTACTTCAACTTCATATATGTTCTTTATAGAAAAACATATGTATTCTGGTAATTGGGTTTTACTGAAGTCATTCAGCGAATATATTGAATACCTATTAAGTAAACACTATCACGATAGAAGCTTTTTAGAATGCACCAAGGAAGAATACATTGTCTCTGCCCTCAAGGAGTTCATATATAACTTTGATATATAAATGAGATACAGACACATAAATGGGCCAGTCGATCATATAAGAATTATTTTAAAAATTAGAAGTAAGAGACATTACAAAGTTGGGATTCATTGTCAAATACTGTTGTAAGTATTTAGTGTTTCAAATTCAAAACACTTTGGCTGGAATAACAAATAAAGGTTACATAAATTGAGGTGGGAGAAGGGCTGAGCCCTGAAGGATGGGCGGAATTTGAACAGATTGAAAGGATTAGGAAGACTCTTCTGTGGAGGAAATGAAGAAGGGAGGGACTTGGCAACTGGCTGGATGTAAGAACCAAAGGAAAAGGGAGACTCAAAGCTGAATCAGAGATTTTAAATGCAGGTAATTAGGGGAAAAAAAAGAGGGAAGTTAGGAATGAGAACTGTTTTGGCAGGTAGGTAGGATAATTAAGTGTAGGTACATCTGGTTTGTAGAAATGGGTGTTCACATGGAAAATCCCATGAGCTAGTAGAGATGGAAGTTAAAGCTTAGGTTCTAAGCCAGGTTGGGATTCATCTCTATTCTTTCATCTGTTCAACACATAACTGCCTTCACCATACTGTGTGCTATGGGCAATACACAGATAAATCAGACGTGAATTCTAGCAGAAAAGGCTCATTGTCTATCACTTAGAAGCCTAGTAAAATAAAAGAAAGAAAAATAAGTGGCACAAAGAGGGACAGATAAAATGTAGTAGGATTTCAAAAGAAAAATACTTTCTGGTAAGGAAGGCGACATTCTAGCTGAGTCTTGAAGATAGGATTTGAACTTGAGTGTTGAATGGTTGCTTTCAGTGACTCAAGATGGATGGCAAAGTTTAGAGGCTAAGCAGCGGGTCACTCATAGTCCTAGAATGAGGAAGAGTTTCCAAACAAGAAGCTATCAGGAGATGTTGTGTAGTTGAATCTCTTCCTATTTGTCCTGTCAGAAGTTTATTTAGTCGAGACAAGGGGGAGCCATCATTCTTCACTTCCTCTTCCAGTGGCAGACTTTGGTGACTGATAGGGTGTGGTGCTCTTTTCCACTGAACAAGGAATAAATAGTTCTGTATCATAGAGGTTCTAGATAGCCATTTTGGATTGGTTAGAATGGGTGTGAAAAGAAGAAATGATTTGCTATCCCTGGTCTAGGCCCTTATTGTCTTCTATCAGGACTTTCGAAAATGAATTTTAAGTAGTTTTACTGTCTCCTGTCCTCCTCTCCTTCACCTCTGTATTTCACTATCAAGTTGCTCATCTTAAAATTTAGTTTTTCATGAGGACATCCTTTCTCATCCATTTGATTGTCTATCTACCCTGAATAAAACTACAAAAATAAACAAACAAAAATCTCCCAGCCTGTACTTAAGGCTCTTCACCATTTACCCTCAGTTGACTTTGCAGACCTAAGTTCCAGGCGAACTGAGGTTCTTGAAATTACTTGAACACCCCTTGATTTTCCCTAGCTCCATGTGCTTGCTCATGCTCTTGTCTCTTCTAGAATGCCCTTCTTTTCCATCTGCTAAAAATTCTACCTACACCTCAAGGTAAAGTACAAATGATATGAAGCTTTCCCTGAACATCCAATGTGGAGATGATCTCAAAATTAACAGGGCATCATCTCTATTGAGTAAGACATGATCACTAATAAATTGGACATATTCCAAAATTTTAAGGAATTGGCAGTATAGTAATCAGACTATGATATCTATAAAGATAACAATGAGGCATAATATGATGAGTATGAAACAAACTTAAACCAAGCTATAATTATAAGAGAGATTGTGACATTAATAAGATGTGACTGTCAATTAGATATAGGGAGGGAAGAGAGGATAGAGCCAAAGGTGACTGAAAATTTAGGTGTGATTGGCCAGGAAATATATAAGACAATCAGTTGTTTTGGGAAGGATACATTTGCTGTTGGTGGTCTTCCGATTAAGAAACTAGTTGAGGGCTTCCCTGGTGGCGCAGTGGTTGAGAGTCCGCCTGCCGATGCAGTGGACACGAGTTCGTGCCCCGGTCCAGGAAGATCCCACATGCCGCGGAGCGGCTGGGCCCGTGAGCCATGGCCGCTGAGCCTGCGCGTCCAGAGCCTGTGCTCCGCAGTGGGAGAGGCCACAACAGTGAGAGGCCCACATGCCACAAAAAAAATAAATAAATAAAAAAGAAACTAGTTGCATATCTAGGAGGGTATGTGAGAAGCAGTATAGAATAGAACGCAAATGCATGAGTTTTGGAGTTGGGTATCTGGGTTCAGTTACTGATTTGGCCTCTTTGGGTAAACAACTGAGTGTCACTTTCTTCAAATGTATAAAAAAAATCACCCCCTCATGATGTTGTTTTGAAAATTAAATAAGATATTTCACATAAACCCCTAAGAATTCTAAATACATAGTAAGCAAATGGTAGCCATTATAAAGAAATCACATTTTATTAAGCAATTACATTCTAAAGTCAACATAAAGTGAAATTGTTTACAGATAAAATCACTCAGAATCAAATCACCCACAAAGTACTGTACATACACAAGCTGTACCCTAATAAGTGCAATTCAGCCAACATTTCCACCAGCATTAGAAGAGGTCATTGTGCTTTAAGCACCCAATGAAATAAGCTTTCTTTAAGCGTCATGTTGTATGAACATTCTGCACTTTTAAATATTCTAATCACTGAGTGGGGGGAAGGTACTCGCACTATAAAATGTTTAAGGGAACAGATACCAGTTGTAGAAATGGTAGATTCACAATTCCACCTCACACTTGATGTAGGGAACTAGATTCTTATTTCCTTATATATTTTATGTCTTCCTTTGTTCTTCCATCATTTCTTTCCTCCTCCTTTTTCTTTTTTTCCCCTCAACTTTGTATGGCTGAATTCCTGTCAGATAAATGAGAACGCTGCCATAACTCCAAGTGACTATCATTATTGTAACTTAGTATATATTGGAAATGCAATTGGGGGTACACGGTTGTACTGTAAATAGAATTAGGGGTAGACAATACAGGTATGGAACTTGGAAGAGAACAGAACTATAGAGATAGATTTGGTATTAAATCACGGGAGTGAAATAAAATTTCTGAAGGGGAGAAAATAGAGAGAAGAGATCCAAAGATCAGATGGAGGAAAATGTCTATTCTTCCAGGATAGAAAAAACTAAAGTCAGCTGAGGAAACAGAAGGTGTCATCAAACAAGTAAGCAGAGCTATGGAAGACAAAGAAGGAACTTTTAGAAGCTTGGGGTAATAGCTAAGTGAAAGGTTTACAAAAATTCTACTGTTAGGTCATCCTTGACAAAATGGTTTTGTTAGTGTGATGGCAGTGATAACGAGACTGTAAGTGAATAAGGAAGAGATTAAGGAGGTGGTTAGGGGAGAAAAATACTGAAACTGGTATTGCCTCAAAAAACTAACAAACTGAGTTGTATTTTAGGGGTATACAATACTTCTATTTATGTAACAGGTCTAATACATATGTAATCAACCAACAAATTTTATATATATATATATATATATATATATATAAAAAAGCATATATTTAAATATGGCTCATAAAAACTTGATATACACAAGGCTTTTATTCTCTTGGGATGCAGTGGTACAGCTAGAGCAGCTGTCTACAGCTGGCTTCTGTTCAGATTGGTTGGTGCTGGTGAACTATCTGATATGGAGTAGCTTGAGTATCACCCCTGCCTAGTTATAATTATGTTGTACTTAAGATCATTTAAGTACATTTCATTTCATTTAAGATCATTAAGATCATTTCATTGCAGTTTTAAAAAAGCGAAGACTGTCAGGTGTTCCCTAAACATTCAGTTAGATGGATACCAAATAAGCTGGGAGAAAATAGAGTTATAAAAGCCATGGGGGGGAAACTTTATGAAAAACGTCATCAAAACTATTGAATGTTACTAAAATGTGAAATAATGCAAGCAAGAAAAAAAGACTGAATTGGATTCCCATTAGAAATATGAGTTAATATTAGTACATCACATATATATTTTAAAAAATAATAACTCACCTCATGAATCTCACATGGAGAAATACTTCAGAGGTTCAAAACAGTGGTTTTGTCTTATACTTCCTCTGGCTCAAATAGTACCTGCCTATTTTAATCTTGCATATTTAAAAAACAAGTGAACCAGTATGCTGAAGTCAACTGAAAGTCATTTAAGCAGACTCATCTAATTAAACAAACTTGTAAACTTTCTTACTTTTAAAAAATTTAACTGGAAATTTAGCAATATCATATGAATATCAGGAAATTAATAAATAAAGAATAAGGAATTTCACAGAAATCCATGGCTCTAAATTATTGCACTAACCTTTATATATACAGTATATATAGTATAAAACATTTTTTTACTATACTATTTATTATACTATTTTAAACTATACTGTTTTTTATATGTAGTTAAAAACCTATTGAAAGTCAAATGGCCAAGAAATATCTGAAAAGATACTCAATATAACTCAGGGTAATAACACTTAAACAGGGATAAAGCACTATTTCACATCATGGTTTGGTAAGGATGTGGGGAAATGGGGATTATCCTCCATTGCCAATGGAACTATAAATTGGTATAAACACTTTGAGGAGTGCTAGGTTTAATATCTGGTGAAGTTAAAGTTACATGTACTCTATGACCCAGCAATTCCATTTCTATATCCTAGAAACTCATGTTCTTGAACACAGAAGACATGTGGTAATTTATCATGACACTATTATTTATAATGCCAAAAATACTAGCAATGTGGCAATGAAAAAAATAACCTGTGCTACCACAAACCATAGCTAAAAACAAAAGACTTAACTAGATCTAGATATTTCACTATGAATAGATTACAAACATAATATTGAATGAAAAAGTAATTATAGAATGCCACTTACATGATTTCTATAAATTTGAAAACCTAAATCAATGCCATATATTGTATACTGATGTGCAGTAAAAGTGTAAAAACACAAACTGGATTCACACTGACTCATGATAACGATTAACTCTGAGTAGAGGAATGTGGGGACTTAACTTCATCTTTAATGTCTCATTTTTAAAAAAAAATTGTATCTGAAGTAAATATAAAAATGGCTGTGGGCTTCCCTGGTGGCGCTGGGCCCGTGAGCCATGGCCGCTGAGCCTGCGCGTCCGGAGCCTGTGCTCCGCAACGGGAGAGGCCACAACAGTCAGAGGCCCGAGTACCGCAAAAAAAAAAAAAAAAAAAGCAACAACAACAACCAAAAAAACCCAGGAAAAAGGACAACTTCTAAGTTATAAAAGATCTTTCTGTTAATGAAAAATCATGCCCCAGGGAAAATAGTTTTTTGTTTTTCTTTTTCAGGGAAATAAACCAGAAGCTCTTTGGATTGAAGAAAGATTCAACGCACATGTTGCCCGGGTCCGTGATGTGGAACTTCTTACTGGACTTGACTTTTATCAGGAAAAATTCCAGCCTGTCTCTGAAATTTTGCAACTAAAGACATATTTGCCCACATTTGAAACTATTATTTAACTTAATATATAAAACAACTTTGGCAAACTGTAAATGATTTTTTCTGCTGAAGAATGTAAAAGTTTTCTATTTTTCCTTGACTCCTCTAAAAGCCATGTTGTATAATTTTCATTATTCTCTTCTCTTCTTCATTTCAATAAAAATATATTATTTTAAAGTTACACTTTTTTTTGCCAGAGATTGTGCTATGTTGTTCCTTGCTTATTATATTTATTATCTCACTTATAATCCTGGGCTATATTTTTCTTCCCAGCATTATCTAAATAGAAGGGAGAGTAGGAGAAGTAGGTCTCCCTTTTGAATCAGTTCCACATCAGTTTTGTTATAAATCTTTTTATACTTGGCAATCAGGCAATATTTATTAAAATAAAAAGTACACATTACCTTTATTCAGTAATTTCATTTGTAAAAGTGGTGTCAACAGATATACTTTGCAGAAATGCATGAAAATATCATCTTTTACGAAGACCAGAAGGTAACCTAAAAGACTTGTTGAGCAAATTATGGAGTTTATTTAAGCAATCAATGGGATGCGATTCCACTACTAAAAAGAAAGAAGTTGATCTACATATTGACTGTTTGACTATTGTTAAGTGAAGACAAGTGGTACAATAGCATGTATAGTATACTATCATTTTTCAGGGGCTGGCAAAACTTCTCTTTAAGTGTTGGATAATAAAATTTTTCAGGCTGTACAGACTCTGCTGCAACTACTTAACTCTGCCATTACGCCAAGGAAGTAGTCATAGATAATATGTAAAAGGAATTGGAGTAACTGGTGTCCAACAAAACTTTATTTACAAAAGTAGATGGGGGGCTAGAGTTGGCCCATGGTCTGAAGTTTGTCAACTTTGATTTGTACACTAAAGCCAGGGTGGAGAGAGGCAGGAATTAATACTAAGAGACAGAGGGAGATAAAATTTTTATCTTGTGACTTTTGGTGTTGCATAAAATTTTTAAAAAACTCTCTCTATATGTATCTCTTTAATTTTTCAAAATGTGATTATTAAGCAAAGAGATCCCAGTACTCATTTGGGAGGCAATATCATTGGTCAGATTTTTGGATTTGCAGACTGGCAATGTTCCAGATTCATTTCTGATATATATAGACCAGTTCATACAGGGGACACAGGCTTTGCTGGTGAGAAAAAATCTTGTGGCACGAGCTTCAAAAAAACAAATTATTTCTATTAGGACTTCAATGGAATTATGGTCATTAATTACAAGTAATTTAAATATTAGCTTAGGGCCATTGGGTTTTTTTTTTAACTCTACTTATAGAGTTAGTTTTAAAACGTACAATTCAGAGAAGCTGAAAGACAAGACAAAAATCGGAAACTATTTCCAGCTATGTGGCAAAAATGTTGATGCCCTGTATATAGACAGAATTCCTCCAATCAGTGGTCCCCTGCCCCACTGTGGCCTGGAAACTAGCTAAGATAACCTGGAATTTAGACTCCACTATGGGGGGAGACAAGTGAAGGATGGTTACAACCTTGAACTGAGTTTAACTCTGGTTGTCCTCATTGCTTCTGAGTTTCTCTTAAAGCAACTAAATTGTTTTTGATATCAGATCAAATGGGTGCTCAACATAGAAATAAAAATTTCAGTCAGAGAAACATTAAAATTGCATATTTTGCATAGAGATTGTGTAAGTTTTTTTTGGTATAATCTTATCCCATTAAAAAGAAATATGTATGTGTAAAATCATTCTTAAGGAAAGTCACCACTGATTTAACAATTCATGGAATTACAGGGGATTTACAATCGTTACTTTATAACTTTCAGTATGTAGCCAGTTTTTTTTTTTTTTTTTTTTTTTTGCGGTACGCGGGCCTGTCACTGTTGTGGCCTCTCCCGTTGCGGAGCATAGGCTCCGGATGCGCAGGCTCAGCGGCCATGGCTCACGGGCCCAGCTGCTCTGCGGCACGTGGGATATTCCCGGACCGGGGCACGAACCCGTGTTCCCTGCGTCGGCAGGCGGACTCTCAACCATTGCGCCACCAGGGAAGCCCTGTAGCTTACTTTTTAAATAATGATCTTGTCTTACTTTTAAAATCTGAAATTGTAAATAATAAAGTTAGTTGCATTTAAAAAATATTTATTTAGAAAGAACTTCAAAGATACAGAAAGGTTGTGAGAATAGTGTAAAGAACTCTGTATAACCTTCACCCATCTTCACTGATTGTTAATATTCTCTCTATGTATGTTTATGGATAGCTTTATTTTTTTCCCTGAACTTTCTGAGAGTATATTGGAGTCATTATGCCCATTTACCCCCCCAGAACTTTAAGGTGTATCTCCTAAGATCAAGGACATTAAGTCACACAACCACAGTCAGGAAGTTGGATGTTGATACAATATCATTATTTAATTTCCAGATCAAATTTAATTTTTTCTCATTTTCAATAATGTCCTTTAAAATATTTTATTTTCTGGGATGCAAAACAGAATCATGCATTGCATTAAGTTTTCTTTCCTCTTTGGTACAACAGTTCCTCAGCCTTTACCAAATAATGTCAATGTTTTGAAGAGTCCAGGCTATGTATTTTGTAGGCTGTCCCTCAGTTTGGGTTTGTCTGATACGTCCTTATGATTGGCTCCATGTTCTGCATCTTTGGCAGGAGCACTACATCAGTGCCAGTGTGTCCTTGGTGCTTCACTTCTGGAAGCACAAGATGTTCAATCTGCCATTATTATTGATGCCAAATTTGGTCAGTTGGTTAAGTTGGTGTTCACCAGTTTTCTCTGCTTCAAAGATAGTACTTTCTCCTTATAATTTAGAGGTTATTTGTGGGGAGATACTCGAGCCCCTATAAATATTCTGTTTCTCATTAAATTTTCACCTGTCTTTAGTATCCATTAATAATTCTTCCCTGATTCAATTTTTACTATGACAATTGCAAAAGGGTGATTTTAAAAACTGCCATTATTCCTTCTACATTTATTAGCTTTCTACTGTAAGGAAAAGCTTTCCCTTCTTATTTTTGTTTGTTTGTTTATTATTTGTTTCTTTTTTAAATTTTATTTTTAAGTTTATTTTTGGCTGCGTTGGGTCTTCGTTGCTGTGCGCGGGCTTTCTCTGGTTGCGGTGAGTAGGGGATACTCTTTGTTGCGGTGTGCAGGCTTCTCATTGCAGTGGCTTCTCTTATTGTGGAGCACGGGCTCTAGGCCAGCGGCCTTCAGTAGTTGTGGCTCACAGGCTCAGCAGCTGTGGCGCGTGGGCTTAGCTGCTCTGCGGCATGTGGGATCTTCCCGGACCAGGGCTCAAACCCGTGTACCCTGTATTGGCAGGTGGATTCTTAACAACTGTGCCACCAGGGAAGCCCTATTATTTGTTTCTTATTTATATAGACTCATGGATTCTTTTTTATTCCAATTGATTAAAATGCACGGAATCATTGTTTAGTTAAGTATTCAAATTGCCCCAAATTTGGCCTGTGCAAGCTCCTACAGGTGGGTTCTTGTGTCCTTTTGACATATCCTCATTATTTTCTGAGCAACTTCCTTACTTTCTGATACCAAAAATAATGTTTTAAGCTCATCTTGTACTTATCTGTGCTAACTCTGGAATCAGCCATTTCTCTAAGGAGCCCTGGTTCCATTTAGTGGGTGCTGGTACCCTAATTACTTCTGGCGTATCATTGTATCTAGGCTCCTTTAGTCAACAAGAGTACAATCTATAGCTACATCTCTTTATGTGTCTCTATTTATATCTCTATTTATATTTATAATTACATGTGTAAAATGCAATGAGTTCAATTACCATTCAGTACTACATGGTTCTTTCTAACCCTTTCCCATTTCATAATGGTATCTTCCTTCTCCAACAGTGAGAAACTTGGTTCCCAACATTATCAACATATTTACTCATTTGCTCAATCCTATAATACGAAGAATGAAGGAATTACTAACCAACACCATTGAGAGAAACAAATCTACTACGTAGAATTCAAGAAATGTTTTTAGGTCTTTGTGTCTCAAGACTAAGAATTTATAATCACAATTCTGTGTTCCAAAATGACTTGTATTAATCTTTCCCCCTTCAGTGTAGTTATGTTATTCTTTCATGGATCAGGCCTTTGGTGTTGTATCTAAAATGTCATCCCCATACCCAAGGCCGTCTAGGTTTTCTGCTATGCTCTCTTCCAGGAGTTTTTAATTTTGTGTTTTACATTTACGTCTATGATCCATTTGGAGTTAATTTTGTGAAGGGTGTAAGGTCTCTGTCTAGATTAATTTTTTTTCTTTGCACGTGGATGTCCACTTGTTCTAGCACCATTTGTTGAAAAGACTACCTTTGCTCCATTGTTTTGCCTTCACTCCTCTGTCAAAGATCTGTTGACTACCATAGTTAATTAAGTCAATCTCCTATGTAAGGGCCTTTAACGGTTTCCAGTATTTTGTAGTTACAAATATACAGCAATGAATAACCTAATCCATATGTAATTTTGTCCAAAGTGTGAAAATTCCTTCTGTGAAAATTCCTAGAAGTTGGTAAACATATATATGGCACTTTTATTTTTTAAAACTAAAAGTACTATATTGGCACAACTTTAATTCCTAAATTGGTATATTCAAAATCTGAATTTACTGAGATGTAGTTTTTCCCCACCAACAATGGAAATAATTTATTTTTTCTAAATCATAAAAGAAACACATACTCATTGTAACACTATCTAAACTACATGTATATATTTATACTATTTAACTACATATATAAACATTTTATATATAAACTACATTTACATATCAAAAATATATAATATATATTACACATTATTAAAATCACACATAATCACAGCAACCAATGATTATAACAGTTAAACTCTATTAATTCATGGCCCCTGGGCATAGCTCTCCTTTGAATATAATATTTGAACATAGGATTTGGAGAAATGTCAATCCACATTACTTTGGTTCAGAGTCAAATGTTTTTCTCAGGTGAATTTCAAAATTTTCAGGAAAATACTTATGTTTTAAGGATTTAAAGAATCCTTTCTATCAGAAAATTTAACTTATTGGAGTAAGTCCGGAAATGACTACTTGATATTTCAATAAATGCCTTGATTTTTTACAAATTGGTACCCAAAATGTGTAGCTGAGAATTAATGGAGCCTTAGGTGGGTGTAGTAAGAATCCATGTTAGCATCCATGACCAGTCATCACCCCAAGTCTTCTTGAGGTATTTTTTGTCTTTTGGCCAATAGAACTATATCATCTCTCAGGTGATGCAGTTGTCTTTCCTTTTTACTCTGCTGACATCAAAGTATATGATCAACTAAAGTTTTGACAAGTGCTTTGTATATAAATGATAATTTAATACTACACAATTACTTGCTTTTTAAATAGAGGAAACTCGTATTACTTCTGTTTTTAGTTGTACGTGTTTTGGTAGACAGGCATATAAGAAGGACATTTTTGTGAGTTCCAGTGTTACTGAATCAAGGACTACAATTAATTCTTGTTTGTAGAAAGAGAACATTCTAACCCAAATGGGGTCAACTAAGGTCTTGGGAGCAGACTTGGAAAGAAGGGAAATTTTAAATGTTGGCTTATTTTCCAGATTTAGTTAAGATTATGGAAATTTATTTTTTCAATGCCTTTCTCCATTTGTTCTTCTCTCTTTTTTCTTTCTTTCCTTCATCTCTTCCTCTCTTTCTTTCTTCTTTCCTTTCTTTCTCTCTGTCTCTTTCTCTTTCTTTCTTTCTTTCTTTCCTTCCTTCCTTTCTTCCCTTCCCTTCCCTTCCCCTGCTCTTCCCTCCCATCCCTTCCCTCCCTCCCTTCCTCCTTTCCTTCCTTCCTTCTTTGCTTTTGTTTTATGGTTTTTAGTGCCATAGTCTGAATTAAGGAAGCTCAGATTCTGTTCTTCCATAAAATAATCAGAAACAAATGAGTTTTCTGGGCAAGTAGAAGCAGATGGGTGGAGATGAAGGGGATAAAGAGGTGTACCTATTTATGTGCCAAGAATTCATCTTTAGCCATTAATTTAGCTGGCATTTAGTGTAAGAATGTCCATCAGTGTTTGATCATTTTAGAGTAAGTACATGAAATTTCTCTCAGTCTATATTTATGCTTATAGATTTGACTGATCTTGATGCTATAAATCCCATCTGGTTTTGGCACTTGAGTTTATTTCCAAATTACATTTGGGTTCTTTGAAAATCTTCTTGCCCTAGGGACATCTCTTTCCTTCCTCCACCTCCATCCCCACCCCTGCATCACCACTACCCTACCACTACTGCTTGTCATCTGTTTACTTTGAGAGGGCTGGGCCTGGGAATGGAGACAGGACATAAACTGAAACAGTTTTCAAAAACACAAACAAGGCTGTTGGAAGAAATAACTTCCTTTTTACACAGCACCCTTGGAAGACCACAATCACTCCCTCAATCAGTGGACTCAACGTTTGAACAAACTTCAAGAAAGGAACAAACCTCAGCCTTCCAACGACAGGATTCATGCAATTCTGACTTGTCCCAAATCCATGTTGTAAACGTAGCTGAATAACAACTAGTAAATCATGACACCAGACTTAGACCTAGGCTGGTTCTGTTATTCTATGATATTATGTTTCTCAGTGTGTAAATTAAAGATGTATAGGTGTAGAAGAAATCTGGAGCGGCTAGCTAGTCCATCTCATATGGCTCACTCCACTAAAGTATAATGTTTTATATGTCTAAGGGATAAACAAAGACCTTAAACAATTTTTCCTATTTCTTGAAATTAAGGAATTTTGCCTAATGATTTGCATAGTGTCTTCTCTATTTAATGTGTTAGCTGTAAAGTTTGTTTATAATAGTCTCCCAAGGAATCATCTCTTCTCGGTTGTGTTATGAGGTGGTAGTGAATTGATAAGACCATGAATCCCTAAGTTACAGACACCAGGGTTTAAATCCTGGCTTCCTAGCTGTGTGACCTGGAGCAAGTTTCTTAAACCTACAACTTAGTTTTCTCATCTGTAAAAGGGGAATCATTTAGTACCTGCCTCATAGAGTGGTTATGAGGATTCAATAAGTTACCAGATCTAGAATACGTGCAACAGAGGCTCTGCCGTGGTAGCGTTGCCCTCTCTCAATCACATAGAAAGTTCTTCTTGAATGAACAAGGCAATTGTTTCTGCTTCACTTGGGTTTGGGCACAATTTCAGTGACTCAAATTTGTGGATTGTGTCAGGTTGATCTTTGCCCTGTGATTTGGAGGTTGGACTCCTATATTTCCTGCCAGGATGAGTTAGTCACATTAATAGCATCCTCCATTATGGTTTGTGGTTGCCCTGATCTTTCAATTTGGTCTGCCTCTATTACAGTCCTTATTCATTGGTTAGGTCCAAGAATATTTTTATCAGTTATGCACACATTAGCAATTTAAGGGGGAAGAAAAAGCAACCGTGGCATGCTTAATCTTGTTACTCTGGGATACTGAAAAAACCGGAAACAGATTGTCCAGTGTCTCTGATCAACTGGCTTTGGCAGTAGAGTCATATGTTTCCTCCCGATCTGTCTGGATGTCATCTCAGAAAATGGACTTATTCTGATGATTTTATCATCAGTTATCACCTCAGATTGTGACTTCAGTCTCTTACAGCATTTAAGCAGAGTTTTCCACAAATTAAAAACAGAAATTTAGAATCAAATATGTAATCAATTACTTTGATACAAAATATCTTCCTCTCTTGCTGTCCCTTTGAGACTGGAACCAACTACCTTTTCCTAGTCATTCAACAACATGTCTTTCCTGTTCAAGATCTTCTCATTAAATTTATTTATTCAACTAATGTTTACTGAGTTCCTACTATGTTCCAGACACTGTTCTAGGGGCTTTGGATAATCAGTGAACAAAATCAACAAAGATCCCTGCCCTTGAGAAGCTTATACGCTAGTGAGGAAGATAAACAATAAATAATAGGTACAACAAATAAGAAAATTAAATTATATATGTTAGAAAGAGATAAATGCCATGGATAAAAAGGAAAAATAAGGCAGAATAAAAAAGGACCAGGACAATGGGTAGTGGAAATGTGGAGGATAGTTTGCTAAAAATAATATATAAGGTGGTCAGGGTAGGTCTCCTTGAGAAGGTGAGATCTGATAAAGAATTGGGGGACACGAGGTGTTAGCCAGGCAGATGCATGGGGGAAGCTATGAAGTAATGTCCCTGGTATGTTCAAGGAGCAGTAAGAAGCCAGAATGGCTGTTAAGAAAAGTTTCTTGTCCCCTCAGACCTCTCATAACCATTTCCTGCGATTCACAGTAAGAATAAAAAACTAGGGCTTCCCTGGTGGCGCAGTGGTTGAGAGTCCGCCTGCCGATGCAGGGGACACGGGTTTGTGCCCCGGTCTGGGAAGATCCCACATGGCGAGGAGCGGCTGGGCCTGTGAGCCATGGCCGCTGAGCCTGCGCGTCCGGAGCCTGTGCTCCGCAACGGGAGAGGCCACAACAGTGAGAGGCCCGTGTACCGCCAAACAAAACAAAACAAAACAAAACAAACAAACAAAAAACTAGATAAAGGAGATTTTTTAAAAGTTGCCACCAAATCAAAAAAGTGATCAAATTTTTTTCTTTCAGCTCTTTTTGACACTCTGAGTCATTCTGTCCCAGAATAAGATCTTCTTTTAGGCAGAGACAATAATGAATGGGGCCTACCAAGCCCTAATTAGCAATAACAAGTCTGTTAGCTATAATAACCTCAAGTATAGCCCTGCATTTTACCACCTATTCGTATTAGGATAAACCAAATGAAATTGCTATTCTTGTAACTCAAAACCTGCTAAACATTGACAATTTCATAAGGTTTGACCTATACCCCACTTTGGTAACATTAAAATGACATGTGTTTCACTTTTGGCTAAAAAACAAAATGAATCAATATTGATAACAGAAAAAAATAACATGAAGTGTATTGATTTTCAGAGATATACTTTGACATTGTCATGGAGTTTTAATTGTTTGCTTTATGAAACATTTTAAAATTCATAAGTGTGTGTACCAAACACTTTCACATATCTTCTCATTTAATTTGATATACTTATGATTACTCCCAGTCCACATGTAACAAACCTGATAAGAATAGAGATTGAATTATTTCCTTGAGGCCACAAAGTTACTAGAATGTTGAGCCAGAATTGGACTCCACGTTTTTTGATTCTAAGTCCAGTGCTCATTCCATTTTATCATAATTACAGTCTTTTACTATCAATTAATCAAGATATTGAAGGATACAAGAACTTAAAAACCCAGGTCTTGCCTTTAAGGAGCTGATAATACAGCCAGGGCAGTGTTTTCTAAGGTGATTTCTGTGGAATCCTAACGTACTGGTGTGACAGTTAATTTTACATATTAGTTTGTCTGGGTCTCTTCTGGGTATTTCTGTGAAGGTATTTTTGCCCCATTTAAATCTGTGGACTTTGAGAAAAGCAGATCGTTTTTCATAATGTGGTGGGCCTCATCCAATCAGTTGACGGACTGAATAGAGCAAAAGTCTGCCGTCCTCAAGCAAGAGGGAATTCTCCAGAAGATTTCCTTAACAACATCAGCTCTTCGGACTTGAACTGTATATTGTCTCCTCCCTGGGTCCCTACAGTGTTGGCGCACCCTGCAGACTTTGGACTCGCCAGCCTCCAAATTGTGTGAGCCAATCCTTAAAATCAATAGATCAATAAATATTATATATATTTAATATATATGTAATATATTATATACGTTATTTATATCTTATTAGTTCTGTTTCTCTAGAGAAACCTAATAGACCTGGAAAGCTCCATTACAAAACAGTCTATATGTTTAGAAAGTACTAAGCACTATTATGTCCTTTGGAAATATACACAGTACACATTAATATATCAGAAGCTTCAAGGATTAGTTTTACTTAAAAAAAAACTTTAATCAAAACAGAAAGTACCAGCAACCTATGCATGTAGTTCTAGTGTTCTAAAGAATACACTTTGGTAAATGTGGAGCAACAAAGCCAATTTGTATAAACCAGTACTACACGGAAAGACCTGCCAAGTACTTTAGGAAAAGCACAGGGAAGAGGAAGTGTGCACAGTGGTCAGAGGCGGACTCTTGCATCACGTTGCGTGAACTCCGTGTGGTTCATTTTCATTGATAACATGGGATAATTTAATGCCTGTTGTAAGGATTAAGTGAAATAACACATGCAATATGCTTAGAAAAGTGAAAAGTGCTTCAATTATAGGTTGATACTTGCTCTGAAAATTTACAGCAAGCCTATAGGTTCCAAAGTGATAGAATTTAGACTAGTCTTAAAAATTAGATTGCAGAAAAAAATGTATTTTAATGACCATGTAAAACAACCCATGAATTTTAAAATATAATTTTTTAAACCACAGTAGAGGTACTATTAGACACATTATTGGGATTCAGTTACATTGTCAACCAGAGTCTTAGTGAAAGACTGGCTGATAGATCTTTGTTCTGTTCTGATGGACCTTAACTTCAGAGCTTACGATGACATCACTGTCTCTTAAAGTAATTTTAGTGCATATATTGTATCACAATGATTTACTTAGATGCTTGTGAGCAATTTGAGAGTAAGAACCTTGTCTTACTCATCTTTGTACCAGTAACTACCAATGTGTCTGATTGAGAAGGGCTCAATAAACGCTAAGTTAAACTTATCTGGACCCGTTTAAGCTTATGTTAGAAAAACGCTAAGAGTTTCGGCTACACTAAACTACGCTTAGAGAGACTTTAGATGTAAGGATGTAATAACATGATTTGTCCTGCCATATGTTTAAACCTGGGTGAGAACAAATTCTGCTCAATTCTGATCTTTCTTCTTTTCTCTAGCCACCCAGGTACCCTGTAGATTGCCTGTAGTTTACAAGACACATGGACAGCAGACTAAAAAATTTATCTCATAATTAATTGCATTATATTCGGGTATGCAGAGGAGTCACCATATGCTGGTTGACAGGGAAAAAATTTAACAAAATCCAGTCTTGTTTAAAGCTTAGTGTGACCTTATAATGTAAGTGATATTTTTGGGTAGTGTTCAGACACTCTAGGATGAAAATATTTAGTTCTCATATAGTATCTCCCCTCTTCTTCTCTCTTGGTTGGAGTCCAGGTTTAAAAGAAGTGGAGTTTCTGACCTTGTGGGGCTGCGGGGTGAGATCCCTGGCCTCCTGTTGTCCGTGAGCATGCGCTGGCTGGCACCTTCTGGCCTCAGAAGTAAGTTCCTTTCTGCCTTTCATGGAATTGCCCTATTCATCTCCAGGCTTGAAATCTACAAGTGGTGATCTCAAGGTCCATCCATTTGGCCTGGCCACCTCAGTCTCTGAGTCTCTCACGACATCCTCCGTCTATCTGGCTGGCCCTGAAATCCAGTCTTATCCCCTATTGTGGGATTTCCTCTCTCACACTGCTGGCCCTGAGCTCAGGATCCAGGCCACAGGGAAACTGAGTAGCTCAGGAAAGCTAACTTCAGGGGCTCCATCTGTCTACCACTCTGCTCTGTGTCTATGACTGCGCCTTACATTGGATCAGGATAGCTTCCTCCCCAAGTTCACAATGCAAGACCACCTCCCCTGTACCCCCATAAGTTATTGCCTCATGAACCTAACATGTTTTGTGTTGCCAGAGATATAAAAACTGCTACAAATATCTGATTGCTTCTTCTACTCGTTCTTTATTCTCCTCCTTTCTGCAGTTCACTGAGGCCCAAAAGGAGCAGTCTTTTCTCCTTCTGGAGCTTCCCCAATGGAAACTCTATGTTTTGGCAATCAAGTCAGTCCCTGAATATGTTAAAGGGGAGATGGAGGAATTTAGACAATCGTTTCCCCAAATAATAATCTGCCGTAAAGGTCTAGTTGTCTTTATGCAAAGTCCTATTTTTGAATATTAGAACATCAGCTTTTCTTTTGGTATTTGATAAAAGAATGCAAAACATTAATTTCTCCACTTCACCCGTATCCACATTTGGGCAAGTCAGGATGACGGCTTGTGCTCAAAATAGGCAAAAGAGAAAAATCACCTTAATGCTTTTCAAAATGAATTTTTTTGGAGAATTAAAGATGCTTCTTGCTTAATGAGTTTATGGGGGGTAGTTATTATTAGTTACTTAAAAATGTTGCCCACAGTACTTAGGGACATAAAAGATACTGGAAATGAGGCAGGTAAAACTTTAGTATTTCTTTAATGCACCGTACCTTTCTAGGAAGACTTTAAAATCCTTTCTCACTTTTTTCCCACGCACACACAAAAATTATTTTTGAAATAATTATAGACTCACAGAAGTTCAGAAAATAGTACAAGAGTCCAGTATACTCTTCACCCAGCTTTCCCCAGCGGTAACATCTTACATGACTATAGTAAAATACCAAAACCAGGAAATGTCGTTGTACGATATTGTTAACTAGCCCAGTGGCCTTATTCAGATTTCACATGCACTCATAAAATATTACTTGTTTATATTTACACAGTACCATTTTTCTACACAACCCTGAGAGTAGGTACAGATGCAGCAAGTAAGGTTCAGAGAATGTAGAGTGTTGTCCCTCGTCCAATATGATAACCCCCTGTGAAGAGTATATGGTGGCCAACAGGGTGAAACCAACTGGTATTAAGGGCCCTGCCCTGAGACAATTTCCTTCTGGAGTCTTAACTATGCCCTTCAGAGATTTGCTAAATTCACCTGAAACCTTTGCGCCTTTTTTGAACTGCACATATTCCTAAGAGATTGACTCACTCAGTTCTTTATTTTTTTCTGGGATCTCAAGAAATGACAGATGCCTGAGATGTAGGTAACGCTTGGAGGATAAGATGCTGATGATAATGGGGAAGGACTAGCAAAGGGGAGTCAGAGGCTACCCAGGGCTAACATGCTCTCCTCCTTCACAGATTTGCTGTGGGAAAGCTGTATTCATTAGGTACTTCTGGGACAACTGTGGAATGTGGCCGCCTCAGACAGAGTGGGTAACTTGGGTTCTCAGACGCAATGGCATATGAAGAAGTCGGCTATTAAAACCTAAAATTGTGATTGTCTTTATTTTAAAATAAGAATAACATAGATAATACATGAGCATAAAGTTGGAAACCCCCAAAACAGCAAGGATGAAAGTGGAAGAGTTACACTCATGTTTCAAAAGGCAATTAGGGAAAAACAGCACAGTGCACCATAAGGCTGGAAACCAGTGGTCTGGAGGTTTGAGCAGTGCCAATGAGGAGAAAAAATTTCCATAGAATTTCAATAACCAAGCAGAGTCAGCGTGACTCAAGACACGTCTGGAGTTCAGACTTATTTGATGGAAACTTTGTAGGCTGGGTTTTCCTCTTTCCCACTCTGACTTTACAAGCCAGAGCCCACATACTTGGAAACAGTAACTGGGCAATTACTAAATGGTTGCTGAGTGATGGCGTAAATAGTTGGAAAAAAGCTTGAATTTGGATTCATGACAGCTATCAAGGTAAGTCTTCCTACCCTCACGTTATAGTTTATATACTAATAGGACACATGATTATCGAAGCAAAGTCAAAGTTTGCTATGTATTTCCAGTTAAAATTCATCTTGATTTGTCAAGTGTTATACAAAAGTATAGAGGAAATTTTTTTTTTAGATTTCTAGAAAAGTTTTCTTCAAAAAATACTTTGCATTGGGAGGCTCCATGTGTTCTCGGAAGCCACCACAATGTGCTTTCTGAGAGGGCATACAGAAGGCTCCCACGTAGAGGGAACTTAAGTTAAGGAGTTAAGTTAAGTTCTGTCACCAAGGGCTCCAGGAATGGCCAGCTCTTTCTTCTCGGGAGCCAAAGCTTGGGACAAGGACAGGTTGAGAGCAGAATTGAAAGAGTCCTTGTCACTTTCATATTGTATATTTATTCATATATGTTCATGGGTATACAATGACTTTGTGTATTTATCCATCTGGTGGAAATAATATTCTCTTAGCTACGAAATTTCACTTCCATCACCACCACCACACACACATACCTGTTTTATTGGGTGAATATTTTGATAAACTGCCTGAGAAGGAACATAAAACACCCACGGGCCAGACTTAACCCGTGCTAAGTAGTTATTGGTCTGTGTTTTATTGCAGTGGTGAGGGCTGTTGTTTGTGGAGGGTATTGCTGGCAACCAGCCCAAGGCTGGATTTCGGACAGTACCGAGGATTTTCTGATTGACACAGAAGAAGGGGGCAAACAGTGAAGATTAACTTTACTAAGTTTTGCTGGGTGATATGTGATGTAATTTCCTTTCTTCATCTCCCCTAGAAATCTTCAGTAAAATTGGCATTACTTATGAATGAATTTTAGTGTCGGATTTCTTTTGGGGATGTGGCAAAGAGCTGAGTTTAGTTTCAGAGTAGACACAGGGTGAGAACAGAAGCCACCACAGAATTTCAGGCACACCTGGGTTACTTAGACTTTCAGGCAGTGATCCATCTCTCAATTGAAAATGTTGTTATGATTATCAGGTTATCCGCTATTAATACTTGTTTTCCAACCTAGAATGCTGAAGCAAAAAATGACTTCTTTCTGATGAGAAAGTATTTTCTTTCGTGTATGCTTTACGGTTCTCTCTGTGCGTCACTAACAAAAATTTAAACACATGTTAAACTCGTAATGCTAATAGGACGCTTTTTGCAAATGGGTATTTTGGACTATCCACTTAACAGGGAAACTTCAGGTGTAAAGAGAGATGAATTAATAAACACTAGCACGGAATTTAAAATATTACCTTAAAAGCTAAAAATAACTTTTAAATTTTACTTGTTATAAACCTATAAATGTTTACTGTAAACAGAGAAATATAGAGAGGCAAAAGAAATAATACTCAAAATACTACCAAGCAGAGCAAATCACTGATAATATCTGAATGCATATCCTTCAAGTGCTGCTTGTATAAGGCCATATCCTGTGTATTATTATTTGTCTCCTACATCCAAGTACTGAGCTAAGTGCTCTACATAAAATATTTTATTAAACCTCTTTCTATACTATGAAATAAATGCAATCTTACATAAATGGAAGCACTTGGTTCTTCCAAGAGGTAGAAATTAACCTCTTTGGAAGTTTTCCAAAGAGCGTTCTTATTTATTTATGGCCTATGGTACATGAAATAGGTAAGCTTTGTTGTCACTTATGTTGCAGTGCTCACCATAATTCTAGCTGTCCAGACACTGGTCTAAGTTGAAGAATTCCACAAGAAGATTTCAGGAATATAAAGAAATTCAGACCAAATCCAAATCTCCTAGTCTACTGAGGAAAGAATTTGGGAATATCCAACATACAAAGAGTTCTCTCTTTGTTAACTGGAATTGGAGTATAATATCCTTATACTTGACTCACTTTCAAATATGAAAGTGTTAGGATTGCCAAAGGAGGAGCTTAGCCATCCCAAATAATCAAGACAGTGTGTTAGAACCTTATATATTTTGGGATATTTGTTAAAGCAGTTAGCAGTCCCATAATTAATGCAATTACAATAATAGTTGTGGTTAAGAAATGAATATAGAGACAACATGGTGATGTGAAAATATCTTATGCTACAAAAAGTATATAACATAACACTTTTTAGTTTTAACAAGCTATGCATTCTTTTACCATGTTTCAATTTCTTAACAGACACACTGTACATTTGGGAAACATGAAAAATTCTTTCCAAATGAAATTGTTAAAGGCAAAATCTATGAAATATGAGTCACCTGCCAGACTTCCAGGAAACCAATACTGGGTTTATGTACACATGGTGATTCACTCTTCCAGGATGTTTAAGCGGATGTCCTAGAAGGTGGGTGGCAAAGAAGTGAAGCTAAGAGCAAGAACAAGAATTAAAGACTATAATGTGTCTTATTTCACACATATGGGTTCTCACCTGAATGTATGTTCCTGGTATTTTCACCCATTTTAAGGAACTACTTGATCTTTTGGTTTTTCTCGTTTCTACTCTGTGATCGGTGGTAATTTACTTTAAGATGGAAGTTATCAGGAAACATTGGGACCACTGAGGGGCTGAGTCTTTTTAAGTAGCTAAATTTTTCACGTGCCTGGAGGTTTACCTTTAAAAAGCAATACTTAAAACCATGTAACCATACTTGAAGGATTGCTTTATAAAATGTATTATAGCCTTTCCTGCTCCATTAAATAAGCTACTCTACACATAACCAAATATTTTCCTAAAGACCCTGTGTGTTTTCATGAACAGCAGTGCACGCTGCCCTTTGGTCGGTATCCTTTTATTAATGTCTTGTGTTCGTTCTTCCTCCACCCCTTATGGTCCCCACATCCACCATGTTCTCTCCCTTGGCTCCAGGTGGTTGGATATCACTTCTCTTTCTGCTGTTGTGTGACTGCTTAGACCAGACTTGCCTGCCATTTTTCTCATTAGCATAACAGAGATTGTTTTATAGGCTGAATTGTGTTTCCCCCAAATCCATATGTTGAAGCACCAATCCCTGTTACTTCAGAATGTCATTTCATTTGGAAATAGGATCTTGGCAGGTATAATTAAGTCAAGATGAGGTCATTACGATGGGCCCCACTCCAATACGGGTGGTGTCCTTATAAGCAAAGAAAATTTGGACACAGATACTTACAGAGGGAAGATGATGTGAAGTTAGAGAAAGAAGATGGCCATGTACAAGCCAAGGAGAGAGTTCTGGAACAGATCCTTCCTCCAAAGCCCTTAGAAGGAACCAACCCTGCTGACATCCTATCTAGGACTTCCGGTCTCCAGAACTGTGGGAAAGTAAATTTCTGTTGTTTAAGCTACAGAGTCTGTGGTACTTTGTTACAGCAGCCCTAGCAAACTAATACAGGTTGACTTGGAAATCATTAATACCATGAAAACTAGTTATAAATAGACTATGAGAGAATGAAAGAATATATCTTCTGTGAGTAGCTCTTATGAGCTTTATGATATGAATATTGGCTACCCTGAGGCCTAGTCACATTATGTTGCCTTCTTAGATGCTAATATTCATTCATCCAGTATTTAATCAGTGAATGCTTATTGAACTCTTTCTGTGTACCAGACATTGTGCCAGACATGTCTGGCACAATGAAGTGTTTGTACAACCTTCAGGGAGCTTATAAGTCTCAGAAAGGAAGACGGTCATGTATGAAACTAGTTACAGTAAAGCACTACAGGTGCATAGGATGTTGGCGAGATTCAAAGGAAGAAGTGATTTATTTTACTTGAAATCTGTCTATGGAAATGGTGATTCTTGAGCACACAGAAGAGAAAAGAGGCAATCACACTTGGGGCATGATTTGGACTGAATTGTTTGTCCCCAAAATGCATAAGTTGAAGCCCTCATCCCTAATGTGATGATATTTAGAGGTGGGGACTTTGGGAGATATTAGATTTGGATGAGTTCATGAAGGTGGGGCCATTATGTTGGGATTAGTGCCCTTATAAGAAGAGACACCAGAGAGCTTGCTCACTCTCTCTCTCTCCACCATGTGAGGATTCAGTGAGAAGGGTAACCATCTATAACCCAAGAAAAGAGCTCTTACCAAAATAAAATGACCATGCTGGTACATTGATGTTGGACTTCTAGCCTCTGTAATGTGATAAAATGAATTTCTATTGTTTAAACCTCCCAGTCTAAGATATTTTGTTTTGGCAGCCTGAATTGACTAAGACAGGGCATGAAGCACAGGGCATAAGCAAAGAGTCAAAAGAAACTCATGGCTAGAGGGCTTAACTGTTCATTAATTTGTTCATTCATGCATGCATTTATTCATTTGTTCTATGTGTCAGGAACTGTATTAAACCTTGGGAGTTCAGTGGTGAACTAGCAAAGTCTTTGCTCTTACAGAATGTATATTCTAATGAATATATAATAAACTAGTAAGCAAATAAACAAGATACTTTGAGATTGTGAAATGCTATCAAAAAAAGAAACAAGAATGAGGTGAAGAGTAACCAGGGGCTACTATAGATAGAATGCCCAGAGAAAGTTTCTATGAATGAGTGACATTTAGCTAAGTTCTGAAAAATAAGGGTCAGGCAGCCATTCAAAGATCTGAGGGAGAGTGGTCCAGGTAGATGGACCTGCAAATTCCAAGGCAGAAAAGAGCTGCATGCATTCTAGGACCCAGAAGGAGGCCAGTGAGGCTGCAACACAGTGAATAAAGGGAGAGATAGGTGAGAAAAATTGGAGAGGTGTAGAGTGGCGAGGTTATGGACAGTTTTGTGTGCCATGCCAAAGACAATCTTGTGGACAACGGGGAATGTTTGAGGATATTAAGCCAGAAATACCATAGTAAATGTTCTGCTCACTTTGATGACAATATCGAAGACGTGTTTGTAGGATTGCTGGATAAATTATAGTCTTCCCATCAATATTTGGAAAATATTTTCACTAAAAATATTGATTGTTTATCTGGAATTCAAACTTAATTGGGCATCTTGTATATTTATTTACTAGAATTGTCAGTCCTGGTTGGAAAGCATAGAGCAGAGGTGAGGCTGCTATTGTGTTTTCCCAGAGAGAGACGACAAAGGCCTGAAAAGGTAGGCAAGTGGAGGATTGAATAAAAGAGAAGGGAAGGGCTTCTCTGGTGGCGCAGTGAGTGGGAGTCCACCTGCAGATGCATGGGACACGGGTTCGTGCTCCGGTCCGGGAGGATCCCACATGCCGCGGAGCGGCTGGGCCTGTGAGGCGTGGCTGCTGAGCCTGCGCGTCCGGAGCCTGTGCTCCGCAACGGGAGAGGCCACGGCAGTGAGAGGCCCGCGTACGGCAAAAAAGAGAAGGGAAATAGACCTAATTGGATATGGTAGTTGTTTATTCTGGTGGGAAACAGAAGTGGAAACTGAGGGAAAGGGAGGAGTCAAGAGTGACTTCAAGTTTTTTTGACTTGAGTAGATGACATTGCCCGTCTCTTAGAGATACAAGAAAAAGAGATTTGGGGGAAGGAGTGAGTTAGGTTTTAGAAATGCTGAATTTAAAGTTCCAGTGGCCTATTCATATGCAGGAGGTCATTGGATATAAAGGTCTGGAGGTCAAGAAGAGAATTCTGTGTTCCTAATTTGTGAGCCATCAGCACCCTGTTTTCAGTTTTATCTATGAAAATGATCACACGCGGAGCGCACATTAGAGTGATAAAGGGGCCAGGACAGATTTTATGATAATTCTGATATTTAAGGGGCAAGAAATGGGAAGAGAAACAAAGAGGAAGAGAAGCAATAAAATGTGGACACATCGAAGAAAAGGGAAGTTTAGAGAGAAAAAGAATAACTTCCCTTTTCAGGCAGTAAGAAGGACCAGCTAACCAGAAACATCTTTGCTAAGGAACACCTAGGTATGTTGGATAAGATATGACAAATAGGCTTTAAATGTGTAGCTAAATTTGCAAAAACTAGCTGCAACTAATATGTGTGTGTGTGCACCTGTGCGCGTGTGTGCGCGTGTGTGTGCATGTTTATGTTGAAAGAGACTGAGGATGTTTTGCTAAGTTGTGTAGAAGACACCAGGGCAGGTTTATAGAAGTAAACATATGAATAAATGAATGAAAAGTGGCCTTAACTTCCTCTGTCAACTGCAGAGAGAAAAGAATCCAGAAGACTTGCGACGTGTGAAATTTAAGAATAGTTCTGTGGGGCTTGGAAAAGAAAGATTACTGGTGAGCAGATTGATAGATAGATAGATGATAGATAGATGATAGACCAACGAGGTGGTTTTGAGTTCTGGAAGGTGAGTTCCCCAGATGGTTGAATTCAAAATACATGAAATATGACGACGTGTGTGTCTAGATATTTATCTATCTATATAACTACCTATATCTTTTAACCTAGTAGCATGCTGCCTCACATCTTTCCTTAGTTTCAACATCTGCTGCAGGCTATGGATGCTAGTAGCTAGGACAGAGTGGGGAAGTAGTGAGAAGCCATGCATTATGTCCTGCCTCTGTAATTTATCTAGCTGAGTGACCACGAACAAGTCACTTAGCCTTTCTAAGCCTCAGTAACTTCCAAAGTGGTTGTTTTGGGGATTAAATGAGATGAAATATGTCACAGGGCTTTGCAAAGTATAAGACCTTACATAGTCCAGTTATGATTTATTAAAGAAAAACGAATCTTTCCAGACAAAGAAATAGTTAAAATTAATAAGTGACAAGCGAAACCAGGGCTAAATCAGGTACAGGGAACATGTTGCTATCTAAAATTATCTTAGTTATTTTAGGTATTAAGTGGCTTTCTGTGTACAAAGTTCGGTTGTTTTTACTGTGTTGTTGTTTTTACTGTGGCAATACCAGTTAAATGGTGCTTCCTGCTTGATTGGAAAATTGAATGCTTACCACCCCTGTATAAGTGGAAGCAGTTGGAGATGTTCTTAGTGGGACTGGGGACATTCCCTGACGGGCAACATTACTTTGTAGTTAAGACTCACGGACTCGAAAACTATCCCCAACAATTTCCATAACCTCCTTGTAAAAATGAGGCTAAAAGTGGTATCTGCCTTATTATGGGATTGTTAGGGGAATGACATGATGTGAGATTTATAAAGCACTTAGAGTGGCTGGCACATAATAAGTGCTGTATAAGTATTTGATTAATAAATACTTTCTGCGCCTCCAAACCGTCAGCTTTTATCAACTGCTGCCCCCGAGCTTTTCACCAAATGCTGGCTTTTCCTCTGTTTTCTTAACAACGCTGCGCACTGAAGCAATGCCTTCTCAGAAGGCCCCCGGGACTCTCCATTGTTCTGGATAATAATCTAACTCTGCTGCTTTCTCATTTTACAAGCTTGGGATGGGGGCAACAGAGCGACAATCATTTGTATTATCTCAGTGAACTGTCAGAGCCCCAGTGGAAGGGCTTCCTGGCAAAGCAGTGGATCTGCCTCTTCCCTCTCCTAGGATTGTTTTTGGAATCACTGGTTTGCTCTGCTCTTTGAAAAGGCTTTATGGCACTTTTCAAACATTGCTCGTGAACTGTTGGAGATCATCTTTCTGGAGGACAATGTCTCAGAAACCTCAGTAAATGTGCCGGTTTGAGTCTGGCAATGTATTTTGAATACTTGGCAAGTGCTCGAAAATGTATGAATGATGCTGTTGTGTTGTCGCTTAAAGTAATAGTGAAAAATGAGGAACTACCTAAATGTTCAACAATATTGAACAAATTAATAAATGATGGTATGCTCATCTGTAGAGATAGCAGTAAAATAAGAGAAATTTTAATTTGTATATGAAAAGATCTATTGCTAAGTAAAAAGCAAGTTACAAAACCATGTGTAGGATTTGACACTTCTTAAAAGAGTTAACTTTTATATGTTTATATTTGAATAGAAAAGGCTTGGAAGAATTGGCACAAAATTATTAATGATAATTACCTCTGGGTAGTGGTATTTTGAGTGGTTTTAATTTACTTATTTTCTTTTTGTTGATCTATATTTTCTAAACTTTCTTCAATGATCATGAATAGAATACACAAGGGCAAAAAAAGGAGAAAAATAGTTTAAAGAGGCATTTTATAACTTTGACTAGTTTATGTCATCAAATTATTTGGGAAAAAAATGTCCATGCATCCCAAAAGGGCTATAGGAGACGAAAAACTTGCTTTTACCCGCCTAGGTTCTGTGGACTGAAATTGACAGAAGACAGAGTCGCAGGAGAAAAGCATACATATTTTTATGTGTATACGGGTGTCTTCTAAAGGAAAATGACAACCAGAAGAAGCCATTGGATCCCAAAGCTTATATGTCTTTTTAAGCAAAGAATGATAAATTGTAGGAATACAATAAGACAAAGGGGTTTGGGCTAGGGGGAGTAAATTGTGAGATAGCGATAGAGAATGTATGCAGGAACTGATGGAAGATAAGGGTTAATTTAGTAGGTTTGTTTGTACACCAAACCTACTGGTGATGAGGATGTTCTTCTCTTCCTGGTGTAGGGGGGGCACCTCCCTCATGGGAAATTTTATCATGTGCTTTTAGGTAGAAAAAGGAGGTCACAGAGCCCTTCCTGTACCTGCTATTTCCTGAGTGCTTTCAACTCAAAATAATCAGTATGTCAAAGCAGCATATTTTGGGGTGACATGTTCCGAACCCCTTCAGGGCCATCACTGGCCTTAGGATTGCCATGTTTTTCCCCTGACACTACTGGTGAGGGCCACATACCTGCGGGTTTAATGAAGGCTGATGGGGTAAACGCAAGTGCCGAGAAGCAGTACAATGGACACGTACTTCTTCCCGCCTCCCTCCCCTTCCTCCCCACATTATTCTCAATGGGAAAGAAGATCTCTATTGCACAAGGTCAAAAGTGCTTTACTATCTAAGGTCTCAAGAGGGAAAAAAAGAGAGAACAATCTTTATCTCGACCTAGTAATCAATGGTGAGCTCTCCAAACCACAATGGCTCCCTTTTGCTAAACTAATTATCTTGGTTGAAAGAGTATCTTTGAGCTACTCCCAATGGACAAGTCTCGGTGACGAGGAGAGGATCTGGAAGCTTTTGGCTAACAACTCCTAGGGGTGCTGCCAACAGGTCTCCTAAGGCTGTTTGCAGGCTTTGTGGGCAGATTCCCAAAGCCCAGAAGCCTAAAAAAAATAAAAATGAACAGAAAAAGACTAGATTCTTGGGCTTCCCTGGTGGCGCAGTGGTTGGGAGTCCTCCTGCCGATGCAGGGGACACGGGTTCGTGCCCCGGTCTGAGAAGATCCCACATGCCGAGGTGCAGCTGGGCCCGTGAGCCATGGCCGCTGGGCCTGCGCGTCCGGAGCCTGTGCTCCGAAGACTAGATTCTTTTCTCAGGGCTTAGGCAGCCAGCCTTGCGCTCTTCTCTCAAGCCAAGGCTGGGGGGTGAACCTGCCAGAATAACTGATGTCACACGTGGTATTCTCTGATACTCCTGCCAGGGGGTTCTTTTTGTTTCTAGTGGCCAGAGATTTCAGGTTCCACTAACTCATTGCCTAGCTGGGATTTTCCTTTTCATTAGAACACTTCTGATTAAATTCAGGCGTCCGTGGACCCAGTGTATGCAGAAGGAACAAGGCAGAGAGACGCATTTTAGGGTAACAGTGAAGGACTAGGGCTCTGAGCCTGAGTCACTACTTACCAGCAATATTTTAAGCAGAGCTTCTAAGTCTCAGTCTCTGTCTTTGTGAAATGGGGATACAAACAGTACTCATTTCAAGAGGTCACTGTGAGGACTAAATTCAATTGTGTCCTTAAATGCCTGGCATATAATAAGTATTTAATAAAAGTCGACATTAGCAAAGAACAGCTGTGAGGGAGTTCAGGATTGGCCTGATTCTGTTTTGAGGGGTGGTGGAAGGACAGACTGGACTGAGTTGATGACCAGACTCCATCTCACTGGGGAGTGTGGCCACCCTACTCCCCTCCAGTGGAGTCATCTAGGTACTTATGTCTTCAGTAAATGCACTTCTTTCTATTCCAAAACCCCAAACCATAGTATGTCAAACAGCACTACTGTTTGGAGGTTATGTTTGGATGTCTGTTTTCTTGAGTAGTTCATAAAATTTATGCCTGTAAATCTATGTTCTTTAACCACAGAGCTTCAGATGTGCAGAAATCTGCTGGGAACGTTACCAGAGGAAAAAAGAATGCTTCTTCTCATGCTGTCAGTTTCCTGGTAAAGCGAATACCAGAAAGCTCAGAATATTTAGGTTATTTGAGAATAGTAGGAAAAAGTGAACTATGAAACACTAAAAATAAAGAAAAGCCATTGAATCTACTTAAACTGATCACTGTGGCTGGCAGCAGCTCTTTGAAAGTCAGTTGCAAAATGTTATAGCTTTCAAAGAACCTTTTCATATATTTTCTGAGGTTTCCCTGAAAGGATTCCTCTTTTCGTGAACATTGCTATTTAGGAGGATTTCTATAAACCAAAATGAATTTGAAGGTAAGCATGGTTCTTAAAGGAACAGAAGCCTGATTCAGAAATGTTTATCGAACTGGAGAACTCCAACTGACTTTCCCATCCAGACACACCAATTTTTCTCATTTTCAAAGCAGACCCCACGTTTTAAAGTCCCATTTAGGAAATCTGCCAACAGCTCCTTGTACACAGGTTAGTGCTACGTGTCTACAGTTTTCTGTGAGATTGGGCTTCTACCTGTGACGTTTCAGGCGGCACACACAGCCCGTGTCCTTTCAGATTCTGAAATCACTTTTGATGGCCGGAGTGGCTTCTCTACCTCTGCTTCTCAGTTAAATGTTTGCCTCTCAGGCTAAAATCCCTTTTTTCTTCCTCTTTGGAATCCTCACTGACTTTAACTGTGCGGAAATTTTACAAACAATGAGATTCTGTTAATACAGAAGCAGTAATTCAAAGCCTTGGAAGATGAGCCTGGATGTACGGAAGTGGTGCCTTGCAGTGTTCCCGATGTACTTGGGGAGAGATGTCAGGTGCGTGTGTGCATCGGGGATCAGGTACTTTAAGCTAAATATGCAGATTAGATGAGATAATGTACCTGAGGAGTGCCTGACTCAGAGGTGGGCCCCAAGTGTTCTGCCTGCTCCTCAAATTCCAGCCCACCCTGGCAGCAGCCTTTCTATACTAGAGGCAGCTATTATGTGTCCCCTGATCCTTCTTTCCTCTCAGGGCAAACACCTGGGGCTTTCTCCTTTTCAGTCACTCCCGATAGGAGTCTCTGCACTTCCTCGGCATCTTTGTATTGTCCTCAGATTAACAATATTTCTTTCCATTTCAATTTTGGCACCTGGAACTGAACTCAGTACCCAAGGTGAGGTGACTTCCGCAGAAGGTGGCCTTTCTATCCTTTCTGAACAGGATTTCTCTAACAAAGCAGATGGAAATCACTCTCTTGGTTCACTCAGTGTGCTACTGATCTACTTCAAGTCGCAGAGTCTACCTACACATTCCACCATTCATCGGTCAGGGGCTCGTCCTTCAGTCTGCTGAGAAGATAACTACGTAATTAGTATCCCATAAAAGGTGTTATCAAATGCTTTTTGGAGATCCAGCTCTGCTCTTATGGCATTGCCTTTATTTACCAGTCTCCAAAAAAAGAACAGGGTGTTATTTTCAATGAGGGTGGGAATTTTTTCTCATTCAAAAGACATTTATTGGGGCTTCCCTGGTGGCGCAGTGGTTGAGAGTCCGCCTGCCGATGCAGGGGACACGGGTTCGTGTCCCGGTCAGGGAAGATCCCACATGCCGCGGAGCGGCTGGGCCCGTGAGCCATGGCCGCTGAGCCTGCGCGTCCGGAGCCTGTGCTCCGCAACGGGAGAGACCACAACAGTGAGAGGCCCGCGTACCGCAAAAAAAAAAAAGAACTCAGGTTTGCATCCTCAAGGCTTCTACTCATCCATTACATGACCCTGCCTACTGACTTCCGTTTATCTATTTGAAAAATATTTATTGAATGCACACTAGGTGCCAGGCACTGTATTTAGTGCTTAGGATACATCAGTGAATAAAGACAAAGTCTCCTGCCCTTATGAGTTTTAGATTCCAGTGGGAGGGACAGACAAAAGAAACAATATAATTTCATATAAAATTATATACACGTTAACAGGTGCTAAGTGCTGGGGCAAAAAGAAAAAGAAGAGCACGATCAGAGGAATCAGGAATGCTGGGCAGTGCGAGCCAGGGCCCGTCGCCATATTAGAGAGTGAGCCTCATTGGAAAGGTGGCATTTGAGCCAAGACTGGAAGGTGACGGAGTGAGAGAACCAGGCAGGTCTCTGAGGAAAGGATTTCCAGGCAGGGGGAACTGTGGGAGCAAACGCTCTGGAGAGGGATGTGCCTGTCCAGTCCGAGGACCAGCAAGGAGGTCAGGATGCTGAGTAGAGGGAGTGAAGGACAGAGGAGCAAGAGGTTAGGTCAGAGGGGAAATGAGGCTCCATGTTGGGCTGTGAATTTAATGGGTGGGTAGGAGGCACTGGAATGTCTTGAGCGGAAGCGTCATACATTCCACCTTAACTTTGAGCAGGGTCACTACATCATCCACATTGAGATCAGACTGTTAACAGGGAGAATGTAGAAGGCAGGCCATTTAGGAGGTATTGCAAAACCCAGGCAAGATTTACTATCACTTGTATTCTGATAACCCAGACGTCAGTGGGATCAGTGGAGGGAACAAGTGGTCAGATTCTGCATGTATTTTGAAAATAGAGCCACAGATCTGCTGAAGGATTAGATAAAAGGATTGGAGTAGAAAGAAAAGTCAAGATGACACCAAAGTATTTGTTCTACCTCAAAGGATAAAGGTGACATTAACTAAAACAGAAAAGGCTAGGGAGAAGACGAGGAGCTTAGTTTTGACACCTTGAGGTTCAGATATTGATCAGACATCAAAATGCAGTAGCTGGGTAAGCAGTTGGGCACATCTCAATCAACTTCATGCATCCAAATACAGTTTATCAATAAAAGTCATTTACCATATATATGCTTGGAATTGTTGGTAAGCCCTGAGTACCTTTCCCCCATAGTCCTTATTTGCTTATAATTATATTGTTGGTATGATTCATTTATTAGCACCTTCATTAGACTCTAAACTCCAGGAGGGCAGGGATCACCTTTGTTTGTGCTCATTTGGTCACTCAGTAGTGCCTGGCAGGTGGTAGGTTTCAAGGCACATATCAACCACCCAATAAGTATCTGTTGAATGAATTGATATTTGTTAAAAGAATGATTTTTTTTTTAAATTTGGAAGAGGGATGTTGATCTGTAAATATTTGAAGATAAGAACAAAATATTTTTTGAATTTTTCAAATCTCATTGCCATGCTATTTTACCAGAAGTATCCACCAACTTTAATTCAAGACTAAAAACACAATTTTATCAGAAATTATATTTGTCCTAGATGTGAGATTTCGACAAGTTTGAGGCATCAGGACATGTGACTATTAATATAGCTTGTAAATTAATATATGTATATTAAATATTTGCATATATAAAACAAAAAGATATATGTATACATATAAATTGTCCTCTTCAAGTGAGATGGCATGTCTGAAATGACAGTGCATCCCAGGGAAAAACATTAATAAGATTTATAAAAATTGCAAATAAGCAAATCAGAACTTTTCTAGAATGCTACAAGCTTGTAAAGAAAGACTCACTTTATGTAAACGTTATGGATTTAAGTAGATGGTACTGAAGTAAGTGAACAAGGAAATGGTGTGGGGTGAAGTGGGTGGAGGATCTTGATGCAGAAACCATGGGGAGATTGGATTCTGAGATACTTGGCCTTCTGTGTGCTTCTGAGGGACTCGACCACAAGGAAAGAAAACAATGTGTCCTTGGATTCACCAGTGTCCCCACAGGGGAGTTTTCTGGAGTCTCAGAACCACTTCTCTGTCTGCTGAGGTTGAAGAAAGGAATGGCCAAGACCCAAGTGAAACAAGTACATCCTACTTGTTTCACTTCTTAGACATTTCTGAATTCCTCATCCTGAGATAAGGAAAGCGCAGTTAAATCCCAGAGGAGCAGTGTTGCGTGAGGCCCAGCAGGACAACGGTGTACCTCGACGTATCTCAGTTCATTTAGCTTATTTCCGTGATTTTTCCTGAAGCACACAATTCTGACCGTGGTTGAAACCGGACCCTGGTGTGGAAAAAGTGAGCTAATGTGTCTGTATCTATTTTTCCAAGGTTTTCAGGCCAATTCGTGGGTCTGTAAAACCTGAACAAGCCAAGATTTCCTACAGCTTTCCTGACCTACACCCAGCTCCTAAGGGAATGTCTCCCTCATCCATCAGAGAAATCCATCAGGGACTAAACTCTTGATAGATTAAATATCACAGACAGATCTAATGATATTGGTATCATTATCTAATGATAATGGTATTGCTTATTGCGATTTGAATATATTTTACCAGTTCTCCATGCCTCCCTCTGCAGAGTGAAGGAAAATGTGTGCCTTTGGCAGTTACGCATAGCAACGCAGTGAAAATTTCTGTAACTCTCTAAGCATCGATTGTTTCATCTTTAAAATGGCATAACAGAATACATCAGACATTTTTATGGATTAATATATGTAAAAATATATGCTTATCAGAACATCTGGTACAGATTAAGTGTTCTAAATAGTTGCTTTTAATACAGAGAAGTTGTATGAAACATCTTTGTGATGCGATCTAGGCACTGGGGATCCCTAGCAACAGATGTAAGCCCATTGTGTTCCTTTTAGAATGCATCACCACATTTCCCATATTCTGTGGGTCACTATCTTACCTCAATATTCTTAGTGACGTGCCTGAAAAATGCATATATCTCTGGTTGTGAATCCTCCTGTATACTTCCTTTGACCTTGAATTAATTGACTGAAGAGTCAACAGCAAACAAATCTCCATAAATTTCTATCTTTGTGGCAACTGTGAGCAAAACAATTCCTGACAAAACCTATCAATGTAACTGCCATTGAAGGAACCAAGAAATGCATAAGTGTTTTGCCTTAAATTGGCAGAGGTTCCAAATGGAGGGCAGAATGTCTAGAAGTGAACAGCAAATCCTCTGGCTGCTCTCAGGTATAAAGGATATAAAGTCCCCGTGGAGGGCTCCCTAGAGGAATGCTCCACGTTTCTGGGATCTGGGGATGGTCAGAGTTGTTTCTCACCTCCAGGACCCATCATCTTTACCTCTTCCACCCCATGTGCTCTGATCTTCCCTCACTAACTCTGTTCCAGCCACACTGGCCTCCCCAGCATCCCTGGGACTGGCCAGGCAGGCTCCAGCCTCAGGGCTGTGCACTTCCTGCTTTCTGCAACACTCGTCCCCAGATGTCCCCCCTCTTCTCCTTCAGGTCTTTACTGAATTGTCAGTTTCTCTGTGAGGCCTTCCCTGGCCACCATGGTTAAAACTGCAGCCACCTCTCTCTCCCCACTTATTTATAGCCACAGAATTGACCCCTTGCTAATATACCAGATATCGTATTTATTTATTTTCCTTGTTGTCTGCATTCCCTCCACTAAACTGTAAATGCCAGGAAGACAGGGATCTGTGTCTCTTTCAGTCGCTGCTACATTCCCAGTGCCAGCCATGTAGCAGTCTCCCAATATCTCTCTGTCTGATACATGGATGATGCCCAATAAAAAATGGGTGTAAGGGCCTTGATGGTGGTGGTGATGGTAATAGTAGAGATTCAAATAGGTATCAAGGTGGGCAGATTGATCATGAGGTGGGAAGACTGAGGGACTGAGAAGGTCTGATGGGCCTGCTGAGATTAAACATATTTCTGACCTAGTTCTACAATGGATGTAGATTAGACGTCTGGTGACAATTCCTGGGCCACCATGTCACTGATATTAAGTAAGAGCACAGTTTTCTGAAAACAGAACCCTGAGGAGGACAACCCAGGAATCCCAGGGTCATGGGGATGGAGGACATTATAAGCTGTCGGAGTGTAGATGTGACAGCCCTAGGAGGGTAGGAGAGCAGAGAGAACACTGAGATGCAGTAGAAACTAGGGCAACCTGAATACTTTGGGAATATGGATCATCATTTCATGCCAAGGCTGTGTGTGTTCTTCGAGCGTGCCCTCTGTAACACCTTCTCCAGGTGTGCCTGGCCACTTATCCTGGATTTTTTCATCCCTATTGACCAAGGGATGTTCCATTTTGTTCCACTTGCCTCATCAGATGCGGGATCCTGGTTCATCTAGCTCACTAGTTTCTGCTTTCTTTTACCCAGATAACGAATGTTATCGTGAAGGGGGAATGCTGTCAGGGAGAGGTTCAATAAAATAAGGCTGCTGTATTTGTTTCCTAGGGCTGCTGTAACAAAGTACCATACACTCGGTGGCTTAAAGCAATAGGAATTTATTCTCTCACAGTTCTGGGAGGCTAGAAGTCTGGAATCAAAGTGCCAGTAGGTCCGTGCTCTCTCTGAAAACTCTAGAGGAGGATGCTTCCTTGCCTCTTCTGAGCTTCTGGTGGCCCCCAGCAGTCTCTGGTGTTCCTTGGCTTATGGTTGTGTAATCCCAACCTCCAGCTTTACATGATGGTCTCCCCTCTGTGTCTTCACATTGTCTTCTCTCTGTGTGTTCATGTAGGAAAAGCCTACACCCATCTTCCTAGGTTTCTCCTCTACACTCACACTACTACTGTCCTCACAACACTTCTGACACCAGATGTGTGTGGGGTTTTCCCACATCAAGCAATTCTGTGACACCCGCTGGGTCTCTTATGGTAAAACTCACTTCTGACACTGTCTCTTTGGAGACAGTATCAGGTCCTGCAGGTTACATGCTCAGTCCCAGAAGACTCAATCAACCCCACCTGAGATGGCAATTGCAAGTAATAGGTTCCCAGGTTACCCCAAAACTCTGTCCGACTTAGCTATGAATTGGAGGTTCCTGTGACCTCCTCCTCTGGTTAGATTAATTTGCTACATAGGCTCACAGAACTCAAGAAAACACTTACTTAGGTTTACCAGTTAATCAAAAATAGGATAAAGGATACAGATGACCAGCCAGATGAAGAGATACATAAAGTGAGGTCTGAGAGGGTCTTGAGCATAGAAGCTCCTGTCCTCGTGGAGGTGGGGTGCCATCTGATACATGGATACATGGATACATCTGATACATGATATGTGGATATACATGGATACATCTGATACATGATACATGATACATGGATACATCTGATACATGATACATGGATACATCTGATACATGATACATGGATACATCTGATACATGGATACATCTGATACATGATACATGGATACATGGATACATGGATACATCTGATTCATGATACATGGATACATCTGATACATCTGATACATCTGATACATGATATATGGATACATCTGATACATCTGATACACTAATCTGGAAGCTCCCTAAACCTTACACTCTTGGGATTTTTATGGAGGCTTCCTCACATGGGCATGATCAATTATTAACTTCATTTCTAGCCCCTCTCCCCTCCTAGAGAAGTGAGGAGGGCAGGACTGAAAATTCTAAGCTTCTAGTCATGGCTTGGTCCTTCTGGTGACCAGCCCCCATCCAGGAGCCCAGCTAGAGTCAACTCATTAGAACAAGAGATACTCCTAGTGTTTCTACACTAGGAACTGGGGGCAGATATATATATATATAATGTGGTTTTGACACCTCACTTCTAGAGGTGGATTCTGTGTTTCCTTTCCTTGAATCTGTTTTATTTTTCTTTTATTGTCCATTAGATTTTATTCTTCATTCTGCTTTTGAACACTAACACATTTTTACTATGTTCTGTTTTTGCCACTCCCTGTCTCATTTGGGGGTTATTTCCTCCAGGTATATTCCTTTTGTGTTAGTCAAAGGGGTAAGTTTGTACTGACTTCTTAGGCAGTACATGGGGTGGCTTCGTGCCTAATGTGGCAGTGACACTACATGACTTACCAGCTAGGTCATAAAATTCAGTAACTGCCCCCTGGCTCTCCTGGGAAGTTTGCTCTCAGAATTCAGCCACCATAGTCTGAGGAAGCCCACGTAGACACATGAGAGAGCACAAAGAGGCATTTTGGCCAATAGCCCCAGCTGAGGTCCCAACTAAGAGCTAGTATCAACTGATGAGTGAGAGTACCTTCAGATGATTCCAGTCTCCAGCTGTCCAGTGACTCCAGCCCTCACTTCTTTACAACTGAGGCCCCAAACACTGTGGAGCAAAATAAGCTTTCTTCCTGTGTCATTTCTGAATTCCTGACCTAGAGAACCTGTGAGCACAATATAATGTTTTTTTATTTACACCACTAATTTTGGGGTGGTTTATTAAGCAGCAATGGTGACTAGAATGGGTAGGGGAAAAATAGAGTATTCATTAAATGGTTCTGGAAAAAAGATAGGTGGCCATTTGAAAAATAAAACCCATATCTCATACCAAAATAAATTTCAGATGGGTCAAAGAGTGAAATGCAAAAACGTAAACAAAAATGTTACTAGGATAACATTGGAGAATTAAAAAAAAAAAAAGCTTAGAAGGAAGATTTTTCTAAGTGTGATATAAAACCCTGAAATTATAAAAGATCAATAAATATGACTACATACAAAAATCATATGTTGCTTGGGAAAAAATCATAAGCAAGAGTCATAAGTAAAGTCAAAAGATCTTGACTATATTATGGGTCAGTAAGAAGAAAACCGACAACCCAGCAGAAAAGTGGACTAACAAAAGGAGTAAACAGCCAACTCACAGAAAAAAGAACAGCAAATTCTTATATAAAGAATGTCAATCTTACTCATTATCTGAGAAATGCAAACACTACAGTGAGGTACCCCTTTTCAGCCAACAGACTGACAAAAATAAAACTTGAACCATAGAATGTGGGAATTAAAAGTATGGGCCCTGGAATCCAAAGCTGCCTGGCTGACCTTCAGCAAATTTGTTAATCTTTGCCTGCCTCAGTTTCCTCATCTGTAAAATGGCGATGATAACAATAGTATTTATCTCTTAGGGTTTTGTGAGGATTAAGTGACTTAATGTATGTAAGCCATTTAAAACAGCGTCCAGCATTATAATAGGCATCAATAAGGGACTGCAGTTATTACTGCTAAATTGAGAGGCTGGGGGTGGGGACTGGAACACACGCATTGCTTGTGGGAGAGTAAATTCATTTACTCCATGTAAGGGCCATGTGCCAGGATCTTCAGAAACGAAAAGAAGTGACAATCCAGCATTTCCATGTATTTAAGTATATTCTACTGTTAGACCTTCGCGGTCTCCTAGGAGTTTCGACTCGCCCAGGAAACAACAAGAGTCGGAAGCCGATGCAAAACGCAAGAGGTTTATTGAAGGCCGGTGCACCGGGGTTCCTTGGTCCTCACGCAGGAGGTCGAAGAAGGAACCCTTTTGGGCGCGAATATGTCAGTTTTATAGGTTCCCACTTCCCCGTATGTAAATTATAGATTTGGTTGTGTTCTCCTGCTGATTGGTCCCGGCTTAGGCTCGGACCAGAGAGGGAACTTGTCCCCAGCTGCCTGATTGGTCTTTGACAGACACCTTTTTTACATTTT